>NC_084602.1:13708290-14037040 GCF_033807715.1 Cololabis saira
AATCTTGTATCCTGTAAATTCTGTTGGGTTAGAGTCCTTCAGGTTTTAATTCTATTATGTTTTACTTTATTTTATCTCATTTATTTATCTTTTCATTATTATTTCATTATTAATATTTTATGGGGGGGTTAACTTTAAATCATACTTTTTATGTATGTTTTAATGTTTTTATAAAGCACTGTGAATCACCCTGTTGTTGAATTGTGCTATTTAAATAAACTTGCCTTGCCTTGCGGCTCTTAGTCACCTCTGCCATGGTCAGGGAGGGGGCAAGAACGGGAGACGGCAAGAGCTATAAATGAAACATGATTAAAGTAAACAGATATTCCTTTGAATTAGATTAAAAGGGGTATTTTAACATGAAATAACGTTTTTTGTGTGGCTCAATTTTTTTTATTTTTTTTTTACAGCCAGGTAATGTACATTTAAAAAAAGACAAGCAAAACAACTAGGAAAAATGGACACTGAAAAGGTAGTATGACATGACTATAAATCAGAACAGCAAAGGAACAAAAGATTGAACTCTTTCTGAACCTCTTTCTTATTTTCAATAATTTTGTGAGAGAAAGTAACAGTAAGTAAGAAAGTTTTTGTCTTATTCCAACTTTATGGGCAACAGTGCATGTGTAGACACACACACACACACACACACACACACACACACACACACACATATACATATATATATTTATATATATATATATATATATATATATATATATATATATATATATATATATATATATTAATTAAGATCTGTAATTAATTAATTTCCTAAAAATTGCTGAGAAAAAGCCCTCAACTTGTTTTCCTTTAAAGGAGCTTGAGGCCGGATTGTGGCAAGATTTATGAAAAAAATCCGTATACATTTTAAGTTTTCTAGTAATGTCAGATGAAGCGTTCCAAACCCAAAAGAATGAGCCCTCTAGTCTATCTCTCCTTTGCTTTGAACAGGCTGTGTGCTAAAAAATGTGCTGCAATTCGGTCCCGAATTTCCCGCGCTGGGCTGCGGATGTGACGTCACATGACGCTGCATGCACGTTCTCCCCGTTCTCCCGTGCCGGCTTCGCTGTTGGCTGCAGTACCCCCAACGGCTGTCGTGGTGAAGGGTGGCGCTAGAGAGTCTCATTTCTTAAAAGGAGCCTCATGCTCCTTTAAATCCATTACAATATTATGGCAGATCCAAAGATTGAAATATAACAACAAAAAAAGTTCCTCTATACGTGACTTTTTTTAACAGACTTGAAAAGATGCAGTCCGAGCCATTTACATCCACTTGGCAAGAACATTTGCCAGCTTCTCAGTCGCAGACGTGCGCATGCTCGCGCTGCTCTCGTCGAGTCTAGTTTGGGGAAGAGCGTTGCTCTAGCAACATTATTGCTGCTAACGTTAGCTGTGGCTACGCTCGCGACCGGGTGTTTTGCGTTTATGTGGATAAACTTGAGCTGCTTCGGTGGTCAGCAAAGTCCTTTCCACAAAGAACACATATCACTCTACCTTTATTAAAGGTGCCGTCGGGGGGTTTTAGAAATGTAAATTCCCCATTCACTGGACTGACAACCTTCACATGTTCCTCCATTTTCACTTCTCTTCTCCGCCCCCCCACCTGTCCAGCTACAGTGGCAGCCTACTAGCGTAGCTAACCACGCCCACACACAGGGACAGCCAATCAACGTCCACGTCAAGGTCAGACTGACCATTGTTTCCCACCGCACAAACACAGATTTCATAATAAAGGCAACTCGCAAACAGAAAAAAGAAAATTAGAGATTAAAAAATAGATTAAGCGATTAAAAAACATAATGCGCTAAATTAATTAATTATAATTAACGCGCAAATTTGACACTCCTTATAAATATATATATATATATATATATATATATATATATATATATATATATATATATATATATATATATATATATATATATATATATAGTGGGGGTTCATGTAAAATGAAGTGGTCTTTTGATTGATGGCAAGCTGTCACCTCTTCAGGTGTTTGACGCTTTGCACTGTATTAAATTCAGAGCAGTGAGTAATAACAGTCATTCCTATTTTGAAGAGATTATGTTTTTATTGTTTTGGTGGCAGTTGTACTGGCACTGACAGATCGTAGTGGCTGGCCAAGGATGAAACCTAGTTTAGCGGCAGCCAGTTTGTGATAACGGCGTCAGCTGCAGGCTCGGAGATCCCCAGGGCTTCGGCTCCTCCAGCTGAGCCGGCCTCCAGGTAGTACTTTGTCTGGACCTCTGCTGCGCCCCAACTGCAATGACGCAACGTCAACTGCAAGAGCTGCGCCATGTCTCACGTCCCTACCGAAACAACATCTGAAACCTGAGGTCTGCAGCGCAACCTCCGTGTCCCGGACCTTGAACAAACTAATGCAGTGCTCATTTCTGACGTTGCCCTTTAAATAACAACCTGGAGCCCCGCCACTTCTCCCCTGTTCCTCGCCCCAAAGAGCTGGGAGGCAGCTGTGCCAAAGCCCAGAGGAGCTGCAAGACTGCCGTGATTTTGTGTCAGCTTGGTAAATCATTCAGGGTTTGTAGCGTTTGTGGTGTGAGAGTTGTTCTTACAGCAGTCTATGATGCTTTCCCACAGGGAGAGGGTTGTGTAACTCAGTGGCGAAAATTAGTTTTCCTCCTCCTTGGTCTTTTCATATACGAGTAGGCCAGCCTCTCCTATCCTCTGGTGCTAAATATCACCAAACACAACTACAATCACTGTTGTTCTGAGCTGTTTGTATTCTGCCTTCGGTATTGTCTCACCAATATGATTTTTTTCCCCCCTGTTGTTGATAAAAAAATGACACATGCTGACAATGTGTTGATGCAAGACCAGTTACGAATGTACTGGAACAGAACAATGAAGCTGCTACTGCGAGAGGTGATCAATAATTTCCTTTGGGTTTCACCATAATCAGGAGAATGACACCATGTGATCTATTATTTATTAAAAATCAGACATGATAGTTTAATAAAACATACTTACTCACTTAATTCAAGGCTTCCTTCTCTAGTTGGATGATTGTTGAGTTTATGTAATGGCCATGTGGTTTCATAGAAAATAAATAAAATATAAATAAGTCAATAGGAATGTTGGACTCCAAAATCCCTGCGGACTAAAAAGTCCTCCAGCATCATAAATAAAATGCCCAAGACACAAAGATACTGTACATTTTACAACAACTTCAATACTGCATGTAGTGAAAGGGAGCAGACGCAAGCTCTATACAGAAACACATCAATAAGGTTTTTAGTCTCTTTCTCAGCCCTTTATTTGTATATTGTTGCTGAGGTTTTAAAACGCAGATAAATGATGGTCACCTCACTGCCACCGGAGAGCTTGTTAAGGACGGTGAGCTGTCGATCAATGATAATTAGGCGAACCAATTTTCTCTCTCTAATGAGCAGGCGAATAAATAAAGTCAAGTAAATACTGATGTATCGCCAGTCAGTTGTGTGAGAAGCTGATAATAAACATTAAAGGTTGCTCTGCTTGTCAAGACATTTAACCGGTGAGGTTACTGCTTAGCTTACAGTAGCATAAATCCTTACTTATACTTGCTATACAAGTGTTGTGGTGTGCAACAAAGAAATAGCCTTTTAATCAGGCATCACAACACCGTACATCAATATACATGTGAATTATTGTCGGTGGAATGTTTAAGATAAAAATGCAGCATTCAAAACATTAGATATTAGATTAGATGACATTAGATGCTGTTATCACCCATAAAGGCCCTTGTTTACATAAATGGTGGGGGGTTTGGTGGGGGTTTATATATATAAACTGGATTCACACTGAAAGCGTCACAGGCGTCATAGGCGTCCGGCTGCCATTCGTTTTCTATCAAAACGCGCTGCGAGACGCGTCAGAGGCGTCGGGAGAAGCGCGTCCAGAGTGTCAATATGAAGTAAAAAAATCTCAACTTATGCAAATGAGCAGCGGCGACGTCGAGGCAGTGTCCAATCACAGACCGGGATTCCCGAAGCAAGAAGCCTCAATGCTATGGTCCGAACGATTTTATTTGCTGCATCGATCCAACGCAAAATAATTAAAAACCGTGCTTATTAATCACAAAACACAGGATAAACCAGGAGTGTTTGTCCAGTTCTTTACACATGTTTTGGATTGATCTCAACTGAAATATCTTATAAACTTTGGCAGTATTTCACGTTTTTGTTGCTAGGCTACTTTTTTTTTTAATCAAGTGACAATATAAATGCAGTAATAATGAAGTTTACTTAATTTAATTATAACCTACTTTATAATGTATTGCGTTACCTTTGATTGTTTTAGATTGGATTTGTGTTTAATTGGTTTACGTTCTCTGCAAAGAGCATTGACATGACGTCTGTTTTGGCTTGACACCGTAAAAATAATTGGTATTTCTGTGGTGCTAGGAAACAAACCTTCAAAATGTTTTACTAAAAGAAAAGTGCTCTCTCCCTCTCTTTTTCTCAATTTCATGTAAAAACATTGATAAATAAAAAGTGATTTTTATACACTTAGAAGTGTTTAAAAAAATCTGCCTTGTTCTGAAAATTAAAAGTCACAAGGTTGTTTTGAATGAAAAATAAAAATTGTTTAAACATAAAAGCTCAAGCTTATCAAATCAGTTAACAGTTACAGTTATTAATATATTTTTTTCAACTCATATACAGTATATTCAAGCTCTTCTATGCGATTTTTTTTTCAAAGTTAAATCTTGTTACTTCCACCCATGAGGGCACTTCCCTGAAATAATGATAAATGGCAGCTTTTACACCACAAACGATGTCTAATGAATATAACACTGGAAAACGATGACATGTGGCTCTGTTTTAATTATATCACAAATATTTGAATTAAATCAACTTTACATTTATCAAATAACTTCATGATGTAGCCATCCCTTTTTAAGTTAATGCCACTGCTCTATTTACAACTAATAAGCATTTTCAAGTCAGGAAAATAGTAAAAGATTAAAAGATTCCCAACAGTTATTAAAGCAATTTGGAGATAAGCAAAAAACAACAAAAACAAAGACAAAAGCATTAAAAGCAAAGAAAATAAACATAAGCATAAGAAAGAAACAAAAAGTACAGAGAGATCAGTGCTATAAAGGGAATCATTTTCATATAGATGTGTTTAAAGTGTCATGATAAAAGGCTGAGGGGTGTCTGTGTTCTGCGTTCAAACAGGCAGCTGGTCCCACAGGAGACCAGTGTAAAACCGTAAAGACCCGCCGTCTCTCACTGCAGTCCTGGAAACTTTTGGAACAACGGGGAAGCCTGTTTCTTCAGATCAGAGTCCTGGTGGGGGAAACGAGAACAAGGACATTTCAGGCGACGCTTTAAGGGCTCTTTATGTGTTGAGAAGGTTTTATCATTTTATTGTTCCTTTTTCTTTTTTTTTCAGGAAGCAACGACATACAAGCAGATAAATGTGATCTCTCTTGATGATGCCATTCAGAACTCTGCATACAGCATTTGCTATGAACTGAAAGGCTTTTAGGTAATTATTTGAGTCAAAATGTCATTGTAGCTGTCCATGCTAGGTGCAATCCATGCATAGACTTTTGTCTTTTTTTTTTTTCTTTTTTTTTTTAGTATTGCTTTGGGTTAAGCGGCTTCTCATTTTGGTAAAATTGTATCATGTAGAAGAAAAAAAAAATCTTTGCAAAAATATTACTCAAAGAATCTTTACTGGGAATGAAAGTAATCTTTAGAAAAAGGAACAATAAAGACAATGCAATCAGTTTAATTTCATAAGTAAAAAAACAAAAGACAGGCATGTAGGTCTAGTGATTGAATAGAGCCGGATGTCATCAGCATCAAAATTAAAAATGTATGATGTGACTCATTGCAAATAAATAAATAAAACAAATAAAATAAAATAGTTGCTGTTGGTTAAAAATAACCTAACTGGCCCAGCTGGACCAGCACAGAGACGAGACTGAAGTTAAAGGCAACATTTACAACTAAGCAATTTATGCTTAATAAATAGTTTATAACTAATTAACTAATGCAGTATCAGTTCTATAATGTTCACCAAGTCCAGTCTGAAACTTTTCAGACACTTACTTGTTTTAAAATAATAATTATAATTAAAGCTGCAAGCAGCGATGAACGGGCCCTCGCACTCACGTCCACCGCCCCCCATAAGCATATCAGAAATGACACCACCCACGACTCTCTATGTCACACCATTCAAAAGTTATAGCAGAAAAAAGGAACAACCAATCAGAAGAAGGGGCGGGGCTAATTCAGGCCAATGAAGGTCAAGGACTCCATACAGAGTCTGATGACACCACCCACGACTCTCTATGTCAAACCATTCAAAAGTTATGGCAGAAAATCGGGACAACCAATCAGAAGAAGGGGCGGGGCTAATTCAGGCCAATGAAGGTCAAGGACTCAATACCGAGTCCCATGACACCACCCACGACTCTTTATGTCAAACCATTCAAAAGTTATGGCAGATAAAAGTATTCTAGGGGGCGCTGTTGAGCCGTTAGGCAACGCCCATTAATGCAAACCATGAAATATCAAATGTATCGCCAGGCCTGGCTTGCATGCAAAATTTGGTGACTTTTGGAGAACTATCAAATATGGACCAATCAGATGAAGGAGACGAGCACTTTTTCGCGTCTAGCGTCGCCACGGTAACACTTTTGAAAGAGAGAAGTAATGTCCGTCGTCACAGGACAGAGACGAACATTTTGATGTAAAAAAAACACAAAAATTGCTTACAAAAATTTCGGCATATTGCCAGGCTTGAACTCCCAACCTCTGGCACCAAAGACCGCAATAATCTGGCTGAGCTAAGTCTCAGCTATTCCTTTCATTTGACCTACTGGCTTAGGACAGACCAACATAGCGATAAAATGTCTGGAACCTTTTTTTCCTAATTTTTTAAATATTTGTAAGTTATAAATATTAGTAAAACCCTACTATTTTATTTATTACTTTTTCTGTAACCATTCTGCCAAGGTTGTAACCGGGCTGAGCCGGGAATATTTCTGAGGTCACCACATTACAGGGAATAGATTGGTCGGGGGGCGGGGCCGTCATCACCCTACTCGCCACTGATTGGTCGGGGGGCGGGGCCGTCATCACCCTACTCGCCACTGATTGGTCGGGGGGCGGGGCCGTCATCACCATACTCGCCACTGATTGGTCGGGGGGCGGGGCCGTCATCACCCTACTCGCCACTGATTGGTCGGGGGGCGGGGCCGTCATCACCCTACTCGCCACTGATTGGTCAGGGTGCGGGGCCGGCAGATGTTTGAATCAGGAAGCGGGAGTCAGCGCGAGAGCGACTGGCGGCTCGCGGCGATTTTATTATAAAAAAAGGACACCCAATCAGAAGAAGGGGCGGGGCTAATTCAGGCCAATGAAGGTCAAGGACTCCATAAAGAATCTGATGACACCACCCACGACTCTCTATGTCAAACCATTCAAAAGTTATAGCAGAAAATCGGGACAACCAATCAGAAGAAGGGGCGGGGCTAATTAAGGCCAACGAAGCTTAAGGACTCATTACAGAGTCCCATGACACCACCCACGACTCTCTATGTGAAACCATTCAAAAGTTATGGCAGAGAAAAGTATTCTAGGGGGCGCTGTTGAGCCGTTAGGCCACGCCCATTAATGCAAACCATGAAATATCAAATGTATCGCCAGGCCTGGCTTGCATGCCAAATTTGGTGACTTTTGGAGAACTATCAAATATGGACCAATCACATGAAGGGGGGGTGCGCTTTTTCGCGTCTAGCATCGCCACATTAACACTTTTGAAAGAGAAAAGTAATGCGTGTGGTCGCAGGAGGGAGCCGCACATTTTGATGTATAATACACCTGGGTGCACGTTACGGTTCGGGCTGAATTAACTGCCGAAGGAATGGCATAAATTTCGCCAAAATGACACAATTTATTCAAAATGGCCGACATCCTGTTCGGTTTCGGCCATGGCTCCAAGAGACTTTTCTTTAAGTTGTGCCATGATACAGGTGTGTAGCGATTTTCGTGCATGTACGTCAAACCGTATTGTGGGGCTTGAGGCACAAAGTTTTCCGGGGGGCGCTGTTGAGCCATTTTGCCACGCCCATTAATGCAAACCATGAAATATCAAATTTATCGCCAGGCCTGGCTTGCAAGCCAAATTTGGTGCCTTTTGGGGAACTATCAAATATGGACCAATCAGATGAAGGGGGGGTGCGCTTGTTGGCTTCTAGCGTCGCCACGGTAACACTTTTGAAAGAGAAAAGCAATGCGTGTAGTCGCAGGATGGAGACGCACATTTTGATGTATAACACATCTGGGTTCACAATACGGTTCGGGCTGAATTAACTCTCGAAGGAATGGCATATATTGCTCCAAAATTACGCAATTAATTCAGAATGTTCAAAATGGCCGACTTCCTGTTCGGTTTCGGCCATGGCGCCAAGAGACTTTTCTTTTAGTTGCGACATGATACAGGAGTGTACCAATTTTCGTTCATGTACATCAAACCGTATTATGTGGCTTGAGGCGCAAAGTTTTTTCTGTCTGAACCAATCAGATGAAGGGTGGGCGCGCTTTTTGGCGTCTAGCGTCGCCACGGTAACGCTTTTGAAAGAGAAAAGTAATGCGTGTGGTCGCAGGAGGGAGACGCACATTTTGATGTATAACACACCTGGGTGCACGTTACGGTTCGGGCTGAATTAACTGCCGAAGGAATGGCATAAATTTCGCCAAAATGACACGATTAATTCAAAATGGCCGACTTCCTGTTCGGTTTCGGGCATGACGGCAAGAGACTTTTCTTTAAGTTGTCCCATGATACAGGTGTGTACCGATTTTTGTGCATGTACGTCAAACCGTATCGTGGGGCTTGAGGCACAAAGTTTTCAAGGGGGCGCTGTTGAGCCATTTTGCCACGCCCATTAATGCAAACCATGAAATATCAAATTTTTCGCCAGGCCTTACTTGGGTGCAAAATTTGGTGACTTTTTGGGCATGTTAAGGGGGCCAAAAAGGCCATCACTTTGTCAGAAGAAAAATAATAATAATTAAAGCTGCAAGCAGCGATGAACGGGCCCTCGCACTCACAGCCACCGCCCCCCATAAGCATATCAGACATGACACCACCCACGACTTCCTATGTCAAACCATTCAAAAGTTATAGCAGAAAAAAGGGACAACCAATCAGAAGAAGGGGTGGGGCTAATTCAGGCCAATGAAGGTCAAGGACTCAATACAGAGTCAGATGACACCACCCACTACACTCTATGTCAAAACATTCAAAAGTTATAGTGGGAAATAGGGACAACCAATCAGAAGATGGGGCGGGGCTAATTTTCACCAATTATGGTAAAGGACTCAATACCGAGTCCCATGACACCACCCACAACTCTTTATGTCAAACCATTCAAAAGTTATGGCAGAGAATAGTATTCTAGGGGGCGCTGTTGAGCCGTTAGGCCACGCCCATTAATGCAAACCATGAAATATCAAATGTATCGCCAGGCCTGGCTTGCATGCAAAATTTGGTGCCTTTTAAACTTTATTTTATTTATTTGTATAGCGCCAAATCATACAATATAAAATGCAACACATGGTGCTTTACATGCAGAATAAAATAACAATAAAAAAACACAATTTAAAACATTCCATACGACCCCACCCCCCATGGTACACACACACTCACTCACACTCATATACCTGTGCACACACTCACACGCCCACACCCACACACACACACACACACAATAAGTGGACTGGTGACATGGCTTAGCACTAACGATCCAGGTGAGGAAAACACTACCTATGGGTGGCCGTCCACACCGAGAGGCATCACCGACCACGACCACCAGAAGCATCCCCACAGAGACCCCCCCAACCCGGACAGACCGGGGCAGACCCCACACAGAAGGTGGAGCCCCCCCCCAGTTACCCAGGCCTGAGGGATCCCCATGACGACACCCCCATGGGCGGAGCAGGCACACCTCCCAGTGTGAACGACCCCCTTGAAGAAACACTGGAGCTAAAAACTAAAAGATTAAAAGAAAGTAAAAAAAAAAAAAATGCCTAAAAGTGTAAAATTTTTAGAGAAATATATATAAAACTTAAGATGAATAATAAATAACATAAAGTAAAAAGTCACTAAAATGGATTAAAGTTTTAGAGATGATAAAAGAGCTAAAGAAGTACACACAATATATAGCTAAAAACACTAGGTAAATGAGATCAGATAAAAGCCAAACTAAAAAAGTGTGTCTTGAGCCTCCTTTTAAAAATATCAACATTCTCTGCGGCCCTGAGGTTCTCTGGCAGGCTGTTCCATAAAGAGGGGCCATAATGGCTGAATGCAGCCTCACCGTGGGTTTTGGTCGCGGTTCGGGGAATGGTTAAAAGGCCGGTACCAGAGGACCTCAGGGTCCGTGAGGGTTGATACAGTAAAAGCAGATCAGATAAATAAGATGGCCCAAGACCGTTAAGACACTTAAAAACCAGTAAAAGAACCTTAAAATCAATCCTGAAACGGACGGGGAGCCAATGCAGCGATTTTAAAACAGGTGTAATGTGCTCCCGCCCTCTGGTCCTCGTCAGCACGCGAGCGGCTGAGTTCTGTAATAGCTGTAAGTTCTTAATACTCTTTTTAGGAAGACCAGAGAGCAGGGCATTACAATAATCTAAACGACTAGAGATAAAAGCATGCATCAGCACCTCCGTGCTGGCCTGAGAGAGAAACGGGCGGACTCTGGCTATGTTCTTAAGATGGTAAAAACCTATTTTCGTGATATTCTTTATGTGTGGAATAAAAGTGAGCTCAGAGTCAAAAATAACACCCAGGTTCTTTACACGTTGCGAAGGTTTAAAATCTTGTAGTTTTGGTAAAAGTTTCTCTCTCCGGCCTTCAGGACCAATAACTAAAACCTCTGTTTTGTCCTGGTTGAGCTGTAGGAAATTATCTGCCATCCATGACTTAATATCTAAAATACAGTTAAAAAGGGCATCAAGTGGCCCTGTGTCATCAGGAGACACGGCGATGTACAGCTGTGTGTCGTCAGCGTAGCTGTGGAAGCTGATGCCGTGTCTCCTGATGACGTCCCCCAAGGGAAGCATGTAAAGGTTAAAAAGAAGCGGACCTAAAATTGACCCTTGGGGGACCCCACACTTAATTTCATGCATTCTGGAGGAACATGTATCCAAACTTACAAAGAAAGATCGATCTGTGAGATAGGAGCGGAACCAGTTAAAAACAGTACCAGAGAGGCCCACCAGGTGCTTCAGTCTGTTTAATAAAATGTGATGGTCTACTGTATCGAAGGCGGCACTAAGATCCAGTAGAACCAAGACTGTCAGTTTGCGGTTATCTAAATTGCACCTGATGTCATTTAAAATCTTTAAAAGGGCTGTCTCGGTGCTGTGGTTCATCCTAAAGCCAGACTGAAATTTCTCTGAAATATTGTTTCTTATTAAAAAATAATTTACTTGGTTAAAAACCAGCTTTTCTAAAATCTTACTTAAAAAGGGTAAGTTGGATACAGGTCTGTAGTTATTAAAAATGCTGTGATCTAAATTACTCTTCTTCAGAAGGGGCTTCACCACCGCCATTTTAAAGGCGGCAGGGAAGACACCCGTCTGAAGAGAGTAATTTACTATATTTAAAATATGTTCCTCAAAGAATTCATAAAATGTCTTTAAAAGTGATGTGGGAATGGGATCTAAAAGGCAGGTTGTTGGGTTTACCTGGGAGAAAACTCGACCAAGTGTCCTCGCATCAACCAGGGCAAAACTCTCCAGTGTTTCCTCGGGTAAAAGCAACTGTCCAGATGTGTTAAAAATGACATTTTGATGTGGTAAAAGACTGGACCTAATGTTGTCAATTTTACTTCTGAAGTGGTCTGCAAAATCCTCACAAAGATTGTCTGTTGGTGGTTGTGAGGAATTCTTAAAATGTACATTTGTTAAAAGATCGAAGGTGGAGAAAAGAAATTTAGAATTGTTTTTATTGTCTGTAATGAGTTTTGAGAAATGGGCAATTCTTGCTTGTTTGACGGTTTTATTGTAGGATTTGAGTTGATCACGAAATATCTGATAATGTATTGTAAGTTTGCTTTTTCTCCACCTTCTCTCAGCACTCCTGCATTTTCTTTTTGATTTTTTGACTTCCTCAGTTCTCCATGGGGGTGTAGGCTTAGTTTTTATGGTTTTTGTTAAAAGTGGAGCAACTGAGTTCAGAGTGGATTCTAGTTTCCTGTTAAAATTATCAACAATAAAATCACATGATGCAGGTAAAACATCAGCAGGAGTGCTCTGTAAAATCTCAATAAAATTTGCAGCCACTTCAGGAGTTAGGTAGCGTTTCCTCACCGTTCTCATCGAGGCTTCCTGATGATTAAGACTGGTGACGTTAAAAAACACGCAGTAATGGTCAGACACAGCCAGATCGACAACAGAGGACACACCGGTGGACAGGCCATAGGTTATGACTAGGTCCAGGGTGTGTCCTCTGTTGTGAGTCGGCTGTGTGACATGTTGGGTAAAATCCATGCAGTTTAAAAGGTTTAAAAATTCTCTCGACAGTGGGTCGGAGGTATTGTCAATGTGTAGATTAAAATCACCAGTTATTAAAATTCTGTTGTAAGTGGTATGTATGATTGATAAAAGCTCTGAAAATTCACTGATAAAAACAGTGGAGTGATGGGGTGGTCTATAAACAGTTAAACAAAGAATAGGAGGACTGCTAAAAACAAAGGCAAGGTGTTCAAATGAGGAGTAGTTGTTAAAAGGGACCTCCTTTGTAGCTAATATGTTTTTAAAAATTGAAGCTGTGCCGCCTCCCTTTCTAACACCCCGTGTAGTAAATAAAAAATTAAAATTTGGTGGAGAAGCCTGGATGAGGGAAAATGCAGCGTCCGTGCCAAGCCATGTCTCTGTTAAAAGAATACCATCAAGTTTGTGATGCACAATAAGATCATTTAAAATAAAGGTTTTGTTTAAAAGAGAGCGCACGTTCAACACAGCCAAGTTAATGTCTGTGTTGGACGTGCGCTCACGACTACAACGTACCGGGTTGATAAAAACAAGATTGTCTCTGTTAAAACCAGTGGGTCTGTGGATCTGACGGGGAAAACGGGCGGTGACCAGGGGATGAATTGGTTGAGGATCTGGTGTGTGGGTGGCGCCAGATGTAGCTGGTTTTATGGAAGAATTATCTGGTGGGGGTGGCAATGATGACTGTGACCTGTGGGGGAAGCTGGAGAGGGGGGCAGTGCTGTGAGCGGCTGGCTCCACAGGTGAAGAGGAAGACTCCGGGCCAGAGCTGGGAGTGTGGGTGTGGCCAGAAAATAGTCACTCCCGTGGAGCCGACAGAACCGCGTGCTGAATGTTTGCAGCCAGCACGCGGCCCCCCAGCCTATTTGGGTGAAGTCCGTCGGGTCTGTAAAAGGAGGGACGATTCCAGAAAAGATTAAAATTGTCGATAAAACCAATGTTAAGAGCCCTGCAGGTGTTCTGAAGCCAAGAGTTCAGATAGAGCAGCCTGCTGAAGCGCATTGCTCCGCGGGACAGCGTTGGAAGCGGGCCGCTGATAAAAATGGACTTCCCACAGTTTTTAAGGAAGGTGAACTATAAAATATGGACCAATCAGATGAAGGGGGGGGGTAAACTTGTTGGCGTCTAGCGTCGGCACGGTAACACTTTTGAAAGAGAAAAGTAATGCGCGTAGTCGCAGGATGGAGACGCACATTTTGATGTATAACACATCTGGGTGCACGTTACGGTTCGGGCCGTATTAATTCTCGAAGGAATGGCTCATATTGCTCCAAAATTATGCGATTAATTCAGAATGTTCAAAATGGCCGACTTCCTGTTCGGTTTCGGCCATGGCGCCAAGAGACTTTTCTTTAAGTTGCGACATGATACAGGTGTGTACCGATTTTCGTTCATGTACGTCAAACCGTATTATGGGGCTTGAGGCGCAAAGTTTTTTCTGTCTGAACCAACCAGATGAAGGGTGGGCGCGCTTTTTGGCGTCTAGCGTCGCCACGGTAACGCTTTTGAAAGAGAAAAGTAATGCGTGTTGTCGCAGGATGGAGACGCACGTTTTGATGTATAACACACTTGGGGGCACGTTACAATTCGGGCCGTATTAACTGCCGAAGGAATGGCATAAATTGCGCCAAAGTGACACGATTAATTCAAAATGGCTGACTTCCTGTTCGGTTTCGGCCATGTCGCCAAGAGACTTTTCTTTAAGTTGTGTACTGATACAGGTGTGTAGCGATTTTCGTGCATGTACGTCAAACCGTATTGTGGGGCTTGAGGCACAAAGTTTTCCGGGGGGCGCTGTTGAGCCATTTTGCCACGCCCATTAATGTAATCCATTAAATAGCTAATTTTTCGCCAGGCCTGACTTGCATGCAAAATTTGGTGACTTTTTGGGCACGTTTAGGGGGGCAAAAAGGCCTTCCTTTTGTCAGAAGAAAAAGAAAAAGAAAAAGAAAAAGAAAAAAAAAAATTCCTACAGATACAATAGGGCCTTCGCACTGAAGGTGCTCGGGCCCTAAAAATTCCTGCAAATACAATAGGGCCTTCGCACTGCAAGTGCTCGGGCCCTAATTAAAGCTGCAAGCAGCGATGAACGGGCCCTCGCACTCACGTCCACCGCCCCCCATAAGCATATCAGAAATGACACCACCCACGACTTCCTATGTCAAACCATTCAAAAGTTATAGCAGAAAAAAGGAACAACCAATCAGAAGAAGGGGCTAATTCAGGCCAATGAAGGTCAAGGACTTAATACCGAGTCCCATGACACCACCCACGACTCTTTATGTCAAACCATTCAAAAGTTATGGCAGAGAAAAGTATTCTAGGGGGCGCTGTTGAGCCGTTAGGCCACGCCCATTAATGCAAACCATTAAATATCAAATTTATCACCAGGCCTAGCTTGCATGCAAATTTTGGTGACTTTTGGAGAACTATCAAATATGGACCAATCAGATGAAGGGGACGAGCGCTTTTTCGTGTCTAGCGTCGCCACGGTAACACTTTTGAAAGAGAAAAGTAATGTGCGTCGTCGCAGGACAGAGACGAAAATTTTGATGTAAAAAAAAAAATTTCGGCTTAAGGCCGGTCTCGAACTCCGGACCTCCGGCACCATAGACCGTAATGCTCTGGTTGAGCTAAGACTCAACTATTACTTTCACTTTGACTTACTGGATTAGGAGAGACCAACAAAGCGATATAATGTCTGGAACTTTTTTTCCTAATTTTTTAAATATTTGTAAGGTATAAATATTAGTAAAACACTACTATTTTATTATTACTTTTTCTGTAACCATTCTACCGAGGTTCTAACCGGGCTGAGCACGGGACTATTTCTGACGTCACCACATTACAGGCAGCTGATTGGTCGGGGGGCGGGGCCGTCATCACCCTACTCGCCACCGATTGGTCGGGGGGCGGGGCCGTCATCACCCTACTCGCCACTGATTGGTCGGGGGGCGGGGCCGGCAGACGTTTGAATCAGGAAGCGGGAGTCAGCGCGAGAGCGACTGGCGGCCCACATCCATGCTGGCGGCTCGCGGCAATTTTATTATTAAAAAAAGGACAACCAATCAGAAGAAGGGGCGGGGCTAATTAAGGCCAACGAAGCTTGAGGACTCATTACAGAGTCCCATGACATCACCCACAACTTCCTATGTCAAACCATTCAAAAGTTATGGCAGATAAAAGTATTCTAGGGGGCGCTGTTGAGCCGTTAGGCCACGCCCATTAATGCAAACCATGAAATATCAAATTTATCGCCAAGTCTGGCTTGCATGCAAAAAATGGTGACTTTTGGAGAACTATCAAATATGGACCAATCAGATGAAGGGGAGGCGCGCTTTTTCACGTCTAGCGTCGCCACGGTAACACTTTTGAAAGAGAAAAGTAATGCGTGTAGTCGCAAGATGGAGACGCACATTTTGAGGTATAACACACCTTGGTGCACGTTACGGTTCGGGCCGTATTAATTGCCGAAGGAATGGCATAAATTGCGCCAAAATTACACAATTAATTCAAAATAGCTGACTTCCTGTTCGGTTTCGGCCATGGCTCCAAGAGACTTTTCTTTAAGTTGCGACATGATCCAGGTGTGTACCGATTTTCGTGCATGTACGTCAAACCGTATTGTGGGGCTTGAGGCACAAAGTTTTCCGGGGGGCGCTGTTGAGCCGTTTTGCCACGCCCATTAATACAAACCATGAAATATCAAATTTATCGCCAGGCCTGCCTTGCATGCAAAATTTGGTGACTTTTGGGGAACTATCAAATATGGATCAATCAGATGAAGGGGGGGCGCGCCTTATGGCATCTAGCGTCGCCACGGTAACACTTTTGAAAGAGAAAAGTAATGCGCGTAGTCGCAGGATAGAGACGCACATTTTGATGTATAACACACCTGGGTGCACATTACGGTTCGGGCCGTATTAATTCTCAAAGGAATGGCTCATATTGCTCCAAAATTACGCGATTCATTAAGAATGTTCAAAATGGCCGACTTCCTGTTCGGTTTCGGCCATGGCGCCAAGAGACTTTTCTTTAAGTAGCAACATGATAAAGATGTGTACCGATTTTCGTGCATGTACGTCAAACCGTATTGTGGGGCTTGAGGCGCAAAGTTTTTTCTGTCTGAACCAATCAGATCAAGGGTGGGCGGGCTTTTTGGCATCTAGCGTCGCCACGGTAACGCTTTTGAAAGAGAAAAGTAATGCGTGGTGTCGGAGGATGGAGACGCACATTTTGATGTATAACACACCTGGGTGCACGTTGAGGTTCGGGCCGTATTAACTGCCGAAGGAATGGCATAAATTGCGCCAAAATGACACGACTAATTCAAAATGGCCGACATCCTGTTCGGTTTCGGGCATGACGCCAAGAGACTTTTCTTTAAGTTGTGCCATGATACAGGTGTGTACCGATTTTCATGCATGTACGTCAAATCGTATCGTGGGGCTTGAGGCACAAAGTTTTCTGGGGGGCGCTGTTGAGCCATTTTGCCACGCCCATTAATGCAAACCATGAAATATCAAATTTTTCGCCAGGCCTGACTTGCATGCAAAATTTGGTGACTTTTTGGGCATGTTTAGGGGGGCAAAAAGGCCTTCCTTTTGTCAGAAAAATAATAATAATAAAAAAAAAAATAATACAAAGAATTCCTGCAAATACAATAGGGCCTTCGCACTGCAAGTGCTCGGGCCCTAATTAAAGCTGCAAGCAGCAATGAACAGGCCTTCGCACATGCAATTTTCACCAATAAAGGTCAAGGACTCAAAACTAAGTCCGATGACACCATCCACAAGTCTTTATGTCAAACCAATCAAAAGTTATTGCAGAAAATAGGAACTATCACAGGAACTATCACATATGGACCAATCAGATGAAGGGTCGGGCTAATTTGCACCAATTATGGTCAAGGACTCAATACCGAGTCTGATGACACCACCCACGAGTCTTTATGTCAAACCATTCAAAAGTTATGGCAGAAAGTAGGAACTATCAAATATGGACCAATCAGATGAAGGGGGGGCACGCTTTTTGGCATTTATCGTCGCTACGGTAACGCTTTTGACTGAGAAAAGTAATGCGCATCAACGCAGGATGGAGACGCACATTTTGATGTATAACACACCTGTGTGCACGTTACGGTTCGGGCGAAGAAATGGCCGAAGAAATGGCATAAATTGCGCCCAAATTACACAATTAATTCAAAATGGCCGACTTCCTGTTCGGTTTCGGCCATGGCGCCAAGAGACTTTACTTTAAGTTGTGACATGATACAGGTGTGTACCGATTTTCGTGCATGTACGTCAAACCGTATCGTGGGGCTTGAGGCACAAAGTTTTCTAGGGGGCGCTGTTGAGCCATTAGGCCACGCCTATTAATGAAAACCATGAAATATCACATTTTTCGCCAGGTCGCTTGCATGCAAAATTTGGTGACTTTTGGGGAACGTTTAGGGGGGCAAAAAAGCCCTCATTTTGAGAGAAGAAAACGAGAAGAAAAACGAACAAAAAAAATTCCTACAGATACAATAGGGCCTTCGCACTGTACTCGGGCCCTAATTACAAAATTAAAATCTTTTTTTTTTCTAGGATTTTAGAGATAAGTTGAATAATGCATAAGCAGCTAAATGTAAAGCAGTGGTTTAATGAAAGAAAACAACACAGAGCTGTTGATGAGAGGAAGAGCATCTTTTCATAGTTGGGATGGGGTTCGACATCCATGTCGACATTTCAGATGCTCTGCTTGAAAGCAAGCAGCTGTGAGAGGCTTCCAGTTTTGTTTCCTTTCTTATATACTGTAAAGACTCAAGATTTATAACATCACAACTCACGAATCTCACTGGAGGCTTCAAATTAAGCACTTGCTGTTGATCGGTTTTATTTCATTTCATTTTTCGAGCAAACTGCCAGCCAAAAAACCTTCAATGATGACAATAACATGTTTAATAAATGTTCAAAAATAACTCTTGTGAGCTCAGTAGAAACATTTTCCTCACAAAGATAAAAAAAAACATCCACTGGTACGACATACAGTAGCTACTGACTGGCTCTTAAGTTTTAAAGCTTTTATTATTATTGCTCTAATTAGCTGAAACATGACAGATGCTGATACACAGATGATTCAGCTTGTTTGTCAGTAAACTCGTTAAAACCTTTCCGGGTGAAAATAGGTGAACTTTGCCGTGAACCTTAGACTATTATCCAAAGGGAGAACTTTTTTGTTCCTGTGTATGACCCCTTTTTCGATTTTCTCTCCATCTTTTAGCTTTTGTTCAGCACATAAAGCTGATGCAGATGACCCATCTCCACCCCCCCAGTTTCATTTGCAGCCACAATTCCTTCTCCTTTTCTTGTTTTTATTTCTCTCTCTCTGCCAGACTCGTCTCCAGCCCTCCTTAACCTCCTCCCATCCCTGCTGTTGTCAGACATTACTGCGGAAGCCAAGGGCAGATGCCTGGAGCTTTGTCCCTGGATAGCGCCACTCAGGCTGAGATATACAGTTTGGCGTACCCAGTCTGAGATACGTGATGTGGCGGGATTCCATGAGGGTCTAAATTACACATGCAGCTAACACAGAGAGCTGTTAACTGACAGATGGCTGAAGCATGAATCTGCATTCAACCCAGTTCCAGCTCCATGCTTAAAGCCCTACATGCTTACACATGATAAACAGCATACATGACTATAGATTATGTGTAAGTATGTGCTAATGTGTATCTGTTTATGCAGATATGTGTGCCTTTCTGTGTGTGTAACTACACAATTTTACATGCAGACTTTCAAGAATTTACATGTGAGTATATGTGCATATTTGCATGCGAGTATCTTCGGGTGTTTGGCTGGGCAAAGAATCAGCAGAAAGCCACTAAACTAGAAAAACGTGTGGATTTGCCATGGCAACAGAGAGATGCCAGAGGAGAGGAATTAAAGCCTGGAGCTCAGAATAAAGCCTACTGCTCATCGCAGCAGGGGAAGAAAAATGAAGGACCTGATTAAACACCCGCACCTCTCCTCCTGGAGCCCCCAGCCTCTCCCCTTTTCATCTTCCAGTTCAGCCTGCTCTGAGATGCTACAAAGTGAAACCAATTCAGAGGACTCCAGATTCAGTGCAGAAACCCCAATAACAAGCACAAATGCATCTCATGCAGATTTTCCTTTTTTTTTTTGCATGCCCATGCAGAGATTTTCAGAAGTTCAAAACTCAAACACAACCACTATGGTTCTCCCAGAACAAAAGCAACTTAGTTGTGCTTATTAAAGAGCTGCAGCCCCAACAAGTGATGCATCGCCACTGCTGCGTATCAACGTAGGCATCACAAGTCATTCAGAGTTCACACGTCTCCCAGATGCTTCTCAGCAATCTTTAATTGATTCGTTCAGTCTGAAGTGTGGAGCGTTGTGTTTGCACACATAAGGCACCGGACGCAGAGTGCGGCACAGATTGATACATTTGCATGAAGCAACGGTGGCTGAGCTGCGGTGAGCTTAGTTTCTGGCTTGTACATCTTTCTCGTCATGTCAAAAATACCCACAGAGTCAAGCCTCTCTCTATCTGATATTTTCTGGGGTCAGCTGGGAGGTGTGCGCCTCCTCTTGTTTCCACTGAGGCAGCAGAAATGCACTGACATGGACTCGAACGTCAACTCTAGAGTCAAAGACGAAGGTCTTAGCCTTTAGTCTCCAATCTCTGAAAGGGTTTCACAAAAAAAAATAAATTAAAAGATGGACTAAACTGTGCGTTTTCTGTCAGCACACAAACTAAAACTAGACTCTTCTTGCAGCATGAGTGGCAAGCGTGACCCCCCCCCCATTTTTTTTCCTTTGGTGCTGTTGGGGGGGACTTAAGACCATGAAAGGAGCCGGTCCTCCCTGAGGGCAGTGCAGTGATATTAGTTTGTCCAATGATATTAGCTGAAAGAAAGGAACAATGCAGTCAAATTAAAAAAGATCACTTTTTGACCTTGCAAAGACAATTATAGTTTCTCATTCCAGTGGTGCTGATGAGTTTCTTGTGGGTTCATCATAATAAGCTAAATAAAGTGGGGATGAGATCAAAGCTGGCAGGCCTGAAGCTGCTTTAATATAATTCATATTGACGTCCATGAGGTAGTGACTGTAGAAAGTCAGTCGAGGATAACAGCTAAACAATGTCTTTCCCAACAAATGGATGTCTACATTTCATCCGTTATAGTCCACCCTGTCAAAAAAATTATCCATATCAATTACGGTTATATTGCCTATTTTGGTTAAGCAAAGTTTGACTTTTCTGGTAATTACAAGAGGCGGCGTTTTGTCTCCCGTCATGATCGTTCTCACAGAAGGCAATACAAAACTTTGATAGCTAATAATGGATTTTTCATTGGCACTTGTCACGAAATGATTCTTGCTAAATATGAATAGAAATGTAATTTATCATCTCCATTATCTACCTGGTGATTTTAGAAAGTGCACATACATAAAGAAAAATAATATTTCTGGAAATGAGAAAATATCCTTATAAGAGTTTCATGTTTGCAGCTTCCCACCACCTTTTGGTGCAGCCTGTAATTTCACTTTATAATGTGAGAATGATGGAGATGTGATAATGGTACGTTTTCATTTCATATAAGACAGGAAGAGTCATTACAGGCTCAGACATGTTTCTCAACAGGGGACAGAAATGCTTCATGTCATCTCCACATCCCTGCGTCTCAGCAGTTATCAGTCTTACATTTCCCTTTCATCATCTCTTCTGTCTTGATTTTCATTCGTGTCGGGGATGCAGCTCCAACGAGTCAGTCAAGCATCACTAAATATAACATAGGGTCCTGTCACGGCGCTGAGGCATTGCATTGTGGTTTCAAACACAGACGTATTCATCTCTTTTCCATCACTGGCTTGCCTGAAGAAGCACTAGAAGGAGGGAAGAAAATTAGGCCCCTTTGTTGGGTAAAAGTTGTGGGGAAGCTGTGAAAAAACTGCAATCTTAGCCAAAATAATCAAACAAAAGGTGTAGATGAGAGCAGTCATTTTAAAAGATGAATTTGGTCCCTATCAAAGTGTAAACAGAACACCTGTAACATCAAGACGAGATTAAATGAGGCTGCGGCGTTGCCAGCAGCACCTGAGCGTGCTCATTTCTTCTGAATGTCCTCTGAACAACAGCCAAGTCTTTCCTCTGCAGGCTGTACAATAACGCTAATCGTGGCCTTTGTAACCCGCGCAGGTCAGCACAAGCTCGTACGCTCCCCAACCCCTCTCTTCCTCGTGACCCATTTCTCAGCCTCTCTCCCTGGAGTATTAAAACAGACATCGGGCCTCGGTTAGGTCATGGCCAACACAGACCTCATTTGTCACAGAGGATGAGCATCTACCAAGCTGAATTGTTAATTATGAGAGTAAAATATAGATGCATGAGGTCTGAAGACACATACACACGGCTGAGAAAGGAGTTACACTGGCATGCAAACGCACACACACACACACACACACACACACACACACACACACACACACACACACACACACACACACACACACACACACACACACACACACACACACACACACACACACACACACACACACACACACACACACACAAAGAGCTGGATAAAGATGTATGGGACTTGTGTATTTCATAACTCATGCTGCAGTGCTTAATTAATGGCTCTCAAATTGTCCCGTTTATGTAGAATGAGCTAACTGATTAACACAAAGAGAAATTCAGGTTGTTACAAGGTGGGATGGTGATTCGAGCTGAAATTAGCTCACCTTTCTCTGGAAGAAAAACACTGAACACTGCAATTCTTTGCATTTATGCACATTAATTCTATGTGCAAATGAAGACTGTTAACACAGTTGTTAGCAAAAATCCTCCCTGGCTTTCCATTTATTTATCCAGATGGTGGTTTAAATAATCTGAGAGCCCCCCCCTTTGCATTCAGTCTACTTATTCTTACTGACCACTGAGGGATAGTCTTGTTTCAGTTCATTTCAGTGCACGAAATCCACAGTTTTTTTGTTCTTTTTCTTCCTTTCTTGGACATACAATCAAACGTAATTAAAGCATGTAAGTAGTCTTTATCTTTAAATATCACTATTTTTCATTATATTTCCTCATTTTACCAACACTGAGCACAAAAAGAGGAAGATTTGTAATAAATGTGTCGTAAACTTGGAAGATACTTATTTTGTAAGTCTGCCTTTGAAGACCCGCATTAACTTCTGATAAATATTCCAGCCTGGGAGGGCTCCTTTTAAAAGTCCTCCCATTATGAACATTAATGACTGCAGCAAGCAAGCACTGCTCCATACACACACGGAGAGAAGGTTTCATAAAAAGAGGAAAAAAACACAATTTGAGGCTCATCACACCTTCACCTGAATACATCTGTTTCCAAATTCATGTGGAGATTAATATTAAACATTGATTCCATTAACATATAAACCCATATAAATGCATAATCATCCGTGAAAGCAATAAAAGTTGCAAAAAATATATTATATATATTTATTTTTTTCTTTGTTGCCACTGCATGGAGTAATAAGCACCAAACCTGTAAATGTGCTAATATACTTTCACATACAGTAGCTACTCATATTAAAACCGGTACATCTAAAAGAAAGATAATATGTTGGGTTTTTTTTCAATGGGTCTTAATATCTTAATGCTTCCATGTGGTTTATAGCAATAACTTGCAAGTATTAACTGGTGTCGTACATTTGTTAGGTATAAATGCAGCAGTGGTCGAAAGCTGATCTAATCCAGGTTGCATTCAATACAATTATAATCTGAGTTAAAGATAATTTTGCCTTTCCCAAACACATTACATTACTTTACAGTATACTTTTTTATACTGTACCAACAGCTTTATCATACCAATAGCTTGCCTGAGTTAACAAAGGTAAAAACCCTGATCCTGAACAGGATGAATGAAGCGTACAACATTAATTGACGACACTGAAAGGTTGGCATTTGATCCTCTAAGGATTCCGGTTCCTGGAGATCAGACTGTCACTGCATGGAGATTTGGGTGCCACTGCACATCGTCTGCTTGACGATCGATGCACTTGGTCTGCAGCAAATGAGACAACCTATAATAACCTATAATATTATTATGATCAATATTCTGCTTCTGAAAGAGCTCTGACCGGTCAGGGTGTGCAGGTGGTGCCTGGTTCTCAGATGTTAGCAATTGATCCTTTGGGCCCTGCTGGTTTTAGGGTGGGGTCTCTAGTTTGGCATTGCTTCTGACAGATGCCATCAGGACCCAACAGATCGGTTTCTGGGAGACCAAATGACTTCTTTGAGCGTTTCCTAGAACTTTTTCACAACTGGCCCACTCCTGACCTGCTGGGGCCGGTGGCTCCTGCAGGGGACTGATGCTGGCATGTTGAGGGGTATGATTTGTCTGGATTTATTTACAGGTACGTAGTTTGAAAGCCTCAAAATGTAGGTTTTCCCAGCAGAATACTGCACTGTGACAAGATGAACACTGTTTAATCCTGTTGCCTGTCAGTGATCGTAATAGCATGGCTGACCGGGGTATGTGTCAAAGTAACAACTGCACGAATGCCAACAACACCCAAGGCTGCCCAGCACACTGCTCCATTGTAACAGCACGATCAATATTTTTCACTTCAGCTGCCCAAGGCTCTGTTTATTACGACGGAGTATTAGGGCCAAACAAAAAAACAAAAAAAGGAAATTACGAGAATAAAGTCATAATGTAATGAGAATAAAGTCGTAAAATTACGAGAATAAAGTCATAAAATTACGAGAATAAAGTCATAATATTACGAGAATAAAGTCGTAAAATTACGAGAATAAAGTCATAATATTACGAGAATAAAGTCGTAATATATTATAAATATATAAATATAACTTCACAAGATGCTCAATATTCCTCATTTTAACACAGGGAGAAGAAGCTCTTCCTGTTAGAGTTCTCATAAATTATATTCTCATAATATTACGACTTTATTCTCGCAACATTACGACTTTATTCTCGTAATGTTACGACTTTATTCTCGTAATGTTACGACTTTATTCTCGTAATTTTACGACTTTATTCTCGTAATGTTACGACTTTATTCTCGTAATTTTACGACTTTATTCTCGTAATATTACGACTTTATTCTCGTAATATTACGACTTTATTCTATTACGACTTTATTCTCGCAACATTACGACTTTATTCTCGTAATATTACGACTTTATTCTCGTAATTTTACGACTTTATTCTCGTAATATTACGACTTTATTCTCATAATATTACGACTTTATTCTATTACGACTTTATTCTCGCAACATTACGACTTTATTCTCGTAATTTTACGACGTTATTCTCATTATATTATGACTTTATTCTCGTAATTTCCAATTTTTTTTGTCTTAGTTTGGCCCTAATACTCCGTCGTAGTTTATAATGTACACCAAATCATAAATATGCTAAAAATAAATAAATAAATAAACAAAACCAAAAAAATAAAAAATGTCACTGAGACCTTATACTGCATCATAAATGAAAGAATATACTGGTAATATAAGTACAGCGTGAGGTCTGACATTCGAAAAAGATTCCTTTTGAATTCTTGATGACAGGAAAAGAAATTCGTCTGTACAAGACATTTCATAGAGAATAATAATTTTCAAAAAGTCCCAAGAAAAAACACCTGGCAGGAACATGAAGTGGGCTGAGGAATGGGTTGATGTGAACACCAGCCAGAGATGCAGACCCCCTGACTGACTGACTGACTGACTGACTGACTGACTGACTGACTGACTGACTGACTGACTGACTGACTGACTGACTGACTGACTGACTGACTGACTGACTGACTGACTGACTGACTGACTGACTGACTGACTGACTGACTGACTGACTGACTGACTTGCAGGCCAGTGAAAGAGCAGCAGCCACACAGAGAGAAATGAGTATTTGGAGCATCACCCTGGAAGAGTAAATAGCCATCCTGGTGACACTCCTGGGTGGGTGGAAGGGTGCAGGCGGAATAGAGGGAGAGAGATGGGGCGTAAAAGAGAACAGGGTGCAATCGTGAGGGGTGCTGAGGCGGTGAAATGAGAGGTTTGAACTGCTGATGTAAGCGTGGACACACTTTCTTTGTCTTTCTGTCACACACACACACACCAGCACGCCCTCAACGCTGACAAGCTGTTTCTCCCCACGAGAAGTCATTCTGGGTTCAGAGGTTCAAAGGAAAACGAATGACGGCTCTTGGACGTATTGGGGTTTTTTTTTTCTCTTTTTCCTCTCAGGATTTTTCCTGCTGCCCCTCGCGATCAAGCATTTACCTCCATTTGTTTCCCTTCTTCCTCAATCTCTTCTTTCACCCCTTCGACGCCAGCTCCCGCTCTGGGTTTTACACAGTCCCCTTTAAATATTAACATCCACAGTCTCAGGAGTGCCACTGCAAAATGCCATTGTCTATTCATTTTAATCAGCATTCAAAGGGCAAAAATTCTGCATTCCTTCTAATATGTCTTGCATTTTGTTTAATAGGGACTATTCCCAGAACCTGAGATCTGCACCGACTCTCAAAGCATGGAGGACTCGCTCATGATCACAGTCTGTGTTTGTTGGTGGGTTTTTTTTTCCTGGATCTGTCTGCGTTGTACGACATTGTACTTGAATATTCCATTTTATCATGCACCGGTTGATGCTTTGTAGGGAGGGGAGTGTATTTAATCATGAATTTGACACAGCAGAGCGGCTGTTTCATCTCAGATCAATTAACAATGTGCAGCACACAAAAGACTGGAAACTTTAGGAGTGATACTCCTCCAAAGCCAGCCCATAAATATATGCATACCATGAAGGAAACACAACTGCTCATGCAAATAATCTTTCGAGGATTGGTTGTTTCTTTTCATGTGAGCTAAGACGTACGCAAAGCACAGGAGCAAATATCCAGATGAATAATATATCAATCACAGGTGCCCTGAGAAAATGTTGCTGTGTCTTTAATGAAACAGGCTTTTATGACTCGTCCTGCAGGGTGAGAGCACTCCAGGAGACACAGGGGACGTAAAAGTTAGACAAAATCCGCCTTTTCAACACAGTCTGTCTTGTGTTTCATCCAGGCTGTTTACAAGATATTAAGCAATCAACACATCAGTGCAACGATCAGCAGTGCAGAGATGTCTCACTCACACAAGGACGAGGGATTCATTATTGACTAATTTTCTAAAAGACTTTCTGAATTCATTTAATGAAAGTAAAAAAAAAAAAAAAAATGTTTTAAAAAAACCTTCAAGGTTTGCTTACCAGCTTACTCTGGAACTTTCAGACATACCGGTACACCATCAGAACATTTCTCATCTAAAACCTGAGGGGGTAGTTTGTTTTGAAAAAGCATATCTTCAGAGACTGGACAGCAGAACGTTGCTGGGAGGCCGGTGCTGCGGACCGGCCTTGAAAAACCTGCTGAGCAACTCCGACAAGACGCCACTAGCAAACAAGCTGCAGAATGTAACATTTAGGCTGATCTGGTAGTGCATAGATGCTATCTAATCCAGGCTTCAGACAACTGTTTTCATCACTTTACTCTTCTCTTTCATGTTTTTTTTTATTTGATCTTCAAGATATAAAAATGATTAAAAGGTATGGGACGCAAAGGATTTTCTTTCTAAATGAATCATTTCCACTTTCTTTCTTGAATTTTATATAGATTAAGACCTTCTAAGCTTGACATATAACCAGTACTCGAGTTATAAAAAAAAATCAGGGGGGATGGTGGATTTTATCATATGGGGACAGATAATTTGTGCTGATTACAAATAATATAATATATTACAAATAATAGCACTGACCAAAACACCTGCAGAAATACTGCAGGAATGACTTAGCAGCAGTTAAATGCAGCCTTCTGTAAGCTTTAAATATCCACTGGGCTTACATCAAATACATCAAAACACAAAAATAAAAAACAGTTTTCTGAACTTATCAATATGACTCTGTCCTTCACAGGATAAGTAAAATGGATCACTGCAAAAACTCAAAATCTTAACAAGAATATTGGTCTTATTTCTAGTTAAAATGTCTCATTTTAGTAAAAAAAATCTCATTACACTTAAAACAAGACTCATCACTGGAAAAAACAACAATTTTCACCTGTTTGAAGTAGATTTTCACTTGAAATAAGTAGAAAAATCTGCCAGTGGAACAAGATTTGTTTGCTTGTAATAGATAAATCCCACTGGCAGATTTTTCTTCTTATTTCAAGTGAAAATCTACTTGAAACAGGTGAAAATAAGTTATTTTTCTGGTGATGACTTTAAATGTTGAAATAGACGTAATACCACATTCATTGATGAAATGACATAAGGGATGGAAAGGGGGGATGGTAGTTTTACAGGGGGGATGATTTTGACTGTTTTTATTTCAGGGGGGATGCCATCCCCCCTCAACTCCAATACTGCACATATGTGAAAATGCTGTTCATAGACTATAGTTCAGCATTCAACACCATCTTGTCATGAAGCTCAGAGACCCGGGCCTCAACACTTCTCTCTGCGGCTGGATCCCGAGCTTTCTGACAGGCCGACACCAGGCATGCAGATAGACACCAGCACATCCTCCACCCTGACTCTCAACACCGGGGCCCCTCAGGGCAGCGTGCTCAGCCCTCTCTGGAGCTGCGTCGCCACATGCAGCTCCAACGCCATCATCAAGTTTGCTGACAATACGACCGTCATCGGCCCGATCATCGACAGGGACGAGACGACCTACAGAGATGAGGTCAGAGTCTTGGCTTCTTGGTGCCAAGACGATCTCAACGTCAGCAAAACAAAGGAGCTGATTGTGGAATACAGGAAGCGACATGCACCCATCTCCATCAACGGGGCTACGGTGCTTTGATTTATTAGAGGGAAAAAGAAAAGAAAGCACATGGGTAAAGAAATGGATTAGCACATCAGCTCTAAATCTAGATATTTGACTTGTTTTATATCGTCTGCCATCTTTGAGTTGTTCACACATAACCACCAAGCGTCAACTCCAGATTGCCAGCTCATTTTCGATTTGCTCCCAATTCATCAGCAAGCTCTGCAACTGGCATAAAAATGTCGTCTCAATGTGCCGTTAATTGCAGCAACCTAAGGGATCCGTGAAAAATATCTTCCACAAGGAAAATGGAAGAAATGGGAAAAACTCCTTTGTGATGCTTTAAATTTAAACTTGGGATTTCTCCTCATGATGGGCCACACTTATTTCTGGGACGCATCAATGCTGTATTTAAATTTGAAAAAACTGCTTTCTCGTGCTCTGACCATGATGAAATGCAGGGGATGCGACACACTGAGGCGTGCACCAGAAAACATTTTTCCAGAGTGACGACGAGTAAACAGACTGGACATGGACAGCTGTGATTTATGATTAGTTTATTAATAACTGAAAGTCCTCTGAATTCATCAGTGGTTAAAACTTTAGCTGTTTGACAGCCTTTGTTATTCTTAGTGTTTATGTCCCAATTTTTTGACACATTGTAAAAAGGTTGTATTTTGTTGCTATTCAGCAAAAATCTATTTTTTACTTTGAAATAAGTATAATGAGATAATTACTTAACACGTTTGCTTGTCTTAGCAGAACAAAGGCAGATTTTTCTTTTTTCTTGTGACACAGCTGCTCATCACAGCAGGAACCTTTTCCTTTGACCACCTAAGACCAGATTTCATTTACTGCACTCATTTCGAGAAACAGCTGAGCGTGTGGTCACTTTTCGACTCGCTCTGGTGCATTGTGGGACATGTTCATGCAGCATTCAGTTGAAGTGGCCTGTACTCACACAACTGCAACCTCACAATGACACAGGAAAGGTGTGAGGGAAGTGTGTGTGTGTTTGTGTGTGTGTGCGTGTGTGTACGGGTGTGTTACAAGAAAAAACGATGGATACCGAGTTGTCTAAAAGCCCTGCTGGGAGTCAGCGGAGCGCTCAGCCATGTAATACTCTTACTACCATTTCCAGTTACAAATGGACACACTATTTGCACGCCAGCCATATCTGTACTTACTGCATGTTTTCACGTAAACACAAGCCTTTAAATACACTTCTAATTTTTATAATTGCCAAAGGTCCCACATGCACACACACTAACACTAATCTGCGGGTGCCGTGTGGCTGTGACATCATAAGTACGACGCTTTCACGGCGTGTTATTTGGTCCCATTACGCCGCAGAAGTCATTCATCCTCCTCTTCAGTCGAGCCTCTTGTTTGACAAGGAAGACGCCAATTTGCCACTTAACTAATATGCAGCCCATTCAGATTTTCTCCCAAGTGTAACAATAACGTTTATACTTAGTCATTTCCCTGTAATGCAGTTTAATTCGTGCTTTTGTCCATCTCGGTTCACGCCTTCCTTCCCTTTTAAAGCTTCAGGCCGTTGTTTTTTATCGGGTGCAAAAAGCTTCAGCTCTCATATTTGTTTTTTTTTTTTTTGTAAAAGCAATCACAAGTTGAGATGAAGCGCACTGACAGCATCCTTCTTAGAGATGGATAATGGTTTTTTTCTTCACTTTTTGAAGAAATGGATTTCAGAAAAAAGCCAAAATGATTCAGTTCGCGGAAGGTGACACGAGGCACATCGTGAGTTGATAAGCCACCCTACAAAGGAAAACGGGGGCCGTTGACTGGAACATTCCTTTCACATGTGACTGAGGGATGGACCCAACGGTTTTATTTTCAGATGCGGCGTGATCTGCGTACACGTTGAAACACAGAAAAAGACGACGACATGCATCACACGGCCTACGGATGACCTCGTGAGTCCGTGATCATTCTGACGGGTTTATTAGCGAGGTGAGAACTGGATCTGTGAACTTCTTCCTTCCAGGCAACATCATTATAACATGTCAGTTACAGTAAAAGCATTCAGTGGGATCACATGAATAGAAACATCTGCTGCCAAACTTCCATCTATGAGGATCAGAGCTTCGAAACAGACACAGGCTGCATTTTGAAATGAGCATTATTTCTGGAGGGTTTGGTTATTGATTCTGTTTGCTTGGATTCACAGTTTTCATGCATTTTATCTCAAATATCACTGATGTTCCTCCTTTTTGTTTGTTCCTCTTCTTCCATGACTGATTAAAAATGGATGAGAAATGCTTTACCTCCGGTAAACTGCTTGAATGAATGAGCATGTGTGCGCTCCATATGATCGTGTGTGTGTGTGTGTGTGGTGAGGTTGAGCGCGTGGGGGTGATGAGACAAGCGGATGGGGGGGGGGTCACTTCTGGGTTAAACCAGTCTGCTGTCAGGTCAACCAGAGTTCAGAGACTCAGTAGATGGAAAGCAGAAGTCAGTAGTGCAGCTCAGGGTAGACGCGACGATTGCTGTGGTTAAGCCCGACAAGACCAATGCGATGAGATTCCCCCCACTGAGACAGACGGTTAGAGGGGCGTTTAAGGGATGGCAAGTCCAATTCATGGGAAATCTAATCCTTTGGAAATGAAAGCCAAAAGATAAAACATCCTTTCAGGAATGAGAAAAACAAACTAAAATGATGTTTTGACGAGGTGACATTATTCTTTCTTCACCATGGGAGTCTGTGAGTAGTGAAGTTGGACTTTTGCTGCTACTCGATGAAAAAAGACATTGGTGTCTACATCTTTCTTCAACAGCTCCCGATTTTCTTCGGTTTCATTTTTTAAATGAAAACGGCGTATAAACAGTCCATACTCTAACTGATTCTTTACGCTGAACTGGTGTGATTTCCTGTTGTCAGTGTCTCCTTTTCTGTCTAGGTCATGTTGTGGCGCTCCGTAAAATGATTATTACTACCTGTCTGACCTTTGCCAGCGTCCTCAGGCTGCAGGATCATCAGCTGAGAGCCACATCACAGATGTTCAGCCCCTTTGATCCCAGAAGATTTCCCGGTAGGGAGCGGCCCGTACCACTCCCTCGAGCTGGCCCTGACATCCTTTGCCCACCTTGGTCAGTTCTTTTGAGCCAAAGCCAGCAACTCCCTTGTTCCCCCACCAGGACCTTAAGAGCCTTCCTCCGTTTGGACCAGCCCCCGGCGGTCTCGCACTCAGAAGGCACGCCGTTTTTTTCCAGTGGCCAGCCGCGGTACTGCAACAAAAAATCCCATGGGGCCCAAAAAGCTTTTTTCCCATAGACCGCAATAGTAAAAGAGAAGCCTCTAAAACTGTTCACAGGACACCTCCAGCTGTAATCACCGTTAATTACTAATCTTTGTATTCTATATTTTTAAGTCATGGACTTTATATCCGTTGAAAATGTTTTCTAATGGCCAGAAAAAAAGTCTCTTTCTGGGCGTGACGTCACAGCTGTGTCCATGCACTCCATGGATGTATTATATTAATACATATTATAGCCTATAATTATATTATATTAATACATTAATAATATATGTAATACTATACATGTAATAATATACATTAATTAATATATTATATTAATACATATTATTAATACTCGTTCTCATTGCCCCAGGGCATGATGGGAGGTGACTCAACTGCGCATGCTCTATGGGCCCCACAACACGGAAACTTACCCGGAAGTCAGGACATTTTTTGGCGTATGCGCCAGGCGAGCAACTTCCATTGAAATGAACGGCGGCCATTTTCTTGTCTGGTATCCAGGTTAAATAATACATCTATGGTTTGGACCCAGTAATTTCAAGAGTCTTCAGGAATTGTTACATTGATTTTCCTATGAAACCTCTGCAGTCGACTTCCGCCGGCCAGCTCTGTTGGATGCTGCAGATAACTCACTGTACTTTTCCTTTTTCTTCTCAAAAGCTGTGTTCATTACGTCTTCCCATGGAATAGTGAGTTGGCCATGGCCGCTGCTCTTACAGTATAAGAGCAGAACTGAAACAAACTGGGGATGATTACATGAAAGCAGTCCAACAGAAAGCAAATAGAAGTAAGCATCCTCTGCGCAGGGGGGATAATCAAGTGATGCAACAAAAGCATAGAGCTGAACATGTGTAGCTCCTCAAGCCCATCAGCGTGGAGGACAAAACTCTCAGATGGATCACTAGGGATGACTGCCTGGATGACAAGACCAGAACCCATTCAGGACTGAGCCAAAAGGATGATGGGGCAGCGGTCACCATCTGTGGCAACATGTTGCTATTATTTCTGAATAAATAAACGTATAAACGTATGAATCGGGAATCCAACCTGGTCAATCCTAGCAACATACAGAGGTGTCAAAAGTATTCATATTCATTACTCAGGTAGAAGTATAGATACTAGAGTTTAATAATACTCCTGTAGAAGTTGAAGTATCAACTCAAGTTTTTTACTCAAGTAAAAGTATAAAAGTACTGGTTTCAAAACTACTTAAAGTATAAAAGTAAAAGTAATGTAAGGGGGAAAAAAGCCATTAAGGATAAAAGCCATTGAAAATGAATGCATCTTAGTATAATGCAAATATATTAAAGAACCATATATGTGTACTATTGAGCATTAACATGTGTTTCAGAGAGCAGGAGATATGATGACTAGTTGCCTATAAGTATTGTAATGGTGCAAAAAGTCAAACTTCAGAGGCATGTTATCATTTATCCTAACCTTTATTGGAATGTACATCCAAGTTTAGTTGCAGGAATCTGAGGGAACGGATGTAAGAACAAAACTGGACAAGAACATCTGAAACAACCACAACCAAATTCACTCTATCCGGATGGAGCAATTTAACTGGATAGTTTTTTTAAAGGCCGAAATGAAATAGAGTAACAAGGCTGTTTTTAAAATGTAAGGGAGTAAAAAGTACTGATAATTGCGGGAAAATGTAAGGAGTAAAAGTAAAAAGTCGTCTGAAAAATAATTACTCCAGTGAAGTATAGATAACCAAAATTTCTACTTAAGTAATGTAACAAAGTATTTGTACTTTGTTACTTGACACCTCTGGCAACATATATGCACAATTTCCGCCATGAAAATGTTATTTATTCTCATGAACTTTCAAGAGGGCAGCATTAATCTCTGTGAGAGCATTTATATAAAAACAGAGCTGCCTCTCCTGAAACAAAGAACCTGCACCGTGCGTAGGACCTCATGATGCAAAGGTGTCCTATTTTATGTGCAATAGAGGGGCATCTATGATACTGTATGTACTGTACATCACTAGTTCCAGCAACAGTGATGATCTCCAACCTTCACTTGCGACACCCACATGTGCCAAATCCTAGGTCAGTGGTGAAAGCGTGATCAATGTTAACATGGAAGCACCATTTCTAAACTTCGTCATCTTATCTCATCTACTGCATTATTTATATAAGTAGCCCAGCTGTCTCTTAACTTCCCACCGCCTAACCGCTGTGATAGTTGGGCTGTTTTTGCAACGGTTATTGGACGCCACCGCGTCTCATTATGAAAAAGTGAAGTTGTGTTTGGATATAGATATCAGTCAAACGGCTCCTCGTTCGTGAAAGCTGCTGCTTCGTCAACATGTGGATTTGGATTTGCTTCTATGGTTTGATTTGCTTGAATCTTATTTTTTATTTTTTTTTTACAAAGTATTTAACACATGCTTCTGAAAGGTTTTTATTTCTATGTATAGAATTTAAATGAAATGTTCAAAACAAATAAAATCCTCTTGCCTTCAGCTGCTGTTTGCGATTTGTGTCGTTCCATCACTTCCTTTGTGCCAAGTGCATTTGAAGGACAAACGTTTGGATTAAGACCACATAAATCCAAGCCCATGTAGACATTTTTTGGACAGCTTGTCTCCACTGTGAGAACACAACACATTTAAAGCTTTTTTTTATGTATTCAGTATGTACAGTAATAGGGATTATCCACATATTTATTTTATTTTGCAACTTACTTTGACTATCAGTCCTACGGAGTTGGGATTTTAATCATTTGAATAATTATTGTTTCAACTTGGATTTCCATCCCAGCTTTGTGTAGCGTCCCAGCAGCTATGCGTCATGCTCTCTCTCTCTCTCTGGCTGACTGACAGCATGGCTGGCTGACGGCACCTGTGTTTGGTATATTTTAAGAGACTTGCCACCACGAATCTATAAGCGCTGATGAGAAACTGAGGGGCTGAAACGTTGCTTATTGATTCCAGTCTCTCGTTTCGTGCACCTGCAGTTACGCTTCATGGAGGAATATTTTGATCTTGGCTGCTTTTGGAAAGCTGTTTGCTTTTAATTTCATGTCACGATAACCTTTTGGGTTTGTAAAAATATATATTTTTTTTAAAGGAGCATGAGGCAGGATTTATGAAAAAAATGCGTATACGTTTTAAGTTTTCGAGTAATAATGTCAGATGAAGCGTTCCAAACCAAAAAGAATGAGCCCTCTAGTGTATCTCTCCGTTGCCTTGAACAGGCTGTGTGCTGCAAAATGCGCTGCAATTCTGGGCCCGAATTTCCCGCGCTGTCCTGCGGATGTGACGTCACATGACGCTGCATGAGCGTTCTCGACGGCGCTCGGCTTGGATACAAGAAGAAGACGAGCGTGGTGGATCCAAACTTCTGTTTGGGTAGACATGGATTCTTCCACAGCCGGCAAACGACCCAGCAACACTCAAAGCCCACTAAAAAGTGCTACCAAGAAGAAAACGAAGCCTTTATCAGAGACAAGTCGAAAAGAAATTACGAGCAAAAACGGGCAGGCACACGAGTAAACATTGGATACGCGTTTGAGTCATTGAGGCAGCTTCAACTTGAATTGGGACTGAAAACAGATGCTGATATGGCTCATTTCCTACTGACCAGGTAAGATAACATTGTAAGTCATATTTAGAGCTTGATTTGAAAATCACATGAGATTACCAAGGAGTCGGAGTGGCCTAACGTGCTAAGTAGCGTTAGCCGCAAAGAAGCTAGGAGTCCGTGCGCGCTCCCGTGCCGGCTTCGCTGTTGGCTGCAGTAACCCCGACGGTCGTCGTGGCGCTAATGAGTCTCATTTCTTATTCTTGCCTCATGCTCCTTTAAAACAGTTGAATCCTCCCTCTGCCGCCTTAAGTGCAGTCATATTTTTTGTAAAGAATAAAATATATTTCAGGCTTCTTATTTGCTAACGACATGACAATAAAAACATCTAATGGCCCTCTGCATGTCACCAACATCCAGATTATCCGGACACTTAGCTGGTATGAGCTCTGCATCCTGGAGATGGACGGATATGAAGAGCGGAACCACCAGAGGCCAAGGAAGGATAGACAGACAGCCAGAAGGATAAAGCATGATGGATAGAGACTGCAGAACAATGAAATATGCATCAGGGCTCTTGTGAAATTTTACTCCAGACTGTTGACTGGAGATTGACCCCATGGTGACCCAACACTTGGGAGAGTGAAAATATTCACAGAGGGAGACTGGAGGGTAGCGGTGGTGGAGATGCAGGGCAGGGAGAATGCGAGGAGGAAGAGAGTAATGAGGTTGGCTGGTGGTGTAGACGGATAATTGTATCTGTCTGAGTGCCTGAGTGTCTGAGCGTCCTTAAACCAGATCAGAGGCAGGGCTAATCTGAAAGGGCTTCTTATGATTTTTCAGGAGGAAAACATTTTGAATACAGTTTACGTTGGAAGGGGCTGCACTCGAGCCAGGAGAGTATTGTTCAAAGGTAACACAAACAGTTCTCTCGCAAATTGCGTGAATGGAGATTTTATAAATAAATATATAAATAATTCCTTTGTGCACTTAGAAGAGTTGACCATCTGTCTTTCACAGCATCTGACATTTGCAAAATAAAAAAAAATGGTTGGTTATGTTTCCAGAAACACATTTTGGTATTTGCAGCTGCCCCTTCACTGCGTAGACTTGGGGATGTCAGGGACATGTCCTCCTTACCAAGGCCAGTGCATTGAAATGAAATATTCCTTCTAATAATTTTGTTCAGGAAAAAAAGTTTAAAAAAAAAATCTCTCCATGTTGTATTTTTTGTGTGTTTCCCCCCAGCTGACAGACGAACTCAAGTGGTAATTAGGACTGAAGCTCATCATTAAATGTGTGGAGTGCTGAAGTGCACTGATCAGGTGTGTCTGTGTTCACAGACGTGGCAGCTAAGAAAAGGAGGGTGGACATTAGGAGCTATTTTATTATTAAAAGACGGAGCCACTTAACGAAAATTGTTTATTGATTGGTAATTATTCCGTATAATGGTGGCAGGCTTCTCAGTTGTTTTTCCTCACGTTTCATGTGTATAATGGAGCCCTCGTGCGTGATGCTTGCGGACAGGGCCATGTTTGGAGGGCCTGGATAAGATTCCGTGTAGGGGGCCCCCAATTTATAAAAACTCCAGTGGGATGAGCTGACCCAAACACAATGATCGTTGACGATCCACAATGATGCATAAAGGGGGTTACATCTAAAAAGAATAAATATATAAAAAAACAGGCTGGATTTGTGACATTAAAGCTCCAATTCATGTTGTTGAATAACAGATGGTACTTTTCCCATCATGTGTATAAACTGACCTTAGTTGAGCAACTAGAATGGCTTCATTTGGGGCAACAATTCAAGGTGGGAGAGAGAGAAGAGAAATGTGGACAATATAAAAACACATTCGGTTTAGGAAGTCACCTTGTTTCCTGTATATTGAGGCTGTGTATCTGGATACCAATATATATATATATATATATATATATATATATATATATATATATATATATATATATATATATATATATATATATATATATATATATATATATATATATATATACATATATATATATATATATATATTCCAGTGTTTCAAATCCTTATCAGTCACTACTTGCCTTTAACATTAGGAAAACGTATGAATTATCCATATTACTGTATTGTGGATGGAATAAAAGCAATGTCAATTTAATGGCATTGTTGATATAAACCCATTCTATGATGTAAAGTAAATTGTACCATAAAACGGAAGGGCGGTTACGTCCCCACCAATGTCAGGAGCAAACCTACACCCTTGGGTGTGCTCCTATTACGTAAGATTTATATACTGTATTTGGTATATAAAACCTATCTTGATTTACTCTTCAGTCCTGTGCATATGATAGAAATTGTGCACCCAGAGAGACTCTCTTTCACTTTAGCAGGCACGCCTTAGGGAAGCGTGAGGAACATTAGTGCAAAAAAAGATAACTTTTTAACAGATTGATGAAGGTATTAATGTTCATGTCTGTAAAAAGCTTTTATAGCGCTTTATGGCGTATTATTGTCTTCTTTACGATTGTTATTTTATTTTTAAAGAATCAAATAACAGTTTTTGTTTCTTCAAATTTGGTGATCCCTTAATGGGACTGCCACAATTATCCTGTAACGTACAAGCACCCCTTCCAAACCTTTAAGTGCATATGTGCGACCCCAGGCTCTAACCACTTCCTCAACCTCTAGTGCACTGGTCCGTAGCCTCATTAATAACCCTCGCGCTTGCCGAACGGGGCTTGGGCGATCTATTGCGCTGTTGTTTTTGTTTGGTCCTAGTCATAGTGATTCCTGGGAGATGACAGCATCATAAATCTACAGCTTATTCATGGAGCTAACCTGACCTTTACAGCAACACCAGAAAAGAGGGACAGGCAGGGGGAGCGAGAGAGAGAGAGGTGAAATCTGAGGGAGAATAGTGGAAAAGGCCACAGAAAGGAAATAAAACTGAAGAAGAGTGGGAGCTTATTGGGTTTAAAAGAATAGTTGAGAGTATAGGAATAAGAAAGAGAAAGGAGAAGAGATATATGAGGATGGGAAGGTAATGGATGTGTATAGGACAGCAAAGCAATGAAGAAGAGACTGAGATGGCTGCGGAAGATGTTAAAAAAAAGGGAATTCGGTACAGAATAAAAGTGAAAAGGAAGAGACAGTGGCAGTCAGAGGATGGAATCAGTGGTACAGAGAGGTTATTACAGGATGACAGCAATCAATGAGTGTGAAGGGAGACAGAGAGACTGTGTGTGTTACCTGTCTGTACCGCAGTCGGAGGATTCCATCTCTCCTGTACCTCCATCACCTGCCGAGTCTTTAATAAAGTCTGCGTGTTGGGGGTTTGGTTGACTCTCAGATGGCACCGCTTCTCTCTGCATGAGCTACATACATGACCAGTGAAACAAGAGAGGTGTGGGGATCAGTGTGTGTGTGTGTGTGTGTGTGTGTGTGTGTGTGTGTGTGTGTGTGTGTGTGTGTGTGTGTGTGTGTGTGTGTGTGTGTGTGTGTGTGTGTGTGTGTGTGTACATTGAAACCTTGTAAGACTTACTCAGTTATTTCAAACCAGTGCAACAGAAGCAACGTTGTTACATTTCACAAACTGCTTTTGTATTTTCAAGATCAACTTGTTTTAGAGATCATGCTTTCTTTTCAGTTGACAGTATGTGAAAAGGGTTCATCATCAGTGATCCTTTATTGAAACACGCAAGGATTGTGTTAATCATGATATATCAAAGACGATGACTGTGAATCAGAGAAACATCTAAAATGTCCAATGAAGACAAGGTAAAGAAAAAAGTCACGATCAAGCATCTGTTGTTACCGGCGGAGCTAATTTGTAAAGGATATTATTTGTTTTGGAAACATGGCGAAACGATGGAACTCAGGTAAATGGATCCTCCTCCGATCCATGAAGATCTCTGTACCTGGATTCTTTCGTGATCGACTTGCACAAGCTGGGCAAGACAGAGACGAAGGGACGGACATGATGTGCAGCAAGTTAGGATGGTTTAACGTAGAGATAGACATGTACTGACAAGTGAGAAGAGTATATTGATAAGGTAGAAGGCATACTTTAACAATGAGGTGGAAAGAAGAGTAGAAGAGATGACAATAGGGGAACAAGGGGAACAGATTAGTCAGGGTGATTTGGAGAGTAAGACCACATGACATATCAGTGGAGATGTGGAGATGTTTAGAGCAGATGGCGGAGTAGTGTTTAACGAGATTGTTCAACATGATCTTTGAGTAGTGGAAGAGATGTTACCATTTGTGATTAGCAATATGGTTTCATCACATAGAATGAGCACTACAAGGGGAGTATTTTTTGCCTTAAGAGTGCTGGAGGAGAAGTATGGAGAAGGTCAGAAGAAGCTGCAATGTGTGTTTGTAGACATATGCAGACCAGGAGTCTGGAGTAGCAGATAAAGGTGTTAGATTGGTGTAGGATGTGAGAGCAGCGAGACAGAGGGGGGTGTGCTGTAGGGGGGACAGAGATTCAAAGTAGAGGTGGGGTTACATCAAGGACTGACTCCAAGCACTTTCTTGTTTGCTATGGTGATGGAGAGACCGACAGACGAGGTCAGACATGAAACTTCTTGGGCTGTGTTCGCCAATGACGATCTGTGGTAAAAACAGACCAGGTGGAGGAAAGCCCAGAGAGGTGGAGGTATACAATATAAAGAAGAGGAAGGAAAATCAGTCCGAGCAAGACGGAATATGTTTGTTAATAAAAGGGAGGAGGGTGGACCGATGAGGTTACAAGGAGCACTGGTGAAGAAGGAGAAGGAGAAGGAGTTTAACTACTCGGGGTCAGCTGTTCAGAGCAATTGAGAGTGTGGAAAAAAGGTGAAGAGGGGAATGCAGACAGAGTGGGTGGAAACAAGTGTCAGGAGTGATGCCTCACAAGAGAGTAGCAGAGGTAAAGGCAGGTCTGTAAGATGTTATGATGAGGATGGCTATGTTCTATGCTTTAGAGATAGTTGATGAAATATGGGAAGAAGAGTTGGAGATGGCAGAGCTGGATATGCTGAGGTTCTCCTTAGGAGTGATGGGATGGGCAGCACTAGGAATGAGCACATAAGAGGGACAACTCAGGTTGGCTGTTCTGGGGAGAACGTTAGAGAGGCCAGATTAAGACGGTTTGGACATGTGCAGAGGAGGGACAATGGCTATAATGGTAGAAGGACGTTGGAGATAGGGCTGCAAAGGCCGAATTTATTGATGTGGTGAAAGAGGACATGCAGTTAGATTGTGTGAGAAAGGAAGAGGCAGGTCTGTTGGAGCAGACCTATATACATATATATATATATATATATATATATATATATATATATATATATATATATATATATATATATATATATATATATATATATATATATATATATATATATATATATATATATATATATATATATATATATATATATATATATATATATATATATATATATATATATATATATATATATATACCATGGTTTGACTATATCTGGTCTGACTTCTAAATCAAAAATCCCATTTTATGAACTATTTTCATAGCTCTTTTTGGAAAAGGTTTTTCTATCATCCTTTCAGCAATCAGTAATTAGAGGTTTTCTTCATTGGATTTGTTTTAAAGTTTTATCAATATTTCATGAGAGATTAGGAAAATTAATGGTCTTGTAATTTACTGTGAAACGGCAATAATAGAAAAGTATTAGAAACGTGCAACACGTTCAGAATCCCTACATTCTCTAATGTGAGATATCCCTAAATCCTCCAGGGACCAGATTACTCAGTTATTGCATCTCATTATTATCTAAATGATCCTAATTGTTCTGGCAATATTGTTTCTAAACTTTTACGGCAATTGATCTCATTAAAGTGAAATTGCACAGAAATGGGGTTTGATTTGTGAGCTTGCAGTGTGGAGGACTGATAAAGCCATTCCTATGGAAACGGCTCTCCTTATTGGTATTCAGCACCTGTCTGCCTCACAGACCCATCATGGACCCAGCTAGTTAAAAGAAAGACCATTAAGAAGCAGTGACTTCACTGCTGTAGAGCAAAGTCACACGCAGTGACACAGGTGCACACACACACACACACATACACATCTAGGCATCCTGTTTTTTAAAATGCTACAGATGAAATACCACTACATACAATGAGCCAATTACCAACAACACCAAGAGACCCAATATCAAATTAACAAGGGAAGAAGCCATTAAGTGGTCTGCGTGGTAAATGCATGCGCGTAACTGGTGGCTGTTGCCATGATAATGGACTCCAATTGTTACGTTTGTTAAGAAGAACCTGGTCTGAAAATTCTTTCAGGCTTTTCTGCCTTGGGGTTTGCTGCAAATTTAGTGAAATTAAAGATTTTCAAGACTTAAATGAGGTCCCAAAAGACTGCAAGGGGAGAAGAAAAAAAATCACTTCACTTGATAAAGCAGTGGTATGAGTAGAAAATACACACGCGCACGTACATTAATTCGATAAGATTGGACTTTGTAAATGTCTGACTTTAAAAATAAAAGTTCTGTGGCTCTAGTGGCCTGTAATAACAGGATGTAGAGAGAGAGAGGGAGGAGAACACGTCAGTAAAGGGTGATGGTCTGGGACTCCACAACTGAGACCTGCAGGCCTAGGCTAGTCGCCTCCTGGTTGGCTCACATTCTCAGGACTCGAGTGACTCCGAGTTCCAACGAACTCCTGCTGGTTCTCGTTTCAACTCCTGCTTAGCTCTTGGAGCCTGCCGTCAGTGGTCAGTGGAGGAACTGCAATTTTTCCTTTTTTTTTTTTTTTAGTTCAGTCCAGAGGACAGAAAGTAGCCCCCAAAAGTAGAATGTAAACGGACAAGCCAACAGTTCAGTGACTTTGATGGTGTTTTTAGAGCCCTGTCCAAAGCCGGATTAATGCAAAGGCAAACTAGGCATGTGCCTAGGGCTCGATTGACAGGGGACAGAGGGTCAAAAAAAAAAAAAAAAAAAAAAAAAAATATTTTTTTTTTTTTTTTTTTTTTTTGTCTGCACACATATTAATGGTTGATAACATGCCGGTAAAAACCTAAGGCATATATATGTGCATTATTACTATATTTAGTATACATACATATATATATATACGCATAGATACGCACAGGGCCGCCGCAAGGGGTGTGCGAACCGCGTGACCGCACTGGGCCTGGCGCCCCAAGGGGCCTGGCGCCCCAAGGGGCCTGGCGCCCCAAGGGGCCTGGCGCCCCAAGGGGCCTGGCGCCCCAAGGGGCCTGGCGCTATGGGCCGTTTTTTTTTTCCCCCAATTTATTTATTTTTTTCCTTTTTTTTTCCTTTTTTCCCTTATAAATATCAACAGTCACGTTCCATTACAGACCTAAATATGTACTAGTCTGTGCATATCAATAAATATATGTGCAATGATGACTCGTGTCTGTTGTTCAATACAACTGATCAGATCAAGCGCGGACACAAGCTAGTCTGATCCAGACGGTGGAGTTGGAACAAACTGTCACACAATGTCGAGAAAACGAGACAGATTCAGGAAATTTCCATCAGGGGATGAAAAAAGAAAAAGTTTAATGCCTCTCTGAAAGGCACGTTTGATAAATTTGTTACAAAAATCACCGATCCGCCCGGGTCTCAAGCAGCCATGGGGCCCCGCGTCGAGGCAAGCCCAGATGATGATGAGGCAGGGGAAGGTATCCAGTATTTTGCTAATTGGAGAGTTAAAATTGCGCATATAGACACCCGATCCGACCCAAAAAACCCAAAAATTGGTTGGCCATTTCACACAGGGCCTCACAAATCTCCCAGACGGCTCTGCATACGCATACACATACATACATATACACATACAGACATACATACTACAGCACACTTTGTCTTAGTGCAAATTTTATTGGTCTTTGTAGATTTGACTTCTTATTTTACTATTCAATTTAATCAACACATTTAATTAAGATTTTCTGCAAAATGCTCACAATCGATAAGATAAGGATAATTTAATATCATTTAATAGAGCGTTGTAATAACGTATAAATAATAAAAATCTAAAAATAGTCTGATAGACTGTTTAATATACAACACATGACTTATTTTGGAATACAAAGAACCAACTTGACTATGACTATGGTATGTAAAATGTGAAATAAGTTTTATTAGTAACTTTGGTAAGTTTAAGATTTCATAAATAACATCGATGGAGGGGGGCCCAAAAATCGCAGTCTGCGTAGTGTAGTCCATTTATTTAATCCGGCTCTGGCCCTGTCACGTCAAATTTGGAAAAAGATCTCCTGCTCAACCTCGAAGAAGTGTCCGTCTAACAGAAAACTAAAGCTGGCAAACAATGCTGGCATACTCGTGAACACAAAAGAGGCTGAAGTTATCTTTGTTTTCTTTGAAGAACCAACCCGTTTGTATTTGTGCTGTATCAGGTCGAGGCTCTCTTCCAGCTTTGTCTAACGTCCTGCATGTCACCGCAGGTCGATGGTCACTGGGGATTCACTGTAGAGCCTTGAGGTATGAGGATCTCCATCACAGCTTCACGCTCTTGTCATTAGGCAGATTTCCATTAAACTTTTTTGCGAAACAAAAGTGAAATCCGCTGGTGCTTTGTATGAGTGTAACTCTCCTAGTTCTCTCCCGCTATCTCTGTAACTCTCCGTATCCCCTCCGGCAAGACTTCTCTTCAAAACCAAAACAAAAGAAGATCTCGACTTTGAAGAAAATGGACAAAAACATCTTTAGTTTTGGACAAATTATTGCAGCTGCCCCAAACGGTGCTGTTAAAACAGTCAACGGAAGAAGAAGCAGATGGTCACTCAAATGATTGTTTAAAGGCAAAGCCTTTATGTAATGCATAATGATTAAGTACAACTACATCATATATATGAGGCCAAAAACAGCTGGAACCTAAATCTTCATGACTTTATTCACCGGCTACATCACGTCCAGTGACCCTGGATTCACCTGACAGGATGTTGAAATGGACATTAGGGAACCATATATCCCATTATATCCTGGATTGTCTGTTATGCTCACGTCCAGGTACCAACTCCCTCTGCGATACCTCTGTGCGCAATAATCCGCCCTCCTGCACTGAAAGCACGGAGGAGTTCAAAGATAATGTCATCTGACAGACATCTGACCTCGTCAGATTAGGACACGCGAAGTGAAAAAAAAATCATGAGCACCGTAATTAAGTCTCTACTCTGAGAAGTTGTTAATATTTGTAATTATTTTGCAAGTTTTTTCTTTCAAAGCGCGCTGTCTAAGGAAGTGATCAGCTGCTCATTATAACACATTCTTTCCTTCAAACCCTCCATTGATCTATAATTATTTCTTTCTTGACAACCTCCTCTGTGTTTTTGCTTTGCTTAGTTTTCTGTATCTGGAGTTCTTTCCCTTCTCTAACTCATTCTTTACCCCCCACCCCCCGCCCCGTGATCATCCTCTCATCCTGTCATTTCTCCCGTTTTTACCTCATATCTTTATATCTCTGCCTTCCCCTTCTGTCTTCTCTTGCCTTTTCCACCATCTCTTCAAAGTCATCTCACTTTTTGCTGTCATTGCACTGAGAATTACACATCGCTCAGAGCTGTAACATCTGACAAAACGCTGTTCGCCGACATGGTTGATAGTAACGCACAGAGCGATAGAGAAATTTCACTGGAGGAGCCGCCCCCATTATTGCAGCAGACGCACAGACATACTGTACCTGCACTCTGACAGTTGTAGGAACGTCCCATTTACTTTCCAGTGGCCTCCTAAAGGGACGGCCACGACTGAACAGTTTGTAACTCAAAATAACAAACACAAGTGAGCGTGAAATACATCACACCCTCTCTCTTCCTATTTCCCTCCCACTCTGCATTAAGTGCATTCAAGAGGCTTGTAACAGTAGTAGCATCAGGCTTTTATCGCTGTAATTTGCAGTCATACATCAGCGTGACAGTGGTTGGGGTTGGACGGTGTCGGCTCGCTCCCAGACACTAAACTGCACTCTCTGCTGACAAACGCCAAGGGCAGCCAGATAATGTAGATGTATGAATTCAGCAACGTAACTTTGATATTGCAGATCACACTGCATCATACATTGGCGTCCACAGCGAGACACAAAAAAAAAAAGAAGAAGGATACTCTTCATCTGCAGCTGTGAGGCATCCACATGATAGGGGACCGCACTGGCCACGACTGGCCTGCAATCAATAGATCTAGTGAAAATATACAGCTATTTATGCAGTGGCTCCTATTCGCATTCAAAGGGAAATGGTGAATAAGAGGGAGGGGGTTGATGTGGAGGGTTGAGAGAGAGGATGAGGCGGATAAAATGTCATAGCCGGGGCAGATACACAGGGAAGGTCCAAACTCTGCATCTGTGGCTTTACGGAGGGTTAGTGATGAAAGGGGAGCAAAGAGTTTGCTGCATGGTAGACAGGGACTGTACCAGAGAAAAATGTGAGGAGAGGGAAGAAAAAAGGATTAGGGTGCAAAGGAACAAGGAGAGAAGTCATAATGATCTGCCAGGGCAGAGGAAATAGAGAGAAAATGTTCAGGCTGATGAGGCTAAGGAGGTAAAGGTGGATTTGAATAGCAGTCTGGAGATGCAAAGAATGGAAGGAAAAGGGGATAGAGAGGAGGACTGGTAAAGGTTAAGAAGGATTTTGTACCATCTGTTTTTTTTTGTATTTTATCCCGAGTGATTTAAAAGGAGTCTTATAGTTGCTCTGAGGTTACCAAGGCAACCAAAACACTGCGGTAGAGTCATGGTGGTACATTGTTATCCATCCATGAAAAGGAAAGGACTGCCTTCGTCTCATGTGTTTGTCTCGTCTTGAATTTGTGTGTGTGTGTGCATGCGTGCGTGCGTGCGTGCGTGCGTGCGTGCGTGCGTGCGTGCGTGCGTGCGTGCGTGCGTGCGTGCGTGCGTGCGTGCGTGCGTGCGTGCGTGCGTGCGTGCGTGCGTGCGTGCGTGCGTGTGTACTTGCCCTTTGAGAGGCCAACTTTAGCTAAATGCAGGCTTAGTCATACGTGAGAGTTAACCTTTTACAAACTGGAATTTTATAAGCGTTATTATATTATATTGAACTGCATTGAATTGGATTATAATTGGATCAGAATTACTGCATTAAACTAAACTAGAAATAGATTTTATATGGTTTGACCTTGATTCAATTGGACTGCATTTAATTACATTTGAATTAAACCCTGAGATGACCGATGTGACTGGATGAATTAAAGGTGTGCAAAGAAAGTGAACTTTCAGTCTGGTACAACCTGGACTTAATTCAGTCACAGATATAATTCAGACTGTTGACAGATGTTATTCGAGACGGTACTGAAATTAGGTGCAAGTGAGAAGGAGAACTGAAAATAAAGCACAGTAGTTTGTTGATGCAGCGTTACACTTTCCTGTACAACCTTTACCGTGGACCCCAATGTACGAAGAGGTTTGTAGGCATGAAGCACTAGTGTTGACACATCAGCATTGAGTTGTATTTTAAGAAAGCTGAACTTATAACAGTTTATGTTTACTACTTATAATAACCTTTATTTTTCAGTATCCATCTAACGTATGGGTTGAGGCTCGTGCACGACTAAGATTCGTTGTAGTTCCTCCGCTGGCTGATAGAGTCTGGCTCCAAAAGAAAGTCAATCTCCGTTGACTCCCATATTAAAATGTCCAACTTTATAACAGAAACAAACATGTTTACAGCCTAATTCAAAAATTCCTTTTGGTCTCAATTGTTTGAGTTCACACCCATGACAACTCTGAGAGGGGTGAACTTATTTTTGCAACATCGGGAGAATTTATAGAAAGCAATACATTTATTTCTAATATAATTGGTTGACAGTCAGCTCGGCCAACGGCTAGCCGTTATGACTTCATCACCTGGAATCGTTATCCTATCATGCTTAACAAAACCAGTCATCTGTATTAACCCAGCGTTGGCTTAACCCAACAGTAATCTTTGATTTCAGCTCTGATAACATGTTAAATGGTTTATTCTGCTGTGAACGTCTGCTGGCAGCTCTGCAGATATTTCGGCGGAGGTCTGCTGAAAGAGCTGGTAGGCCAAGATAAGTTTGATTGACATAGACTGTGCACGTTCCCGTCCGCTTAGAGAGCAACAAGGCTACGGCCCATACGGGAAAAAAAAGGGCTTCAGGCTTTTCAGAAACCAATGGGTCATGTGACCTATGTCACGGTTTTGGGTTTTTTTTCACAGTTTTGGTAGTTAAGTTCCTGTTTTATTTTGAAACCCCATGTCCTTGTGTTTAAGTTTTGACTTCTCTTGTTCCTATCTGTTCTGATTGTGTGCACTTGGGTTTCGTAGAGCCTTGTGTATATCTTGTCTTGTCTTTCCCTTGCTCCCTTCTGGTCCGTCATGTGTCATGTCAAGTTTTGGATTTTGTCAAGTTTAAGCTCTTGTGTTTTTTTGCTTAATCCTGCTCAGCAGAGCTTTTGCTTTTTTTGAGTAAATAAATCATGTTTTCTGGAACTCCTGCATCCGGGTCCTACTCAGCCTCATCGTGACAACCTAATGCTTCCTCCATTGCTAAAAATAGCATGATGAATGAATATTCACCTCCTGTTGGATATCACTGATATTGCATAACTCCAAAATAAGAAAAAGAACTGATAATTATAGAAAATGCTTATTAAAAGTAATAATTCTTAAAAATTAACTTTTACTTGCAAAATGTGTGAACTCTATTTCACATTTTTTCCTACCAACCTCACTTAATTTGTCAAAGGCTAACACACATCAAAAAATGTGGGACAGTAATATTTTTTTAATCATATTGTAAGGTCACTTTTCCTTATCACAAGACTTAAAAAGCATTTGGGGATTGAGTATAGAAATCAAGAAATGTGATGAAAAGTCTCACCGTGATTCTGCTGGTTAAGGTCAAGACAGAAGGCTGGTCCACTATCTGTATGCTCACCCGCTTCTTCTTAATGTTGCCATCACAGAAGTGAAAATGACCTTTGTACATGCTGTCCTCAAAGGAATAAAGATTACAACATATTTCAGAGTTTTTGCACATTTTCTGATTTGGTGTTGTAGTTTTGGTTAAATGTAAGATCATTCGACCTGAATACCCTCCTATACACTCATTTTCTCTACCAGCTTTGTCAAGGGCACAGAGACTTTTACAGCTGTCACAGGACCAGAGGTTAGATACTCTGGACAGGTCACCAGTCTATTGCAGGGCACATGAAAACAAATGAGATAAATGACCATTCACACTTACATTCACTCCTATGGAGAATTTAGCATCATCAATCAACATGAGCGTGTGGGACTATGCTGGAGGACCCAGAGAACTGTAAACACAAACAAATTTGGGTGGCAAGGAAATGTTAGGGTACATGAAATAGACCCCTACAATGGATTTGAAATTAAACATTCCAGATGTGATCAGAGTGTAGACTTTCAGCTTTAATTTAAAATATTTTACAACAATATAGTACACTGCCTCCCCCACATTTGACACATGGTGAGCTGTGCAACTGTGCTTGTTTTCCGGCAAGGTCTAACATGTCTTTCCAAATCTCGTTTTCTTTTTTTTTTTTTTTTTACCAAAAACAAGATTGTGTGATCGTCCACTCAAGTTGTCTTTTTCAAGGCATTTAGGTGGTTTTAAGCTCACCAGTGCTGTCTTTTTTTAAGAGCGTCCCGAACTGTTGACCACACCTGAGGTTTTTACTCTGTCGTACAGATTTCTGTTGTTTATTCAGCCTCATGACCTCCCACACATGCACTGGGATCTCCTCGGACTTCATGTTGATAGCACCAGCCAAACGGTACCTGGGTCAATTCCCTTCTTTTCAGTTAGTCAGGTCTTGATTTGACTATTTAAAAATGCACCATAACCTTTTTATATTATTTATATTTCTTGTATCTGTTTGCACTGTCTTGCACTGGAAAGGTGATGCTGCTTTTAATATCACTCTACCCATGCATAGTGACAATAAAGTATTCTATTCTATTCTATTCTATTCTATTCTATTCTATTCTATTCTATATAAATACTTCTGAGCCCTTGAAAATGGAGTTACTTTTATGGGGATTTTAAAGTCAGATGTATTGCGATTCAAACCCCAAAATCTAAGGAAAAAACTAGATCAAAATCTTGGCTGAGGTATTAATTCCATCCATCCATCCATCCATCCATCCATCCATCCATCCATCCATCCAGACCCAGGTTTCCCTCTCCCCAGCCACCTTTAGCTCTTCTGGGGAGCTATGGATGCGTTCCCGGCCAATCGAGAGATGTGATCTCTCCAGCGTGTCCTGGGTCTTCCATGGGGCCTTCTACCAGTTGGAAATGCCTGAAAAAACCTCCCAAGGGAGGTGTGCAGGGAGCATCCTCATCAGATGCCCGAACCCCCTCAATTGGTTCCAGGACCTTAGTGAGGGTATCAGAATCAGAATCAGAATCAGAATCAGAATCAGAATCGTCTTTATTGGCCAGGTTCGAACATTGTCCAACAAGGAATTTGTCTCCGGTTATTTCGCTCTTTAGATTTAAAAATATCAGACAGTAAATAAACCAATGTGGCACTTATTGACATATATACAATTAAAGAACTGAAGGTGCAGCAGTATGAGGTAGAAAAATGACGGCTCTGAATAAAATAACATATGTGAGAGGTGCAGCAGAATAAGGCAGGCATGGTTATTGCCGGAAGGTGCATTGTTACAGCATGTTACTGCTATTATTGTTATTGCACGTGATTGGTTTCTCTGAGACTCTATTAATTGTGAGAGTTCATCAGAGCAACAGCTTGGGGGAAGAAACTGTCCTTGAGTCTGGAGGTTTTGGCTACAGAGCTCTGTAGCGCCGTCCACAGGGGAGGAGTTCAAATAGTCTGTGTCCTGGTGTGAGGGGTCTGCAGAGATGCTACCTGCCCGTTTCCTGGTCCTGGACCGGTACAGGTCCTGGACCTTCCACAACCAGGATCCCACATTGGTCCTCCTGAATCTGAGGTTTGACATTGATCGTACTCTTCTCTCCAGCACCCTGCATAGACCGTACCAGGAAGACTGGGGAGTGTGATTCCCCTGCTGAGGTATAAATTACAGGTGCTTAATTACCATCAACATCTTCATGAAGTAAAGATTATTTCAAAGACATAAAACACTGTTTTGTACTCTTATCATCTCTTACTGTATATGTTGAGTTCCACATTTTTCCAAAAGGCAGAAGGTAGCAATAATAGACACAGGCTGGAGCTCTGGATGTCATCCTTTGTGGCAGATATGGATCGTACTATTTGGGTATAATGTCTGTGATTCTGATGTCGTCCACTCTTTCAATCAAAACACTTCACGTAGCCTTATGTAACCCTACTTTTACTATACTTTTACTTTACTGGTTCATTTCATCTTCAAATTATTTTGCAAATAATTTCCTGTAAAAGGTCAAGTAAAGTGAGCAAATATAAAATGCCTTCAATAATATGTTACTAGTACATCTGAGCTGAAGCAGGGGTAAACCTGAGAATTGTAACTGATGGTTAAGACTGACCATTTTCAGAAAAAAAAGCTTTAATTTTCTTTTCCAGAGTTTAAAAGTGAACTATACAAAGTTTTGTACCTGGAGACACAAAGCCAGACTCTCTCTGGGAAACCTGGCTAAAGAAATAAAAAGATCAAACATAACAGGGACTATAAACGTAATTGTCAACCGAACTTTTAATATTTCCAGGACACCCGTGGCCCTCATCATTACCTACCCTGACCTTCCCATCAACTTTCTTATCAATATCATATTATTTACTTATTGTTTGTTAGTAATTTAGAGCACACTTGTCGTGAGATCAGAACAAACATCTTTTTCTGCCCTCATGGTTCCCATAGTAACATGACCCATTTAACCGAGAGTTTGACTGCACATGCAAAAATGTCTTGTCTAAAGGTTTCATTTTATCTTCAGGTTAAAATCCTTGTAGAATCTATCCAATAGACTAAACTCTATAAAGAATAAGTCAACGTCACATTGCGATTCTGTTTTTAATGAAAGAACACATTGAGTACAAGTGAATTACTGAATTTCTGTCAGACATTTGACAGTCCAACTTTCATAAGGATGCTGGAGATGGAGCTGCCAGGCAGACGTGAACGAGGAAGACTGACGATAAACATGAACCGCTCCGGAGGAGGATACGAGTTCAGAATAAGTAGCCATGGTGATTTAGCTGGATTAAAAGTGCCATCATCATGTCACTGGCAGGCAGCAGATCTCGATACCCACTTCCTTCCTCGTTTGGTACAACCCCTCATAAAAAGAGGTGAAAACCTAACTGTTTGTGTTGATCATCCCGTATAATTATGATTATTTCTACCAAGTGGAACATATGACTGTAAGTTACGAGTTATATAGTAAAATAACTTTTATGACCCTATAATTAGTCACTACCTGGATGTGTTGTTTATTTCTTAGTTTGTGCATCTTTAACTTATGTACAGGTATGCATTTCCCTTTCTGCAGGTGTGAACCCTGTTAGTGAGTATATCTGTAAATGAGCATTGGAGATGTGTCGTGTGTGTGTGTGTGTGTGCGTGTGCACCCATGAATCTGTCTGTTGGTGTAGCTGTGCTTGCACAATATGACAGAATGTGAATCACCAGAAGCAGTGGAGCCATAAAGCCCAGAGCTGTTAGGCAGGATGGCTCCTGGAATGATCACAGGATGGCTGTACTTCTATTTCCCAGGGAGCTATCGCTGTGGGAGGCTGAGGAGCTGCCGCCGCTATGTTTGCAGCGACCTGAGGGTTAGCCAGTATATAGTCACGTCTGACAGCACAGGGAATGGCCATAATGTCAGCGACGATGATTGAACACATGAAATATGTGCTCTTTGTCTGCGGCGTTGGACAGGGTGGAGGTTAGAGGTACAGGTCAGGGTGAGGGTTAAGGCAAGAGGAAAATTGCCTGTTCAGAATGAAAGCATGCCTCTCTGGCTGTGCTTCCGTCTTTTATTAGTCAGTGTGGAGAATTTGCCTCAATGACAAACAAGATATTTGTCAGATCTGATTTCTTCTGTGCAGCAGAACTGTGCTGGTTGCCCCAGCAGACCACTGTAATATGTGGATATTAATAATGCATACTTGCCCACTGCCTAGGCGGATCTATATAATTGCACAAGACAAAACATTCTTCTGATACTAATGCGGCATAATTTTAAATAACGAGATCAGCTCATTCGGTGAAGTTGGTATCAAAATACCAGCTGGCTTTGAAGAAAGCAGATGCACAGTTTATTGATTTAGTAAAGCTCGCTTTTTCCTTCATTTCCACCCTGAAAGTTATATGATAAGTTGATATTTTGCATCCCTATTAATTCAAATAAGCCCAGACAGAAAATAAATTCTCCAAGTTCACGCATGGATCCACCCCATTTGGACTGAAATAAACACAAATCACACTTTATACTTTGTATTTTGCCCATTGGGTGTAACCTTTATCTTTAATCTTTTTCATTTTCCTCCATTTTTTTCAGTCATACTGTCTATATGTAACTGATTCTGGTGTAAATATTGCACCGCTAAGACTAGCAACCGCCATATGAATCTTCTTTTACAATTTATATCAAATATAATGCATTTCTTGGAAAATGTGGGATTTTACAATTTAACTTCCGCTCTGATGGACTTGATTGAAAAACTCTGGGGAGGAGTGAGAAGGTGACGTCATTATTGCTGGCTGTTGCATAAATAGTTGAGCGGACATGCACATCCATCAGAGCTCCAGGGGTGGATGAAGGCAGGAAGATTGGGATGCTAGAGCCTGATACGAGGCAACCAGATGTTTGGTGCTTTGTTATTGTCTCTATTTGACTATTGATGACTGAAGCCTGCAGTGCAGGTACAGAAGCTCAATGGTGCCATCAACAGGTGGAGGAGGGCAGCGCCGTTCCCTGCAGCTCCTAAGAATTCATATGGGTGATATTCAACGAGCTCTTTTGAAGTGTAATGGTGGAAATTTATCAGAAATATGATCAGGTCATAAAGTGAAATATGCCATCGTCTCTACGGGGCCAGGTGAAGGATTTATGAGGCTTTAGGGATTTAGGTGAAGATGAGGCTGGCCAGTGTCCAACCTATTCTCTGCCAAGGTTAGACTATCCTCTGGCCTTTAAAATCCTGTCTGCTATGCTCTTGCACACATGCACAGGCGCAGACAAAGCACGCAGAGTTTGGCCTACCCAGAAGCAAGGTCAAGGTTGGAGCATGCTTCAACGCCTCACCTCACAAACTTGTTTCACTTGTTTTTTTTAGTATTACACCGACACTCTCACACATACTGGCCTGAAATGTAAACCAAACAATCTGCACAGCAGAAGTTTTTTATTTTTTATTTTCTCCCCTTCGACAAATCGGCACAGTCCATCCATCACAGATCCTCCGTGGACCCTTACGTGCCCTGTGGCTAGTTCAACCTACAGTAGCAGCAGCAGCAGCAAGCGCTGCAGCACCAGCAGCCCACCGGGGTGCTGGCAGAGAAGGTCATCCCAGACCTCCAACAGGAGAAGAGTAATAATAATCATCATTCCTCCGAGTCTGTCCATGTGGATTACATGCTGGTCGCTGTGAGCAAAGGTAATAGGCCACAGTGCGTTTTTAAAAGGCTTTCTCTCATTTTTTTCCCCTTCCTTGCCAGTCTCTCACTTCTTTGTATAGATTTTCTGTCTGACGGCGGCTAACTGTCTACCAGAGTGAGAGTAAGGACTTCAGTGTGTATTGCATGATTCGAGTCAGTCAACGCAGGCGAGGAGATGGAGCTCGTGTAACACTGCGGGGAACATGTACAGATTCACCCCTCTGATAGTACCACCCGGGAGACACGGGAAATGTGGGCCAGTGTGTGTGTGTGTGTGTGTGTGTGTGTGTGTGTGTGTGTGTGTATGTGTGCTAAAAAGACTAACTTGAGGTGTCTGGGTTTCCTCCATTAACCACTCTGTCTGAGTGCATGCAAATTCATCTTAAGAGGGTAATAAAACGTTAAACTACTGCCCAAGTTGCAAAATATTTGGGAACTGTTGAAATTGAATTCATAAACAGAACAAAGCACTTTGCTAATCTCATGAGCAAATATTTAATCTACAGTTTAAAGGCAATCAATGCGGCTCAGAGGAGTCGGGACATGGGAAACATAAGGCTGGAAAAGTGAGAAAAACTAAAAACAAACACTGAGATGAAGATATGACAACTAATTCAGTGAAACGATAACATCAGTGACATGAGTTAGTATTAAAAAAATAACATATTGTGTGATGAAGCTTCTCCCAGGAGTAAAGATGGGCAGAAGTGTATAAATGTTTCAGCATAATGTCCCTCTGTTTAAAAGTGTGAAGATTTTGAATATCTCTTCATCTAAAAAAACAGCACAAAATGTCAATAATATTTTGCTCAGGTTGTAAGAAAAGCAAGAATCACTGCATGAACTCAGGAATACGTCCAGAAATCAGTGTCTGAGAACTCATCTAGCTGTGTCCCCTACACGTCCTACAAGACGTAAAAGATCCATAATGTGAAGCACAATCCATATGCAAACAGGATCCAGAAGCACCGCCATCGTCGCGTGACCAAATTACTGATCCCATCTTATTTATAACGGACAGACATCTGCAAATGATCGCATCGTTTTTATATACAGTTTACTCAGTTCCCTAACCTTTTTGGAATGGGTTGTAAAACTCAAATAATTTGTAATATATTTATATTTTCAAATATCAACACATCAAATAATATGTTACAATATATATGAAAATATCTGACCTGCTTTGGTGCCTTGATAAGATTTTTTTTGAGTAAATGTTCCCTCTTTCCTCAACAGCCTTATTTTTGTCATCCATCCTAATGGGAGCGATTCACCCACCAAGGTAATTGGCGAGATGTGGACACAGATTGGCTTCCAGCAGGTCAACAAAGTATTTCCTGTGATTGCACAGGCAGGAAAGAATATTCCAATTTAGTCACATGATCAAAGCCTCTTATTTAGACCAAACAGAAAGCAAGCGCACCTGAGAGTCTGGCTGCATGGGGAAGCGGTGGTGTGGCACATAATGTCTGTTGCAGTTCATGCTGTCATAGCAGTCTGCAACAGAAAATACATAAAGAAAATAGAGAATCAGCCTTTGACACCGCTGGTAGTAAGAGATGGTTTTGTTTCAAATTTAGAAAGAGTTGGGTTTCATTATTCTGGTATGAGCCATGGACACCTTCAGACCAGGTCCTGGAGCGGTTCACAGCCGAGTCTGAAATGGCAGGAATGAAAACCAGCACCTCCAAATCTGAGGCTGTAGTTCTTAGTTAAGAAAGGGTGGAATCCCCTCTTCTGTTTCAAAGGGAGATGCTGCTAAACGTGGAGGACGATAAGGAGGTGGACACACTAAAACCTCCCTCTACAGAGGAGCTGTGATGGTTTCCCAGGCTCTTCCCAGCTGCCATCCCTTCTCCCACATTCAGAAGGAGAAAACAAGGAGTCCTATCATGCAAGTAGTGAGTGCAAGTGTGGCTGAAAAGCCTAAATTCAATAACTACCAATACTTAAAAGTTAACCAATACCTGTGTTCATGTGTGGTTTTCACCGCAGACCACACCCATGTTTTGGCAACAACTGCTTCATATCCACAACAGCAGCTTTGTTTATTTTTATTTTTCCGACGAAAATGAGAGCCTTTTTGCCCCCCTAAACGTGCCTCAAGCCCCACAATACGCTTTGACGTACATTCGAAAATCGGTACACATCTGTATCATGTCGCAACTTAAAGAAAAGTCTCTTGGCGCCATGGCCGAAACGAACAGGAAGTCGGCCATTTTGAATTAATCGTGTAATTTTGGCGCAATTTATGCCATTTCTTCGGCCGCTTCTTCGCCCGAACCGTAACGTGCACCCAGGTGTGTTATACATCAAAATGTGTGTCTCCATCCTGCGACGATGCGCTTTACTTTTCTCAGTCAAAAGCATTACCATGGTGACGATAGATGCCAAAAAGCACGCCCCCCATTCATCTGATTGGTCCATATTTGATAGTTCCTACTTTCTGCCATAACCTTTGAAAGGTTTGACATAAAGGCTCGTGGGTGGTGTCAACGGACTCGGTTTTGAGTCCTTGAACACAATTGGTGCAAATTAGCCCCGCCCTTTCTTCTGATTGGTCGATATTTGATAGTCCCTATTTTCTGTTTTATTTTTTCAGGTGGAGGAGGTGGTGGTGGTGTCACCAGTCAGTGACTGAACTTAAATGTGATTACATGAAATGAATGGGATTTAATTGGTAACATCCTATTTTCTTTCTTAGTTTTGTTGTTATTGTCACATTTTTCTGTGTGAACCAATTTAGCTGTAAAACATTTTGCTTAGTGACTTCCCAAGGTTATTTTTCACAACTTAATTTTCACCTTGCCCTGCCGAGACACTGTAATGGGAATGTTGTCATGTCGCCACATCTCTGTAGTGAGATAAACAATAAGTTTGGTAACCAAGACGTGAAAAAAAAAGAAGCTGAAAGGGAGTCTTTTACTTGAAGGCTGCTATGTGCCAACACGTCTCCTTAATCTCTCACTCCCGTAAAGTTGACCAGGGGATGTTGGATGCATGGGATAAAAACGTGGGCTGTAATTTTCTAAAAACAGTGCAAACAAGACACATTCAGTGATAAGACTTTGTAATCACTCAGACATTTCACATAAAGTGACTTTAATAAGCTAAAACTGTAATTCTCTGCCTGTTCTGTGTTGCTTGCATGCAACAACAAAACACGTGGCTCACTTTTTCTGACACAAGTAGGTTGCACCTCGCAGCTTCTCGACGGCGCTGCCGTGCTCGAACTGACAGAAGTGGTTCACCCTCATCACGCATCTTTTGTCTCTGCAGACTAATTAGGGAGTAATCGTTGTCAGTTCAGTCGGGGAATATATTCAACGTGACACATTCCAACAGCGCTCGAGGGTCTCGTATCCTAATCTTGATCGAAAACCTAATGTGCTGCCCTGCTTATTTATGGGAGGGGGGGGCTTTTAACCTTTAAAACTGCAGCGAATGAGTCCGGGAGAATCCAGAAACCTCAGGGAAGTTCGGTCCCAGATGAAGGAAGATTGGTCTCAACCTCCCATTCAACTAAAGTCCTACAATCAGATTTTGTAACTTGTTCAGCTGATAGAGGAGATTGATAAAGAATTGAGATTTTACGAGGAACAATAGTGACAGATCTGCAGTTTCTGGACATTTCTGCTTTTTTTACTGCTGGTCGAGGACGCAGTAACACACCCATATTCAGTACTCGAGTTGAGGGGGGATGAGGGGGGATGGCATCCCCCATGAAATAAAAATGGTCAAAATCATCCCCCCTGTAAAACTGCCACCCCCCCTTTCCATCCCTTATGTCATTTCATCAATAAATTTGGTTTTACTGCTATTTCAACATTTAGAGTCATCACCAGAAAAATAACACCAGAAAAATAACTTATTTGACAATTTTCACCTGTTTCAAGTAAATTTTCACTTGAAATAAGTAGAAAAATCTGCCAGTGGGACAAGATTTATCTTCTCATTACAAGCAAAAAAATCTTGTTCCACTGGCAGATTTTTCTACTTATTTTAAGTGAAAATCTACTTGAAACAGATGAAAATTGTTGTTTTTTCCAGTGATGAGTCTTGTTTTAAGTGTAATGAGATTTTTTTACTAAAATGAGACATTTTCACTAGAAATAAGACAAATATTCTTGTTAAGATTTTGAGTTTTTTCAGTGATCCATTTTACTTATCCTGTGAAGGACAGAGGCATATTGATAAGTTCAGAAAACTGTTTTTATTGTTGTGTTTTGATGTATTTGATGTAAGCCCAGTGGATATTTAAAGCTTTCAGAAGGCTGCATTTAACTGCTGCTATGTCATTCCTGCAGTATTTCTGCAGGTGTTTTGGTCAGTGCTATTATTTGTAATATATTATATTATTTGTATTCAGCACAAATTATCGGTCCCCATATAATAAAATCCACCATCCCCCCTGATTTCTTTTTACAACTCGAGTACTGCCCATATTACATGCAACATTTTTAAATTAGAAGGTGTCCTTTTCTTTTCCTTCTGCAGAGCTTACAAAGCTAGTGCTTTTATACAAATCTCCTGTTCCTCTCCGTCCAGCCACTGGAAATGTTTTTATTAGTGAACAGTGTTGAACAGCAGTTTGCTTTAGTCACCTAAATGCTGCGTGGCTTTGATATTCTTTCCATATCTGTGCAGTTGCATGTCACATAAGCCAAATATCTAGTTCCTGTTCATTCTGACGTTTGATGATTGGATCATTTGCGGGATGCTGTACATCAGAATGAAGGGTTACAGATTCATTGAACTTCTTTCAGGTGGCATTTGTGAGGCTGTGAACCAGGCAGACAGTGTGAGGTTTTTCTTTTTACCACAAAACGTTCAGTTTAACACAAGAGACCTCTTTCACGGCCAACACGTGTATGTGAGGTCCACGTGAAGATGCGAGAGCTGGAAAATGGGGCCCCACGCGGTGTTTGACCGCAGGTTTCATGCTGTTCCTTTCTGAATTGCTCTCAGTGATTATACCCAGGTACCTGGGAGATAAATGGGAATAGGTCCACAGGTGTCTTATAAGGGTCCTCGCTTGGGCCAACCACATAAATGAACCCAACTGGGCAATTCTCATAGCTCCAATATGGAACCACTGGGCAATCTCATATGGGGCCCGGTTCTTCAGCACATTTATATCTCGCATGACCTCATTTACAAATGTTGGTTGGGAGGCCGTTGTCCAAATATGCAGCGTAACAGTCTGCAGCACAAGGGACATTCGTTTCTGAATACAGACTCTGGAAGTGCATGTTTGAGTGGGTTTTTTATTACACACACACACACACGCACGCACGCACGCACGCACGCACGCACGCACACACACACACACACAGTGTCAATGTCAATGAAATAAAAAAAATAATGAATAAATAAAGTTGGCATTTCAAAAATAAACATTTTATTAATTGATTTTGTATTTATTTTATAGTCACATTTATTCATTGCATAGAATATTTATACATTTCAGCCATTTATTTTATGTATTGTGAATAAAATGGCACTCCATGGAACCTGAGTCTGAATATTATTTTATACAGTATTATGTTATTGTATAATTAAATACATTTGTCAAAGTAAATTATTAGTTCAAGTTAATTTCTAACAACTTGTCACTCATTTCACTGGTCTGCAACAATTGGGCATTATAATTAATTATTAAATAATTAATAACATTTTTAAAGCAGTGTGTGAGCAGTACAAGACCAATGTTTTACTTATTACTTCCATGTCTAACATATATTAACTAAGTTACAGTTCAGTGCTTTTAAATAATTAGTCTTTTCACCATATATATATTATTTATTATTATTATATAATAATATTTTTACTTTTTCCAGTCATTCATCCTCCTCTTCTTCTCTTTCAGCTTCTCCCTTGAGGGGTTGCTGCAGTGGATCAGTTATTTTTATCGTACTCCGTCTTCTGCATCTCCCTTTTTACTAAATCCAGAAATTTTCTCTGGTCTTTACCTTCTTCTTCACCTCCCTGGTAGCTCCATCTCCATCACCATCCTCCTACCAGTGTGTTCATCATCTTTTCTCTTTACACTTCTAAACCATCTCAGTCTCGCCTCTCTTACTTCATCTTCAAAGGGTCTTAACCCCGGCTGCTCCTCTGATGTGCACGTTTTTAATCCTATCCATCCATGTCATTCCCAAAGAAAATCTTCATCTCTGCCCCCTCCGGCTCTGCTTCCTGTCTCTTGGTCACTGCTGCTGTCTCCGAGTCACGGGGACGTGCTGGCCTCATGCAGCAACATTTCAACTTTTTAAGAAAAACTGCAGTTTGTGGAATGACCTCTAGGGGCCAGCTCCAAACCCGAGTCAGTTCCCATTGATCCACATGCTGTAGCGGAGCCAGAGGGGGGACAAGGGGGCGGTCGCCACGGGGCCCACAAGCTCATAGGGCCCAATGATAGGGCCCCGTTTTGTGTGATACGTTCATATATAATCGTAAATTGTAGGCTATAATAACGATAAAATGTCCATTGTGCGGCCAGTGTAGGCTAATTCTTACTTTACAACTGTCCTGAACGCATCAGGGCTGTGAGCCAACGCTGATTGGCTGTAAAGCCTGAGTTATGGTTCTGCGTTAAATCGACGCAGAGCATACGCCGTAGGGTCTGCGTTGGTGTAACGCGGAACCATAAATCAGCCTTAACAGTTATAGCCAATTTGACGACTCTGCAAATTTGCGGCCACGAAGGAGATGAGCGCTAAACTCTAAACTAAACTAAAAAAAGAGGACTAATGCCGCGTTCCATTTACCTCGGAAATCGGAACTGGGGACTGGGAATGGCAGCCATCTTGGAATGGTAACTCGGGGGTGGTGAAGCTTCTCCCACTTTCCCAGTAGGAAATCCCACTTCGAGGGGGCGTTCCAGTTGAAAATTCCGACTGGGAACTGGGAAATTCCGACTTCCGAGGACAACTGGAACGCGGCATAAGCATGTACAAAGTTTTGAATGTTACCCCGTTTTCCACGTTACCTGGATTATTTTGGGTTATGGAAGAGTCAACTACCATTGGTGAGTCAGTGTAACCTTCATAAATAATTTCTTTATCAGAATGTTGTGGTATTCTTGACCACCTGCCTATTAGAATGTGCTTTGTGTTGTTGTCAACTAGACGGCCGAGTCTATTCTCTGTTATAGAGCTCAGAAACGATGTTATAGACCGCTGTGTCTATATCTATCTAAATAGATTGTGTAATTTTAGACCAGTTATGTTTTTTTTTGTATTTAAGTTGTATCAAAGATGGAACTGAGTCAGTCCGTGACTATCTGAGTTTTCAGATGTGATTGACAGCTGTCAGGCCTGTGTGTGTGTTCTTCTGAACAAGTTTGTGACTTTACTCTGCTTTCTGCAGCATAGGCCTATAGGCTTGCTTGGCTCAATAAAAGTAAGAATAAATGTTGTTTGATGGGTAGGATGAGGTGTTGCTGAACGTTAAAATTACTATCATAAGGGCCCATGGAGAATGCTCCGCCCCCTCTGTATTGAGACCCACGCTCCGCCACTGTCCACATGTTAACGTCTCATTTTGCAGCAGAAATATCCATAGATATATTTCACATCCATAACAAGTGTACAAGGGGGTGATTTAAAAAAAAAAAGTAATACCACATTTGGTTAAATTGCATGAAGCAAAAAAGAATTATATGTAATTTAGGTGCATGGACTTTTGATTGGCAGCTGGCATAGCAAATTGCTGGGCGATGGTTAAGTACAGCAGCCATTTCTGATGTCAGCACTGGGAATCAACATGAGCAACATGAGAAACATGAGAACATCGTCCTCCGACATGAATCGGCTGAAGGAGCCAAGAAGCTCTGCGGGTCATTTCAGGACCTCTCCATGCCAAAGTCCGCTGGGACCTGCAGACACGTCGGTAGGCTTGGCCAACTACAAAGGCCGAGTGGCCTCGGGTCCCGGCGGAGCTCTGCTAATTTCAGCTCTGGCAACACTTCAGAGGCAAGACTTGAAATACGGCTGGACGGAGTAGTTAAGTATGAATGTAAAGTATTATCAATTAGCACAAAAGGCTACATCAGAGGCAAAACACTACTGTTAGTTAATGAAGCGCTGAAGGGTTTAGGGCCAAAATGCATTTCAGGCCTTGTGGTTCATTACAAACCAGGAAGAGCCCTCGGGTCGTCAGGGTCAGGTTTGCTTTCTGTTCCCAGAGTCGCAATTAAACAGAGGCAGCGTTCAGTTTAAATGCTTCTAACACCTGGAACAAACCGTTTTATCAAAGCAGTCGTTAATTCCCCTCACTGAACTTTAATTTTTTGCATTTACCTGCACCTGTTCTATTTTTGTTTTTACTCTTTAACTTATTTGTTGTGTTAATTCTATTTTAAGTATACATTTAATTAGGGTTGTCAATCAATAATCAAAAGATTTTCATAGCTAACTCGTGATTAATCGCAGTCAATTGTAAAAATTATATTTTGTAATGTTCTGTTCACCTTTAAAATATATTTTTCAAATTGCAATAATACAGGGGCAAAGAGTTATCCTTGCTTTAAACAAATGGTTGTTGCATTATTTTATGTGGAAAAACATGCCCTGGAAGTCTGGAGAGGTCAAACTTTGGCCACATTTTAATAAACACATTTACCGCCTTGCTCAAAAAACAGTTTTGGTTTGTATTGTTTAATCTAATATCCATAGTAACGCTGAACCACATCAGATACATTTATACAAAGAGATAAATGTATTTATAATATGAGGCGTAGCCTTCTGATTGACAGTTGGCTCAGCCAGTGGCTGGCCTTCATTACTTCGTAACCGTCTGTTAATACCAACCTGGAGTTTTAAACGCAGTGTTATTTCTGGTTTCACCAATAACACATGTGAAGAGAGATATTTTGCTGTAAATGTCCGCCGGCAGCTCTGCAGCTCTGCAGCTCTGCAGCTCTGCAGCTCCTCCGACGGCGGTCGGTTCAAGGAACAACATGGTGTCACATTGTGTATACTCTTTTTTTTTTTTTTTGTATTTTACTTTTTTTTTAGGAAAATAATCTTTAAAACCATTCTTCAGAAAAACAACTGTATCACATAATTGATGTTTCGTGAATTGTATTTTACAGTCTATTACAGCTGCATCGCTTCTTGTTTCTCCAAACTACAGATTGGGCCGAGGGTCACTTTCTTGAAAAGTAAAAGTATGTGCGTTAAACCCGTGTTTAAGAAAATAGTGGCTTTAAACAGAATTTAATGTGTTAATTTTAACGAGCCTACTATCAGTGTCTCATGTGCATGTCGCTGTATGTTCTGTGTAAAGCACTCTGATATGCCTTGTACATGAAATGTTATTCAAATAAACTTGCCTCGCTTTGCCCAGGCTACCATACGTCTGCCTAGTTAAAATGGTTAACCGTGACGGACATGAAGTGGGCATGTTCCACGGACATGCTTCCCAGATCTGTTGGTTCCACTGATCAGCAAAACAGCGCTGAAAAAGAGGCCTTTAAACTCAGTCTTCAGGAAGCCTGTGGCTGACGTCACGGTGGGTTTGTCCAGGAGTTGCATACTGTAAGCTGTGGCCTCCACTGTCTGGCCTTATCTGTACTCTTGCTGCCACTTCTCTAACTCCATCGTTCCACCTGCAGTCTCTCCTGCTCTATCTCTTTTTCATACACCTCATTTCTCCAAACGACCGATTTAAATAAGTATTTAAACTCCTGCATTTTCAAACTTGCATCTTCACCGTTCCACCCTTTCATTTACGCATGCGTTTTTCATCTTTCTGCAGCTGACGTCCAATCCTCTTCTCTGACGCATATTTCTCCACCTCTCCTCCTTCCAGTAGTGAGCTGTGTAACTTATTATTAACATCATTTCTGTAATAATACTATACTGTTACTACAAAATGGATTATCTTCTTACTGAATTACCTTTATTGATTTTTTTTTTTTCTTTCTGGAGTTTGCAAAACATGTCGTGACTGCAAAGGAGCCGCAGGTAGCAGGGAAAGTAGCTGGAAGATGGAGAATGAAGCTCTCGTGTTCGCTGGTTGTAAATATGGATATTACTTTGAAATCTATAGTGAAAAAAAATGAAAAGAATATTATCATATATATATTTTGGGTATACGTCCCAAGAGTCTTTCCAGGACTATATCTGCACAAATGCCGATATCTGGACTGCTAACAATAAAAGCTGTCTCGGGATGACTGTTGGTTGGATTAACGGGTCCAGGTTGCACCATTTGAATGCAAATACATCCGAGGGAAGTGGCAGGATCCAACATTTCCATTCATCTTATGTACTTTCTAACAAAGCGAACGCCTCTGTTACAGAAAGTGGATCAGACTTTGTGAAGACATTTGAAATGTACCAGGCTGCCGACTCTGATCAAGGAGGCAGACGGTGCAGTGACCGAGTATGAGGACGTAACATCTGCAGACATTACAGATGTCTTCTGAAATGAGCAGGATGATGACCACTCTCTTCACCCATCTCACTACAGATGAGCTACGTGTACTGGCAGCGTCTTTGACAGATTCATAACTGTGGGAATAACAATAAATATGTGGCATTTCAAAGCCTATAAGCCCTGTTCACCCAGAACCAGAACTCCCTGTAGAAAGAGCCATTCTCATAAAAATAATAACAGTTACTACAAGGTGCCTGAATTTCACCGGTTATACTAATCCTGTGGAAAGGGCATCATGTAATTTGGTAAATACCCTATAAAATCCTAATTTATGTATACAAATGGACATCCTTCAACAAGCTTCAAAAGAAAAGAAAAAGAAAGAAAAAATGACATGTATCTTCTGCTTAATAGGAAAAGTGGTATCATCCTGATACTCTTGCTGCTGCGTGCATTATTGTGGTGTTTCACTGAAAGAAAGAGTAATCTTGTAATGGAAGGCAATTTTTAAACTACAAAAGCTAATGGAGTTTAAGCATGTATGAACAGACACATTAGTCATCTTTTGAAGTTGGAAAATAAAATCTTCTTGAGGCCACTTTTGTGTGCCACTTCAAATCCAACAGTATTGGAAGAAGAGTGATGCAATAGCACTTTAACTTTACAATTCAAATTAACCATCATTTTGCCGTGAGAGCCAATTCAACAGTAAATTAGATTCTTTTGTGTCTTTTAAGAGTACCCTTGGGTTAATAAAGAGCCCAGAAGTTCTTTATGTCCACACTTTCATTCAGTGGCCATGTGCTAGTGGATATACACAGAGGAAGCACTAGAATGACTCTTTATCGTGGTTCAAGGACACTTCGTCACATGCTTAGGTGCTGCTGTAGCGAGGACGCCGCGGCCGAGCGCTCGAGATGAGCAGACTGCAGCAGGAAGGCGATGCATTTACAGTAGAGTAGATGGCAGATGAGATGTGGGCTGACTGTAATAGACTAGAGCCCCTCACAGAGGAGAGGTGCCAAGCACAGGCAAGGAGCAGAGCGTGCATGCGCATATTTATTTTTACAAGCATGTGCAGACATTAGAAATGATATCTTATAGGGTAGAAATATATATATAATTGTAAGTATGCTCCATGTTTGGGTCTACAGTATGTGAACCTGGAGAGGCTAGGGTTCAAAAAGCTAAAATATACCTTCAACTGGATATTTAATTGATGAGTTGCAGCAATACTGGGTTTTTAAATGTCAAATCAGTGCATATTTCACCTGATTTAAAAAACGTGATTTAAACTCATATCACGGCTCATGTGGTCACGTGGTCTAAATGCATTTTAAGACTTCCGTGACATTTCGGTAATGCCTTCACTGTGATTTAATTAAAAGGATATTTAAGTTTTTCTGAAGTAAGTTTTTCTGGTGAATCCATGAGAAGCGTCCATGGAGTTCATTTAACAGCGGTATCCATCTGCATTGATCTCAGAGTAAAGGATTATGGGTACTTAACTAACTCAGATGCAGCAAAACCAATAAAAAAAAATGAAGAAAAACGTATAAAACATACACGTGCGTTGTGTGTGCATATGTGTGCTGCACTGTACAATGATTGTTAACGATCCATTCCCCTCGACCACGGACCAGAACTCTGTGCACTATTATAATGTAACACGTGTGAGGAAATAGAAACAGAGCAAATTAACTTTCTGGCCACTAAATCTTTTTTGTAAGTATATTTTATATTTCCACAAATAATCATTCCAAATCCAACTAGGTCTCACAAATCCCTGCTTAGTTTCAGCTCTTGTGTGCATAATTAACACCCAGCATAATGAATGCAGAAAATAAAATAAAATCTATTTGTAGGGCTGTTTTCTCTTACTGAAACCATCACGAAGTGGCAAAACAAACCATCTAACAGTTTTGGTGTAGTTCTGTCTTCTGAGCTTGGAAAATCAATTTCCCTCTGCTCGAAAAGTTCCATCATTCACTCAGGAATAAGCCACAAAAATTGCACTGTTCACTGTACGGCACACAAGTAGCACCAAGAGTAGCCCACACATTAGACCGTCCGAGGCATCGCTGACCCTTCCTCCAAGTGGAAGTGACCAATGCAAAGAGGTCAGACAGTCACAGAACATCCTACAACAGACAGAGTACAGGTGCATACTCATTATATAAAAAAAAGAAACGAATGTGGGGAGGGTCGACGGATGAGGGAAGGTCACAGCTTAACTCGTTAAAACCAATCAAGGTGAAGCCGTCGAGTGAGTCCTTCAGTGTAGAGAAGCAGGACATGGGTATGTGCAGGACGCCCTACCGTCAGGAAGGATCAGCCATCCAAAGAGAGAGAAGCTTCCCAGCTGGAGACAGAAAGCACAAAAGGAGAAACGTTTTCAATCAAATAACTCGAGTGAGGATGAGAGACACTTCAGAGAGACATAATAAGAGACGCACAAACAGTAATGCTGCTTAAATACATGCAAGTCAAAGAACAGCTTCCGTGGACATGCCCTGCAAGTCATCATCCTGCTTCTATTCGGGTCTGCAGAGGTGAACAAGCAAACACCACCAAACACCAGGAAGCCAAAGCAGAAAACATGGATGAGGCTGTGGACTCGCTGACCCTTTTTTCCCAAAGTCTGAGGAAAGCTGAACAGTATTCAGTCTTTGCAAAATCTGTTTTTAAAAAAAAGGCTTTTTCTACTGTTTTTAAAAATGCAGAAATCTCATGTAGAACACTTTTAATGAACACCAAAGCACTTAATGGATTTCCCTCTCATAGATGTGTGGCTTGCTCATTGATTCTAACCCGAGCGAGCCACACAGATCAGAGGCACTGCTCTAGTTTCCCCCAGAATTAGATGCGCGTCTGGTGAGGAAGACCTTTATTCACTCTCATCCTGTTTTCTGGAACAAGGCTCTTGTGGTCTCTAACGACTGTCTCTCTCTTCAGCAGGAAAGTTTGCTGTTCTCCCAGGCTTATTTATGTTATTGATGATATGTTAGAGGGGATGCAAATGTACAAGTATATCACAGGACTTAATATTTAATTTGGTCATTTGTATATTCACAAATCTTTATAAATCAGTGTTTTTAAATTTCACCTGGACGCTTAATTTGGACTATGTGCATGCTCTACACATATGCAGAGAAGAAAAGTAACGGGTGGCTGAAAATGACCACACGATGAAATCCATGTGTCCAGTTCATAGCTCAACATGGTACCAGTTTGCTCAATGATTTGTTTTTTATTTCACCCAGAAAAAGCCCAACAAGCTAAAAAGAGGGAATGTTCTCAATAGTCATTGAGGAGACAGACGTCCCCCGATCAATAAATCAATTCCCCTCCTGCGCTAGTAAGTAAACATACAACTCCTTGGACTAATTCCACTGTTACAAACTTAAGTAAAGTTTAGAGTTTGACCCAGGTTGCAGCCCGTACAAAGAAAGTCACATGTCCTCTTACACCCATTTCATTGTTGCTTTTGTTGGTGCTTTAACCTGCAGCTGAAGCTCAGCTTGATCTCAACTTCAAGAACATTTCACAACAACCACAAGAGGACTCTTTTACTGCATGTTTACTTAAAGGCAGGGTAAGCAATTTCTAACCTGGAACCCTTTAAGTCCCATTCAGTGGATGTCTCCTAACCATCCACTCTCTGGGCATTTTGTGAGTACACAAACAAAAACCTGGTCTTCATATGCAGCCCTGACTTTGTAAACTGGAAGTAAACAGGGTGGAGGTAGTTTACTTCCCCAAATCATTACAGACTTTGTTCCAACAATCACAGTCACAGGTAGGGTTGCCACCTTTCAGAAATAGAAATAAGGGACACCCCCATTTCAGCAGCGCAGGCGCCAAAAAAAGGGAACATCCCCAAAACTTCTAAACTGCATAGAAATGTATTTATTTTATATCAAACAACAAAACGCTTTGATTTAAAGTTTAAAGTGCTTTAATGGCATTGAACTTGCATGACTGTACAGACAGTCAACTATACTAGCAACTAAAATAGCCTCCTATGTATGGATGTCCACATCAGCCAAGATGTAGAATATGGTGTAAAAGTTAATTTATTTCAATAATTCAACTTAAAAGGTGAAACTAATACATGTATATTACATAGTCTCATTACAGGCAAAGCAAAATATGTTACGCCTTTATTTGTTATAATTCTGATGATTGAATTGTTTATTGATTTCATATTTATATTCTAATTTTTTGAGATTTTTTATTTGGGGTTTTCATAAACTGTGAGCCATAATCACCAAAATTATAACAAATAAAGGCTTGAAATATCTAACTTTGCATGTAGAGGGAAATAATGCATTTGTTTCACCTTAAGTTGGATTTACTACGAATTAAGTTTTGCAATATATTCAAATTTTCTGACCTTCACCTGTATATTATGACATAAATAAGTAAGAGCATAATATGTGTCCGTATTGGTTCAATACTGAACGCAACTTTTAATTCCCAATTACGGAACAATTCCGTATTTCAAGGGACGGGTGGCAACCCTAGTCACAGGCTTCTGCACACTGCACTATTTATGTTGTATTTTAATGTCATTACATCTCACACTGAACAACTTAGATCTGATGAATCTTGTGTAAGATTTCAAGAACACTGTGTAAGGACTGTTGATGCTACCTGGTGTCATAGGCTGTTGATGCTACCTCGTGTCGTGAGCCATGAACTGATGCTGTGAGATGGATATTGCTTCATCAGCATGTGGAGAGATAAATAAACAGAAAGTGAAAATAAACCGCTCTGTAGTAGCTTTTATATCCAAATATGTTTTAAAAAGTAATTGGTGAAGGAATGTGTTTCTGGTCATGATTCAGGAGAAAGAACAACTTTGGATGTCATGTCCTGCAAAGACAGCGTGTGCTATACCATAACGTGGCACAGGCTGCGGATACAAACATTATATATTGTATATATATATACAACTTGTGAAGCCTTCATAGTGTTGACTTCTGTCAACCCAACTGCACCAATTCTGATTCGTTCGCTGTCTCAGAAAGCTTAGTTTCTTTTACATTTGGCTTTTTTAGAAGGAATTGCATTGGGTCACATTAATGCATCAAGTTGCATTTTGATTATTGAGTCAGGCGGAATCGTACGATTTCCGACCGGTCAGAAGATAATATCAAGCAGTCGATGAATGTTTGCAACGGAATATCCCGTTTCAGATGATGGCTCAGTACCAAATTCAGGAAAAACCACTGCATTTAATTGTTGTTGGGTTAGAAAAAAACGGTCAATTGCTTCCCTAAGCGTTGCAGCATAATGATGGAAGTGATAAAGGCTAGCCATCAACTAAGCTAACTGCCAATCAAAAGTCTACCCCCCATGTTATAAATACATGTAGTGCTTTGCATACACTCACTGGCCAGTTTACTTGGTACATCTGGTGTGCTGGGGGGGAATGGTGGTTGCTTGTCTATATGTGTCCCTGTGATGGACTGGTGACCTGTTTATGGTGTAACTCTGCCTTTCAGCCAAAGGGAGCATGGAGAGGCTCCAGCAGATCCTCATGACCCTGCATTGGAATAAGCGGGCTTACACTAGATGATGGATAGCCTCATACAGGGTGCCACTTCTAAATTAAAGACTAACAGGACAAGACTTACACTGCATCATTTATTCATCAGTGTGGAAACACCGGCACATGCACTCCCCAGAATAATAATACCTGACGAGCTTTGGAGTACTGGGAGAGTATCCCCGTCCTGAATCTTCTATAATCATCAGAAGATTCAACCAAAGCAGGGACATTTCCTTGCTTTCTTGATCTAGGACCATTTTTTAAGTCTGCACTCAAGGAACCTTCGGTTAAACTGTTCCATGTGGATGTTTTGTTGTGCAGCCACAATATTCTGGATGATACCGTCATGCACTGAATCAAAGATATAATGAGTTCTGCTCATGTGACATTGTATTGCTTTTGAGCCTTTATTGATGTAATAAGATATTGAAAATCATTTTAGCCCAATTATATTTTGGTGTTTTTGCCTGTAACTCTTGTCTCTTTGAGTTGCAATGTCTTGAGACGGACTTTTGAGTTGGTGATCGAGACTATTAGGAAGGCCTTTCCTGTCTTGTCTGTATCCATCACAGCTGGTATGTGGTAGCCCCAAATGCAGGAGTAATAGCCCTTTATGAAGCGAGAGAGAGAGAGAGAGAGAGAGAGAGAGAGAGAGAGAGAGAGAGAGAGAGAGAGAGAGAGAGAGAGAGAGAGAGAGAGAGAGAGACTGGATGAGATGAGGGGACAGACAGGTAGAGAACCACAGGGGCCTAAAAAAAGAAGCATAAATCAGAAATCCTAAAAAACTCACTTGAAAATAACATCAACTAAAGAATGTGACCATTTTTAAAACAGAAAAAGGTGTGTGGTGTAGAAATGATGATAATAATGATCAAAATGTTAAAAATTATTATAATAATTAAAAAAGGTCACTGACTTTGAAAGTCTTGTCTGCCCCCACATGGAAGCACCAGCAGAAGTCAGCCAAGATATTACCAACGATGAACTGAATTCAATCTCGTTTTTGGCTCGGTGTTATCACTCATTTAGAAAGAGATGCTTGGGTTACTTTCAGACCAGGACAGGAGACTGCTGACCCACTGCCAGATACTGCTGTTTTCTTCATTTTAACTGATTTTTAAAATGTAGTGGACGCAGTTGTACGCAAACAGTTTCGGGTTGGCCCGCAAGTGTTCAGGGGTGAAGTTTAGCAAAAGCAGCCTGAAGCAATTATCTTTCCCAAGATTAAGGCTGCTCGTGAGGGCCAACTGTACCGTGCTCTCTGCCACGCTCTGCCACCCATTCCTCGGTCACTTGGAGCGCCAGGCAACCGCGTGACCGCAGGTCTTGGTGGAGCTCTGCTGGTTCTCCTTTCAGGTGGACAGACCTCGTGTTCTGCAGATGAACTGAAAAAGCGCTGTGTACTTGAGCGCCAGGTCTGCAGGTCAAAGTACAGAGACTGGATGGAAGTGCCGGTGCAGATGTTGAGCAAGGATTGCTACAGGGGCACATGTAGGGATCAGAAGCAAAAAATGTGTTCATGACACATGAGCACTTTTTGTGAAATAAGATTTCTACCAGACTGTAACGCACAAGCTGAGTGTTTACATGCGTTTTCAGGTTTCCGTTCTCTGCAACACCACCATTGTAAAGCGTCATGGAAATAACCCTGTGGGTTGTGTTGGAGCGTTAAAGGCCATCAGCGAAATGTAGCCTCTTGGTTTACCGCTAACAGACGTATACTTTGAATTACTATTCATTTATGTGAATTATTCATATGTTTAAATGGGTGGACCACAGCAGAATATAAACTGATCTGACTATGTTCATTTATGCAACTTCACTAAACCGATGTTTGTGTGTGAGCTCACATGAGAAGGGATATTTGTGATTGTTGGTGATTTTTGCATTCTGGTGGCAGATTTTGGTCCCCAAAAAAAAGCAGCAAGTTAAATTCGAGCCGTCATCGCTCCCTTTCGTAACCAAAAGTCGTACGGATCGGTATTTATTGACGCACAGACTCAGAGAAAGGACCGAAAGGTTAACTGCAGTTTTTCACGGATGGAGGTTGAATAATTGACAACTGAGGGCTGGGAAGAGTTCTGAAGGCTGGAGTGAGGGAGTGAAGGCTTAGCAGGTGAGAGAAAACAGCTTGGAAAGATGGTGGAGAGCAGGCGGGCTGGCGGGAGCTTAGAGGCGAGAGTGACTAGTGAAGAGGCTGAGCAGTATGTCAGAAGGCTTGGAAATAAGGGGGGTGGGGGGCACGGAGGAAAACCATTTACTGCGTTTACAATAACCCAATAACCCTTTTAAAACCCGAATATTGGCAATAACCCGAATTTGCACGGCCATGCAAACACCAATAACCCCTTTGAATAACCAGAATTTGCTCATTCCGTTTTTTAAAAACCCGAATATAACCCCTGGGTTACTCCTTTTAAAACCCGAATATTCGGTCATGTAAACGGCAAACAAAATATCCCGATCAAACGGAACATGAATTTGTTTTCTGCGCATGCTCTGTTCGCAAGGAATCCTGGTGTTTAGAGTCCAGGAAGTTCTTATAAACACGGAGAAACACAAGACCACACCACACTTTTGGAGTGAGGAGGAGACTAATCACTTCATAAATGTAATGAAGGATATGAACATTTTGGCATTTGTAGACGGTAGAAAGTACGGGGATAGTGAGATTTACAAGAAGGTGAGCGAAAAGTTGCGCGAAGCAGCATTTGTTTTGAATTTGGAAACAGGAAGAAGAAGCGGAAATGACGGGAATTGCGTCATCACGTTCTCCGCGCGTCACTGGTTTGATCCAGATATCCCGAATGATTAATTACCATGTATACAGGGATAACCCTGTTTGCTCACGTATGTAAACGGAATATTCCCAATGTTTCAGTAACCGGAATATTAGCAATAACCCGAATTTTGACTGCATGTAAACTTAGTCATTGACTGCATATGAAAACTAGGCAAGAAGCCTCAAATCCAAACCTGAATGCTAAACCAATAAAAACTAAATAAACTCCCTTCTAGAGATTGATGTACTTGTGTTCACATAGTATAAAAATAGTAGCCCACAAAGCGGTGGTTGAAAACACACTGATCATCTTAACTTTTCCTTGCGTACTACGTAACATATATGAGCTAGTTCTGGCAGTGGAATCAGCGGCATGTGGCATTCACATACACCCCTGACACGGGTCATTGCAATCATAGTTTTTGGCCTCGGTTCTCACCAGCTCACGTTATTGATCACAGTCATTGGATCAGTTTGTGTTCACAAGTCTTTTCATTTCAACCCAAACACCGCTCACCCCGGGAAATGTTCATTTCCTGTCTTTTTCTGTCTCCTCCTGTTTTGGTGCTGGTTTGCTCTTTTGGATTTCTGTTTTGTATCGGGTAATGTGAAGCTAGCTGATGGCTAGCCATAATCACTTCCTAATCAGTCGTCGTGTTAGGAAGGTTACCTAAGTAACTAGCAGTTTTTACAAACTTAGCATCAGCTAAACACCATGGTCATTTATTATTTTTCCACAGGAACATCTGAAATGGGATATTCACTGAAAAACACCCGCCAGCAGGTCTGCAGCTTTCTCGACGGGGATCGGCCGAAGGAGCTCGTGGTCACAGCTAACTTTGATTGACATACAGTCGGCTTCCTGGGCAACATTGCAGCAAGCAGGACGCGGAAGAACACGCCTCAAAACAGCTCTTCAGGATCCTATAGGTCACGTGATTAATGCTTCGTTCATTGTGTTTAATGGGCTGTATAGTCAAAGTTCATATACCGTCTTCGGTTTCGACACCAAATGTCTTTGCTTTGTTTGAAACTGATGAAGCAGCTCTGCAGCAAACTAACATTAGTTGCTAAGACCAGGAGCAGTAATGCCCCATGCTGGGCCGTGGATAAATAACAGCATGTTAATTAGTGAGATGAGAGATTCCAGGAGCAGGATTCTCTTACCTTTGGAGCAATATGCTAGATTTTATAATCTGCTTTCAGCGCTAGTGATAATGATTTATGCTAATCTTAAATTGCTTCGGAAAATCCTTCTCGTTATAATAGTAGACCAAGAAGGGGGGAAAAAGCCAATATCCTCAGCTGTCCTGTTCTGGCCCAGTCCTTTGCATGTCCCCCATTAATCCTGTGCTGTGATTTCCCTGCAAAAAAAAAAGAAAACAAGAAAAAATGCGTCCTGCAAACCAGAGAAGACGTTTAAATTCAGAAAGCAAGTCAAAAAAACTAATTTATGACATATTATCATGAAAAACTTAAAAACTGCACATTTATTTTTAAAGCGGAGTTTATTTGCGATGTTTGTATGTGTGTTAAGATGCTTTCTGTCTTCTTTTGCACACTTTTCACACAGTGCGTTTTATACAGCAGTCTCCTTCACAGCCGTGTGATAATGACAAGACACGTCCGGAAAATGAATCACCTTTCCTTCATAATTCTGTTCAAAAACACACACTCACTTATTAACAGTTACATCCACACCTGCCTGTCTCACTCTCCAACACCGGTCTGACAGTTGTGCAGCAGCTTGCCAGCGATTATACTGGGGGAGAAAGCTTTTAACACAGAGAGGTGTGTAATATTCATAAGGGGTGCTCCACTTACTGTGTAATAGACGTCGGTGAGAGTGAGTGTGAGCAACACTGATCTGGTCCTTTGGGGACACGGTCTAATATAATATTGATGCCAGCTGTGTGAGATAGCATCCACTCTGTACTTCATTCTGCTCCACTTCTCACATGCAACGCGCTGCCGTCTTACAGCAGGGACGTGCGATGGGAGCTTGTTCGGCGTCGCATCACGCAGCAGGGCGCTTCAATGCTCTATAAGAGCTTACGTTTTTGGCTGGACTTCTTTTGATCTTTTTCTTGCTGTGCAACACTCTTAAGCACACACACACACACACACACACACACACACACACACACACACACACACACACACACACACACACAAAACTTTATAAACAAAAATGTGTGATAAATTGGCTTGGTGCGAAAGTTCACCCTTATTTCTGCGAACCGATTCAGCAGTGATTATCTGAGGGTGCAGGTACATTAAAGTTTGTTTTCTTTGTTTTAAACAATGGTTTAAAAGTTCACTTGGCTGCATTTTTTTCCGTGTAATTGCTGCCTTTCTGTTGACTTTGCCCATTAACGAGTGAATCGGGGCTTGTAATCACGAGTCACAAACAGTTCAGCTTTATTAAGCAGCTTTGCTAATCTGCAGTCCTGCAAACCGGGAGATGAAGGCGAGGCGGTGGAGTCGAAACAAATAGTTCTTGTAACTTAAGTGGAGCGTTCAGCAATTTTACTAAAGTGTAGCTTTATAGTACATTTCACTGGTGCTCACGGCGGGGTAGAAGACATGAAAAAGAAGCTTAATACATGCATAATTTGTCACCTCGGTTCATTTCAAGCACAGGTAAATGCTGACTATCAGAAATAAAGATGGGTCATCAGTTAAAGGAAAAGCCCGGAATAATTCACCGGAGAAATACGGCGTGATAAATGTAGATGGTCCCATTATGAAAAGTTTCAGTTTGAGTCGGAACATCACATGAATCATATGCAGCAGCCTATGAAGTCACAGCTCACAGCAAATGAGCGCAATATGGGAGTGAAGTGCACCTTTTATTTCTAAGCTTATTTGAAGGACATTAAAAAATATGATTAGCAAGCTGATATAATTGTCTTTATTTCATATAGAATGATCCTTTTAGCTTTTCAGTCCCACCAAACTATTGTCTGACTGTGTTGCCTGTTCAAGGTCTGAGCAAAGTCATCTGACTTCAGGACCCACTTCTCACATTTAGCACAATTTAAAGAATTTAAAGGAGAAATATTATTCCCTTTTTCATTTATTTATTCAAAAAATTACACTTTATCCCGGGGTCTTTATGAAGTGTCTGTGACATATGTTGGTCAAAATACCACCAAGACACTGTACAAAGGTTTATTTTCCACCTACAGTAAACCACACTAAACGTTATGCCAGAATTTTGAGTTCTTGTCGTACAACAACTCTGTTGAAATGTTTTTAATCATTTCAGATGCTGACTAGTATTAAAGGAGCATGAGGCTCCTTTTAAGAAATGAGACTCTCTAGCGCCACCCTTTGCCACGACGGCCGTTGGGGGTACTGCAGCCAACAGTGAAGCCAGCACGGGAGAACGTGAGAACGGGGAGAACGTGCATGCAGCGTCATTTGACGTCACATCCGCAGCCCAGCGCAGGAAATTCCGGCCCGGAATTGCAGCACATTTTGCAGCACACAGCCTGTTCAAGGCAACGGAGAGATACACTAGAGGGCTCATTCTTTTTGGTTTGGAACGCTTCATCTGACATTATTACTAGAAAACTTAAAACGTATACGGATTTTTTTCAAATCCAGACTATAGACTCACCTATTTAAAGGAGCTTGAGGCCGGATTGTGGCAAGATTTATGAAAAAAATCCGTATACATTTGAAGTTTTCTAGTAATAATGTCAGATGAAGCGTTCCAAACCCAAAAGAATGAGCCCTCTAGTGTATCTCTCCTTTGCCTTGAACAGGCTGTGTGCTGCAAAATGTGCTGCAATTCGGTCCCGAATTTCCCGCGCTGGGCTGTGGATGTGACGTCACATGACGCTGCATGCGCGTTCTCCCCGTTCTCCCGTGCCGGCTTCACTGTTGGCTGCAGTACCCCCAACGGCCGTCGTGGTGAAGGGTGGCGCTAGAGAGTCTCATTTCTTAAAAGGAGCCTCAAGCTCCTTTAAGATTGCCTACTTAATTTAAGTGCAACTACACTGTCCTCCATATTTTTACTTTTTACTTTACTGTTTTACTGCTGATTTTATTCATTGTTATTTCATCTCTTTGTTGGAATGTGTCCTTGGGGTTTTATGAGAGGCGCTTATACTGCAATACAATGTATTATTCCAGCAATACTCACTTTGAATGTTGTTGCCAATGGTCTGGTTAGACAACCTGGAAATGTCCTAATATGATCCCGGGTGCAGCTGCCTCTAATGGAGGGACAGATGATGCAAGAGGGAGAATCCAAGGAGCTAGAGGCGATGCAGCTATATTCCTCTGGTTAGTCCTGCCTAGCAATCTCCAACGAGGGGGCAAAGATGCTTCAGGCTGCTCTGGTAAGCTTTGCCGCCTCATCCTACCAGGCCAATAACCCAAAATCAGTCATAGTGGTCTCTCAATACAGTTACCATGAAGACAGCCACATTATTCTTACATCAGAATGACTATTGTAAGAGGAGATTTATTTTTCATAAGTGTTGAAATGAGGACATTTCAATTGAAGAGGGGGAAGAATGTAAGAGGAGATTTATTTTTGTTAAGTTTATTTTGGTAATCCATTACTATTTTATAAATATATTTTGGTATATTCTGATGTAAGTCAGGGACTATAGTTACATTAGTCAGCATACCTGTTGTGATTAATATGTTTTACATTGGGCGGAGTGATACCTGTTGATGTTCAAAATTCCTACACTGTTTTGGGTCATTAAAGTACACGTGAACTCCGAAGCAGTTGTCCCCGTTCTTTATACTCACGACCCGAAAAAAGATGAATTTAATCAAGTAAGGCTTAACTCAACAGCAGCCTCACACTATCTTAATTTACAGCTCAGATGTCCAGTCCAATCTGTGCTGTTCACACGGTTTTGAGTTGGCAGTCAATTCGAACACCAAACATGGGCTTTCAAGGTAGGGAAAATCCATTTCAGTTAGTCAACTGATTTTTTTATTATCATGAGCAATAATCTAAGCTCCTTGAGTTTTGAGTGGTGAGAGTTCACTCCTCATTTTTGTTCATTTGTTGTTGTTTTTAATAATTATGCTGAACAGCAGCAAGCTTGGCAGTTGTGCATCAGTTGGCAGAGTCTGGCATGAAAGGAATGATCTCATGTACTCCGGTTTGCGTCTTTCCACTTGCATGACACAGACAGAAAACCCAGCTTCATGAACAGATATTGATATCGCAGACATCACAAGCGCCAGAATGTTGCTTCTCCCAACAGTTTGTTGTGATACAGCGCTGCAATTCTTTTTTCTCATCCCTGCCTACTACATAACTCCCATAACTTATCTTATCGACATTGTCTGACTGCAACTTTTAAACTAAATATGTTGTTCCCTCAGGTGTTAACGGCTCCGTGATTGGTCTCTTAGAGATGATGTAACTAGATGGTACTGCTCTCCACAGACAACATAAAAAGCATTTTCAGATTCATGAACTTCAAGCTCTTTCACTGACTCTCTGTGCATTCTGTCATGTTGCTCCCTGCGCAGTTTGATTTTTTTTTTTTTGATTTTTTGTTGCTCTTCATTCACCGAGATGTATTATTTAAATGAGACATTTTTCCTCCGTACTTGGGTTTCATGTTGGCTCCCATGTGAACTGCTCTCAATGGTTCACGCTCAGGTACATGGGAGTCTTATCGGGTCCCGTTTGGGCCGACCACACATGAGAACCCAACCGGGCAATTCACAGGGAGCCAGTACAGGACCAGCAAAAATACCAGTTAGAGGCCCATTTTTCACTGTTAAACCAAGCAATTAACTCAATGAACATGTTGAGCACTTTGGCAAGCCAATCGGGGAATATCAGCAATCATCAAGCGCCAACAGACGGAAGACGGGAGACACAACACGAGGGACGGTGGCACAGAAAAATTTAATGGAACAAGTTCCCAGAACAGATCAGCAATTATCGATGTATATTAGGGCTGGGCGATATGGACCAAAAGTCATATCTCGATATTTTCTAGCTGAATGGCGATACTCGATATATATCTCGATATTTTTTCTGTGCCATAATTGGGGTTTCCCCCAAAGCATTATAGCATAGCATCTCTGTTAGCTTCATTTGTTTCTGAGGCAAACCCTTAAAAAAAACAATCAGTTTTAATACAAAGCCTCGTGCCAAATGTCACACAGGTACCTTTATTAACAGAGGTCTGCACAATATCAAAATGTATAAAACAAATGAAATAAAAATAAACTGCCTGCATATATAGAATAAAAATGCTTCTTGAATAAAATAAAACAAATATCCCTTTCCTGCATAATAATTAAATTAAAATACACTGTACAATTAATACAATGTAGACAGTAACAGGCAGACTTTTCCACTGAGGTTGACAGTTGTGCAAATAACAAAATATTTGTGCAAATCTCAAATAAAACATTCAAGTCAATTTGTCACAAAATAAGCTATATCAAAATCATAATTTTTTTTTTTTTTTTTTAAATCGATATAAACGATATTGTCTCGTGCCATATCGCGTTTGAAAATATATCGATATATATTAAAATCTCGATATATCGCCCAGCCCTAATGTATATAAGATGAAAAGTAGAGTTTGAGGCGTGTTTGTGTTTCTGAATCTCAGTTAAAACTTTGATCAACTCCTTAAGTACATGAGCTCATGGAGCACTTACTTACTTTCATTTACATTGTTGTGGATCCATAGTCCCACAGATGAACCCAAAAATGGGACTTTTTTGTAGCTACACACCACCAACACTAAGTGTTTTTCTGTGCACAGCATGATACTTTGTATGATACAAGTTAGAAGACAAATAATCAAAGAACTACAAGTTCAAAATAAGCCCACGAGAAGCAGAGCCAAACAGACACGAACACAGTTTAACAGCCAAATTTGGCGATTTTCGTCTCATCCAAAACATTAGTCACCTTGTGATCTTTCTCTTGGAGGACAATCAGCATCTATTTTGCATCTTATTGCAGTTATTTGCTGCCACCTGAGTTTATATCTCATTATTTTCTTCTGATGGAACCTCATTAAGGCAACAAACGCTCCACAATTGAAGCCAAACATGCTCGTCAATGCAAAGTTAATTAGTTTTCCATCTGTTGCCATCTTTCCTCACCATCAGCCTCGCATTTTTCACTTTCACACGAGTACTTCTCTGTGTCACCCTTCCTTCCTGGCACGCCAGCCTCCATCACGCACTCCTGCGTCGCTCTCACCCGTCTCTGACAAGGCCTTTCCTTCCTCGCCGTTTCCCCTCGCTCACCCCATCGCTCTGTAACTAATGGTCCTTAAACGCAGCTCCAGCTGTCGTGGCGTTGGGACTAAATCACAACAATCATGAGTTATTATCAGCGGCGTGCTGACTGATTGCGCTGATGTCTGCGCTGATTGTATTAATACCGGGCCTGATTGGAACACATCTGTCATGATATTTCTGGCAGTGAAGAGGTAATAACTGGCATTATCCCGATAGTGGAGAGACTGTTAGGGTGAAGATTAACATGGCACGGAGATAACAAGAGACTTTACATTTAGGAATTATTGCATACGGCAGGAGAGATCTGAAAACGTCCTTACCTCTTCTCTTTCACTTTTATCTTTCACTTATAATTAACTAACCGCCTCATTTTGCTCCATATACATCCCTTCTGTATCGCTGTTAATCTTTTATGCCACATTCTTGCTGAATTTTATATAAATTCCATTTTCTTTTCTTTCTTTTTCTCCCTTTTTAGTAGAGACATAACACTTTTTATGTCCCATTATCCCTGATTATTGCTTTTCTACTTAAAGCTTGGCATTCGTACCTCTCAGTCCTCCTACTTCTGTGTCCTTCATATCCAGCTTCCCAACTTTTCATTCCTTTTCCTCCCTTTTTCCAGACTGTTTGCCCTTTCCCTGATCCGCTCATTCTTCATCCTATTTGTAGAAAATCCTCCCTCCCATTTCCTCATTTTGTCTTCCTCTTCTCTAACAATCCACTTGTTATTTTTTTCCTCCCCCCCCCCCATCCCTTCCTCATCTCTTCTTGCTTGACAGCCCACCTGCATTACCGCCTCGTCCTACCCAGATCTCCCAGAAGGGTGTTTGTGTGCGTTTTCACTCGGCATCCCCACCTCCATACCGGAGCGCCCTGTCCACTTATGAGAGACAGACTAATGAGGAGGTGTGGAAGGGAGTTTTAAGAGTTTTAATGAGCCAGCGCTCACGCTTCTGGCAGGAGGAGGGGGTAGGAGTCTGTGCATACATGTGTGTACATATGGGAATTTTCAGTGAAGTGTTTGCGTGTGTTTGCGTCTGTTCTCCTCTGTGAATTTGCTGGCTCACAAAGCAGAGACCATTTTTAACTTGTGCAATCAATATGAGTGGTTGCATGTATACATGGAGTGTAAGTGTGTGTGCAACTGATAAATGGCCCGTCTCTTAACGTTCTCAACCACTCTGTGTACTAACCAGACTCTTTAATCCCCCCCTCTCTCATCCCCCCCACCAAAGCTCAGAGTACAGCTGAGGGTAACCAGCAGTTATGCTACAATACATAAGTCATGAGTGTGTGTTGTGGGGGTGGGGGGTGTTTTGTGGGGAAGTGGGCATTAGCACTGCATCAGTCAGTGTCCAGGCCGCTGGCTCGTACACCTGTTGGCTCATTATGGAGCCACCTGGAGCATAAATCCAACACACTCACACCTGCTGCACGCAGACACACGCATCCACACTGTTAAACTCACACCCTCTAACTTCACGTGTCACCGCTAATTGCTTGGCTGCCGCCATTACCTTGCTTTTCATGTTTAACAGCGCCGCCATAAAATAGTCTTTTTCCAAACGAAAAAAAAAAGGACCGGTCGCTAGGGATGGGCGGTATGGACTAAAAAATTTATCACGATTATTTCTGGCATTTATCCCGATAACGATAAAAATGACGGAAAAAAAATACCAATTCAACTCCACCTTTTTAACTATGAATCTATCTCGCTCTCAGATCTGCCATGTTTGTCATCAACGGGAATTTATCTTTCTTTCTTTCTTTCTTTCTTGCTTTCTTTCTTTCTTTCCTTCCTTCTTTTTTCCCTTCCTTCCTCCTTTCCTCCTGCTCTTTCCTTCCTTCTTCCCTTCCTCTTTTCTCCCTTCCTTCTCCCCTTTCCTTCCTTCCTTCCTTCCTTCCTTCCTTCCTTCCTTCCTTCCTTCTTTTTTCCCCTTCCTTCCTTCTTTCCTCCTGCTCTCTCCTTCCTTCTTCCCTTCCTCTTTCCTTCCTTCCTTCCTTCCTTCCTTCCTTCCTTCCTTCCTTCCTTCCTTCCTTCCTTCCTTCCTTCCTTCCTCCTTTCCTCCTGCTCTTTCCTTCCTTCTTCCCTTCCTCTTTTCTCCCTTCTTTCCTCCTTTCCTTGTTTTCTCCCTTCCTTCTCCCCTTTCCTTCCTTCCTTCCTTCCTTCCTTCCTTCTTTTTTCCCCTTCCTTCCTTCTTTCCTCCTGCTCTCTCCTTCCTTCTTCCCTTCCTCTTTCTTTCCTTCCTTCCTTCCTTCCTTCCTTCCTTCCTTCCTTCCTTCCTTCCTTCCTTCCTTCCTTCCTTCCTTCCTTCCTTTCCTTCCTTCCTTCCTTCCTTCCTTCCTTCCTTCCTTCCTTCCTTCCTTCCTTCCTTCCTTCCTTCCAAAAATCAGCTTTACACAAAAAAATCATCAACGGGAATTTATCGTTTTTACCGCGACATGACAAATTCTTATCGTGAGGAATTTTTTGACGGTATATCGTGAACGGTAAAATATCGCCCATTCCTACCGGTCGCAAACGATTCTTTTCGATTCATGAGGTATAGTGAACACGGTACAGACGGCTCTCTCCACACACACACACACACACACACACACACACACACACACACACACACACACACACACAGAGGCTTATGGGCAGACGCCTTCAGGAACGGACCTACAATCTACCTGTAATTGGAGGTGGGTGATGGAGCGCAAGACGCCCACTTTGCGGTGTGTGCGTCTGTGTGAGGAGGTGTGTAGGCAGGTGCATGTGTGCCTACAGCAATAATGAGCGCTGGGCCACGGGGTGCCCAAAGGCAAGGTTCCATAATAGGGTCAGATTCAAGGACGGCTGGCGCGGATCCACACGCCTACCAGCAGTACGCACACATGAAACGTATTGAACCAGCAGACCGCAAACTGGTCCAGCATCCTTTTAACAATGCAGGGAAGCAACATGCTTTTCGCACATCACACCCTTCACGTATTGTGGTTTTTTTTTCTGTGTCTATCTTCTCTCTCCTTCTCTCATGCGTACATGTACGCTCGCACACTAATACACACGGTGAAACGCCCTCTATTCGTCCCCGAACGAGAGATTCACGCTCCACTAGCAAAGACTCTCAGAGTGTAGGTTATTAATGAGAGCATGTCCTAACAACATTACAGAGCTACTGCGCCATGGAGGAGAGCAGAGGAGAGGAGAGGAGACGAGACGGGAGGAGATAGACATGAGGGAAGAAACAAAGGACAGGGAGAAAGGTGTTAAAATCAGTGCAGGATAGGCACAGTGAGCAAAATGGTCCAGAAGAGAACGTGCCGGGAAAGAAAAGGAGGGGAAGTTAAAATGCACGGATGAAAGCAGAAAGGGAGGAAAAAAGGTAGAAGGATTAAAAGGAGTGGAGGGGAAAAGTAGGAGGTGGAGACAAGGACATGGCAGGAAAAGGGAGTTTTTGAAGTAAAAAGTGGCATGAAATGTATGCATCTGTCTGTGAATATTTACTGGGTTCCGGCTCCGACAGTCATGTCATCCAAAGTGACCAAATCTTTATTTATTTGATGCAAAAAACGGTAAGCCCTCTGATCTAAAATGACTTTAAATGTACTACTTTTGTGGGCACCCCCCTTTGGAAGATTCTGTTTGGGGTCCTACATTTTGTAAAATTACAGTGCTGTCAGGGATATTTAAACCCTTTAAGAAAGTAGAGCTTCCAAGTTTGAGGCAGCGAAATTAACATAGCTGGTTTACTTTGCTGCGATGCAAAAGTAGCAAAGGTGTTCAAAGGTTTTTCCTCGCCTCTGAACAAATCCCCCAAAACAAATGAACAACCTGTGTTTTCTAAAAGGATTACATTGCGATTACAATTTTTCTTTTTCAAATATGTCCAACACAAATGATTCATGACTGTGTTGTAGCCATGACAACTGATAACAGCCAGGGTCGCCGGTTTTAAGATACATAAATGTGATCTTCACCTGTTGATGTTTAACTTCCATTTTCTCTGGTTAGGTTTAGGAATCAAGAGCACTTTTTTGGGTTTTGTAAAAATGTGTCTTTAGCTGAGATACAGGTGAAGAATAAAGAGAATTAAGTATTTTCAGTAGGTTGGGAGGAGCAAAGAGAGAAAAAGAGGTAATAACAGTAACAAAAGAGAGACAAGATGCAGGGAAGTGTGAGGAGAGATGCACACAGGAAAGAAAAGACTTTGAAGAGACAAACCGGGGATGAAAAACACCTTAACAACTTTCACGACTACTGGTCATGAAAGATTTGCCACTGGTTGGGATAGCGCCATATAATGTTCAGTGAGCACAACTGTTCCAGCTGAGCAGGTTGCCTTAAATCTTGCAAAAACATCCTTCTCGCTGCAAATTAGCGCTCAAACAAACGGCAACCCTTACCCTCATACTCTGCTCATGCATCAACGTAAGAACGCACCATCACACAAGCCGACAGCAAAAATATAATCAGAACTGATAGAAACTCTCATGAGCCTTGCCCTGTGTACTTCGGTGTGTGTTTCCACTTGCTCCGCTTGGCTTTTACTGTGCAGGTGATCTGGAGAGCATTGTGCGAGCAGAGCAATAAACCCGGTGTCACTGCCATCTAATCATACTCCATGTTCCTTATCGGCTCTGGGCTCAGGAGATGGAATGAACTGTGGAGAAAGGGGAGAAGGAATGGGATATGGTGGGAGCGGATGCAAGGAGAAGTGGGGAGCAGGACAAGGTTGGGTGGTGGAAAGCAATCAGGAGCGATAAGGGGGGTAAAATAGTGATGAGAGATGTGAGAGGGAGAAATAAAAGGCTTGAGAGATGAAAAAGTAGAGATTTAAAGGTCTGCCGCACTAAAAGCATTTGAGGAACTAGAGACAGATCCTGTGTCCAGCTTCACCTCACCACCCACACGACAAGCCCACCTTGTCTGAGAGGGTCTGCTAACCCAATCCAGCTTCTCCCCGCGCGCTTATGTGTGTGATCACGCGCACTGTGTGTGAGTTTGTGTGTGATGGGGTTATCAAGAGTGCTAAGGATGGGTGGTAATTGAATAATGACAGTAAGGCCTCTGATGGATTACCTGTCACTCTCCTCCCTTCTCTCCCTCCATCACTGTCATCCTTCTCTTCTCTGCGGCTCTCGCCACACAACCTCCAGTCAAATTGTGTCTCGTCCATGCCAATGTAGATAAAGACACCCGCAAATATGTGCAAGACTGTCATCTTGCTTGTTTGGGTCTGCATAAATTGGCACAAACATGTATTCTGACGTCCCTCTTAGAGCGGGAGAGGCATCTCACGACAACATTCAAATCCCAATTCCAGAAATATTGGGACGTTTTTAATAATGCATCAAAACTTGATTCTACAGCCAAAAGTCAAATTTTGCAGAACAGGGTTATTTGTATGATCTAACTTTTCTCTCCTGCATTGAATCTCTTTCAACTCTTCAGGAAATGTTGCTAGCTTCAAATTCTTGATAGGTTCATTGATTGATTCATTGATCAATTCATTCATTGATTCATTGATTCATTCATTCATTTTCGATATCCATCCAGAGTTGTCCCTGACTAGTTTGATGGTTGTTGGGGGAAAAAAAGACATTTTATTGGACTTATTGGTCATTTTTTTTCCGAATTGTATTCATTTTTTAGTTACTAGTTTTCTTAAACAATAAATAAATAACTGAATTTTATAAACATTTTATTTTTTGGGGTTATTTTTGTTTCTGTTTTTTTTTGAAAGTCTGTGTCCTTGGGTTTTAGTTCTGTCTTGACTTCCCCTAGTTTATTTGCCCTGACTGTTTGCACCTGTGTCTCGTGAGCCCTTGTGTGTCTTGTCCTTGTCCGTACTATTTTGTTCATCCTGTTGTACTCCGCCCTGTTTCCTTGGGTTTCCATATTTGTTCCTCTGTGTCTGGATTTCCTGTTGTTTTTTTTTTTGGTTTGTATAGATTTCTGAGTTTTGTTCCTTTTGGTTTGTTTTTTGGTATCCCTACCCTGTGGTGTCAAATAAATTACTTTTTCAACCACTCCTGATGCCTCCCCTCCTGCATTATGGTCCTTCTTACAATCTTCCGTACTACACACAATATACTACAAACAGTGTGTGCTTATGTTGTGTGTACACGTGAAATGTGCCGTCCCAATGTAAAACTGCCATTGCCGTCTTACCTGAATTGACAATGCTGAACTTTCCTCTTTGACCCAAGTCACTGCCACATTACCACCAAAATTTGACTTTTCATCGGTTGCAAATTTCACCAGAAATTAGCCAAATTTTCCTTGTTACGTGTGTTTAAAGCTGCTATAACTGTGAATGTAGATTATTGCTTTGAGTACCATTAGGGTACTTGCAAGTCCTAAATGAAGTCTAGTACTGTGCCCAGTGCGCTCCAAACATATCACACAAAAGGTTGTATTTGATTCACAGTTGCTTCACAGGTTTATTTTTCTTAACTTTAACTCATAATACTTAACGAAAACAACAAACAATTGCTCACATCCGAAAACATGTAGAAGCACAAACTAACCATAAACTATGCACACACTAGGTCGACAAGTGTTTGCTTCTTCAATCAGCAACACCTGAGTTAGGGGTGTTTGAGGTTAAATGGTTTAACCCAACTGACCTGGAATCAGCTGAGCCCCAGAGCAAATACAGCCCCCTAGTGGCGTGGAGCAAAATTACATGAAATAATACAAAAATGAATATGGCTAATACACAGTGTACTTAATGAAGAGAGTATCTTCAATGTAAAGGCACTTATCCACTCAAAACTCAAAATAGTAGATGTAAGTCTACAAGGTCTTTGTTCATTAAAATCAATGATGGAAGTAGAGCAGTAGCCTCTACTCATGGATTCTTACTGATGATGTAAACTGACAGTAAGTGTCAGTGTTTGAAAGGTCATTGAAGTAAAAGGTCAACACAAAATTGTTTTCTTAAATTCTATCTGAATTACTTAAAAAAAATCATTGTGGGCCACAGATTGGACCCTGTGGGACTCCATCAGGAATACTGATGACAAAAAAATATTTTTGTAGATTTTTATTAGCATCATTTTCTCGTAATATTTAGTTTCCACCCAACTGGTCTTTTGTCTAGAATTTTGTTTAGTTTTTTTATTATTTCTTTACTATCATTCATCCAGCTGAACCTCCCTATGTTCTCTAATGTCTGTTTTTATAGTTTCTGTGTACTTGTAAACACCAAATTACTTGCACATTCCACCTCTAGTTCTTGCAGACTCTCATCTTTTTCCTCTCCTCACTTAAAAGCCGAGAGGACGATACTGAGGCAGTCGTCATACTTGTTTTTATCAGTGCACATTACAGCAAAATGGGCAGCAAGCGAGCTGAGGACTGAGAGGGATTGCAGTGCTCTGCTTTAGTGTGTTTCAGTCTACGGTATCAGCTCACTGCTAAATTGTACTCCTCCATCATGAGGATGCTTTTTGTAAAGGATTAAGTATTGTAAATGAGGTAAAGCTGTGCCAGAACAGGCATTGGCCCTGCCCTGAGCCGGGGTCTGTTCTATCTGGGGACCTCTCGTGATGTCCCTGATTCACCTGTCTGGCTGGAAAGCGATTTCCTGATGGGCTAAAGTCTGAATGAAGGTCTTCGTGTGGCCGGACTCCATTTACATGTTTTTTTTTCATTCATTATTCCTCTTGTACCTTCCCTTCTACTCAAAGAGAAGGAAAAAGAAAAGAGAGAAAAAAACCTGAACACTTCTGAGTGATGGAAGGAGAGATATGACATTAAACATCATTTCCACACAGATATCATGCAGCTGCAGCGGGATGATTAGGATTCAACTCAAAGAGAATATTTTTTCTTCATCAACATTCTTTTAATTGGTTGGGGTGGGCGTGGAGGGGGGGTAGGAGGTAGGTAGCAGCTCTACACATTCAGGTGACAAAGACTATTTACATAAAGCTGAATATCATAGCATAGAAAAAAAAACAACAGCAACAACGATGCAAAACAGAGTCTTAGTTGCACAAAAGATATACATAGTGATGGCAAATTTTAAAATCGAGGGCTTTAGGTCAGCTTTCAAAACAGAATCTTGAAATAAATCTGCAGCTCTCCGTCCTACCTGTTGTCATTTTTTTCCATCACGATTAAAAGGAAAACACACATAAACACATTGCTTGATAAGGAGAATTCATCTTGTACTGTATCAGAGAGAAAACAAAAACAAAACAAAAGCACTGTTTTGTATTTTGTATCTTGTACAGTACATGACTCAGAAGGTCAAGGAAGGCTCATAAACCAGTTGATGAGTTTTACGGTAACTACACTGCCTTTAACATATTGGCAAAGTGAATGATCCACATGCTCTCATAAATAACTGAGTGTATTGGACCCTCTGGTAACGGCCGGTCTCAAACGTCCTCCTGTTCCTTCTGCTTGTCATTATCCCACTGTTCATGCGGCACTAACACGCAACTGTTTATGTGGACAAAAACAAAGAAGTTTTGGAGAATGTGAGTGGGGAGACCTGGTAGACGCAAACAGATGGAGGGTTTTTTTTTCTTAAACTCACTCAGGGGTTAGTGGAGGCAACCCAAGCCCCCAGCGCCCTTTTTCTCCTAAGCGTATAGTGTTACGACGCACGTATAACTGGCACAGTGGGGCCCACCGTAGCAGACGTGAGAAAGCGGTGATCCAGAGAAGTGAGCTATGCAAGCCATGGGAAAGGAGCAAACCTGTCAACACAGATGCATGAGCACGCACACACACACCAACGGACACACACACACACACACACACACACACACACACACACACACACACACACACACACACACACACACACACACACACACACACACACACACACACACACACACACACACACACACACACACACACACACACACACACTTTTCCTCTGTTGTACATAAACAGCAAAATATGCCAGACTGCCAATTAAGGGCAATAATGGCTGTGGGAAAGCATTTGTGCTTACAGACACACACTTACAGTAACTGAGAGTCTGAAGCTCAAAGTTAATAGCACCTAGTTTTTGAGACAGACCCTGTGGGAGGTGGACGGGAAAGTGGTGCTGAGGCTCACACTACGGACCATGCAGTTTCCCAACAAACGACTTATTTGGGGTACGTTAATGAATTCTGGGGATTGGGAGGTGGGGGGTCACTTTTAATCTTTAAAAAATCTGCTTTGAAAAAACGGGTAATCTTTCCGTTGCAATAAAATCATTAACATGCTATTCTTTTCTTCTCTGTTTATCATATGTCTCTTTTATTACTTTATTTCCCCCATCCTTTCTTTCCAGCATCCTATTATTAAAATGCTGTGTCGAGTTTCATGGACATTTTTAATAGGCGATTAGCCCCTCTGAGCATCGTCCTGCCCTGCCAGCCAGCATATTAGAGGACATCCTAAGCTGGAGGAGGGCAGGGATTTATATGAAAATGGAGATTTGGGTGGTGAAAAGCAGGGAGAAAACAAACATGAAAACTAACACGGAAACAAGGAAGGCTAAGAAGCGAAGACAAAACTGGAGGATGGAGACAGCAAGATGGGGTTGAATATGATGGTCTGGGTGTCTTCCGCCTCTTCCATCAGCAGAACCCTGTTGATGGAAAAACAAAAGTCCAGTAATGAGAGTAGCTGCAGTGGATGCCGCTAGTGGGTACACAGGCGCAGCAGAAAACACTCCTCCAGCCACTTAGCCTCCCACTCTTCATCAGCAAATCCACATAAACACACTTTTGCGCGCAGGCAAACACACTTACCCTCGCACTCAAAGGCCTGCAGCATGGTGGTGTAAGTGGGACCCAGCCAAGAGGTGTAGCTACCCAGAACTCTCTGCAGGTGGTGGGTGGCATCACTGAAGAGCAGATCCGATTGGCCGTAGCCTGCTGAGCTGTACAGGCTGAAGCCCTCGGTGGCGTTGCCAAATGCATTCTGCAGGAGAGAGACAGCGTGTGACTGCACTTAATGCATAAAGGCACGCATGGATGCGCGTTGGCGTGCTCCGTGTACATGTGCATCTTTGAGATTGTGGATATGTGCAGCACAGGGAGCATCAGTCCTCCTGACATCCCCCACACACACGCACTAGCACGGCAGGATGACAGTCCTCAGTAGGGCTGGGGATCGATTCAAATATCAAGAATCGATTCGATTCTGATTCTTAAGATTTAGAATCGATTATCACGCTTCGATTCGATCCGATTCGATCCGATATTGATTTGGGTTACTGTTAATAAAACTGTTTTTTCAGCTGTTGCATGAATTATATGACTGTCTAGTTATGCAACATATTAATACTAGTATTATATTGAGATTCAACAGCAAGTATTGCAGCTAATGATGCTGTAAGGACCAATCAGCTCCCAGAATGCTGATAGAACTGCTTTCAGAAACATCATGTGGGTCAGAATTACCAAACAGATGCAGGGCAGCAAACAGAGGACGAAAGAAATTGCTTTTATTCTTTCCCCATTTATGAGAATTTGGTTTTTAACATTTATGCAAATGTAACCTCAAGACAGTATATAAAGCAAAGAAATATAGACAATTTATGCAATTATAACTGAAAACTTTAATGTTTTCATACCTTTAAACATATTTAAAGGCAAAAACATGGCACCAGTTATTCTCATGTCCAACAAAATATTCCATTTTTGGGCATAAACAAGTACCAAAAGTTGTAATGTAATGATGAAAAAAAACACAAAAAAACTTTTTTTTTTTTTTTTTAAATCGATCTTTGGACATATGAATCGATTTTTAGGAATTAATATGAGAATCGATTTAAAATCGGAGAATCGATCTTTTCAACACAGGCCTAGTCTTCAACAGATAGCTTACGTGGTGAGATGAGCTGATCAATAACCCCGGCTGATGCACAGCTGATGCACTTTGTTTCCACACCTACCTGTAAACGTTCCAGGTATTTCCAGACGCGGCACTTATCCTCCACGCGGACGACAACACCGTTGGCGGGGACCGCTGCCAGGTGGCATCGCTCATACTCTTCCAGACCCGCCTCGGTTCCATCTGGACACAGCAGCTTGAGGTCCTCCAGCTCCAGATCCAAGGCCCAGGACTCCTGGTTCTTACCTGAGCAGGGGAGTGCAGCAGACTGCATTTAGCAAAAGGAGATGGCCATTTTAGAACTAATGCATAACTGATGTCTTGCCCAGACTGACAGCAGGGAGCACTTACTCATGACACAGTCTGTGACTGATTAGTCTTTTTTTCTTTAATGAAACACTTTGAACATACATCATCTGTAAATATCAACACGTCTGTGTTTTCTTGGCCCCCTCTTAACCAGCTTAATTCTGGACATTTTTGAACCATATGACAAAGCATGCTTCGTTAAACAACCGCAGTGTTTGTGGATCGGCGTCCAACTGTTCTCTCTCGGCTGCACCAGCAAAACTGCTGTAGCGTGACGGCGATAATGATCACCATTAATTTTGCATGTTGCCCAAAGCAGAGGAGCAGATGCAGCAAATAGTGAATTAGGACACTAGCTGGACAAAACGCCTGAACCTCTGGGTTATTTTTCTTGGTTTTTCGGGGGGGGAAGGGAGCTAGCGGTGGGGGGTTCTTTAGTTCTGTAGTTATAAAATCTGTTTCTTTGCTCCCTATTGTCCATCTGTCTCTGTGTCTTGATCTCTGAAGCAGCCATATTATAATACACTAGATGATTCCAGTATAATGTGTTTATTATGCTCTGGACGCCACATGCTGGTAAACACACAAATACACGGCGAAACACTGACATCTTGTGTCTGTACGGGGAACTGCACCCTCTGCAGCCTCTAAACACCGAGGTCACTCATTTAATCTGCAGTTGTGTATTCTCTAAAATGCTCCACTGACCATCTAAGTTGTCGAAAACTGTCGTGTGTTTGACGAAAGCAACGTCGCCAAGGTTTTCAGCCACACACCTGAAAGAAAAAAACAAAACTTTAGATCCCCTTTTATTCCTGGTTCAAACATAATTATGACAGCAGCTCTGCACAGCGATGCCATCGTCAATAATTATAGCACGCAGGCAACACCGGACCTGGTATTCACAAGTAATTACACTGTACACTCTTCATTTGACAGGTTTTTTATGATGGTTTGGGTTTTTTCTGGGTACAAGCATAAAGAGCACACAAGCCCTATATCGTATTTGTCACTGTTGCTGTCGCTGTATTCTTTCAGGCCAGGCACATTTTTCCCAGAAGCAGCGTAGATAAAGTGAGGTAGACATGGAAACGCTCCACCTATGGGTGCCATTAGCATCTCGTTCCCGGTGTAGTTGGTGTTGGTGTTGTACCTCAGCGCCCCTGCCTCCCCATAATGCCTCTCTCTGTGGTTGTTGGCACAGATGTGCCGGTCGTTGTCGTCTCCTATACAGGCCTCACAAAGGTTCTTTGGGTTGTTGCCTCTGGGATCGTGCTGAGGGTCCTTGACACCAGGTACGCAGCTGTAACCGAAGAAGTTCCCCACCGCTGCCCATCAAAACGGAGAACGTGCAACAAATCAGTAAAAAAGAAAGAATGCAGGTTATCTTTTTGAGTCCTTTCCTATTGGTTTGGGAGGATGTAGTTTGTATCTTCTTTTTGGATATGTTTCCATCTTTATTTATTAATCTACAATTTATAGGGTACAATATTTATTTTCCTGATAGATTTGCATACAACACATTTTTGGAACTCCTAAGAAAATATATATTTTAAGAATAACATAGGATAACATTAGGATAACTTAGGATAACTTAGGAAAACACAGATGTCCAAGGTCATGATACTGTCTCAGAAAATGTGAATATTGTGATGAAGTTCTTTATTTTCTGTAATGCAATTAAAAAAACAAAAATGTCATACATTCTGGATTCATTTCAAATCAACTGAAATATTGCAAGCCTTTTATTATTTTAATATTGCTGATTATGGTTTACAGTTTAAGATTAAGATTCCCAGAATATTCAAATTTTCTGGGAATCTTACAGTTTTCTTAAACTGTAAGCCATGATCAGCAATATTAAAATAATAAAAGGCTTGCAATATTTCAGTTGATTTGTAATAAATCCAGAATGTATGACATTTTTGTTTTTGTAATTGCATTACAGAAAATCACAATATTCTAATTTTCTGAGACAGTCCTGTACATTTTCCACAGCCTTGCTCTCCCATCCTCCCTCTGGACCTCTCATACACATCTGTGCACGCCTGTCCCTGCAGGTCTTACCTCTGGGGAAGTTGCACTGCTCTCCCACGCTGATTTGGGACGTGTTAACCAAGTAGCCGATGGGAACGGTCCAGCCCACGGTGGTTCGTATGCCCGGGTGACAGGAGCTACGCTCGTGCATCTCCAGCAGGGACAGGTCTGAGGAGGAGCGGCGGGCCAATGCCACCACATGGTAGCCGATGCCATCTGGAGGGAGAGGTTGCAGAGATTTGGAGACAACAGAAAAGGAGAGAGAGAAAAAAAACAGGGAGCAGATCCGAAGGGAGAAAACAAGCGTGCTGCTTTCACATGTTCGGGTATCAGCTGCCTACAAAAATTAGGCAAAAGGAATCACAACATGTTGGCTAAGATAGAAAGTATCTCCAGGTTGTAGATCCATCTTTAACAGAGCCACATGGAAGAAGCTGTGTCTTATATGACTGTACAAGTTTCTTACATCATTGTGGAAACCTTCAGCTTCTTCTTTTTCTACAACATTACATCAGTTCACTGAGGCTTTTTTGGCCTTTTTTTTCCACTTCAGGTCCCACCACCTTATTTCAACAAGGTGGACATTTGGACTTTGACTATTCCAAGACTAGTTAATTTTTTTCAGCCACTCAGCTGTAGATTTGCATTAGTGCTTTAAATAATTGTTCTGCTGCATGGCACAGTTGTGACCAAGGCTGTCGGATCTTGAGTTAAACATGCAGGGATGTTCCCTACTGGGGAGACTGGAAACTGACCCATGTGTCATTAATCTTTCCAACTTTATAACACTGAACTTCAAATATTAAGTAACTTTTTTCCAGATTGATATCTGCAGCAGTTGCAGAATATTACTGATGTCTTTTCCTAAAGATAAATTCATCAACGGCTGGTGATTAGGAGTATTTGGTTTCAACTTGTCCTCTTGAATCTTATGCAAAGAGGAATGTGGTACTTTTTAATGCACTTTTTTTTCTTTTTCATTTCATTTCTGTTAAGTACATATTTGCACAGGGGAAAAAGGTTTCATGTTATTGTTCGCCTGAGGTTGCATTTTCTGCTACAATCAGAAGACTTTTATGGTTTCTAACACCCTCTTACACACATACAAACCACAGGATTACATAAAGAGGTGCTAAACTTTTCACGTCCCTGTATGTCAGGATTGCCTCACGTTGGGGTTTTAAAGTCGTCCTGGATGAACTGCTGGAAAACCCCAGCGTGCAACTCACCGACTCCATTGTGAGACTCTCCTGCCGCGAGGTCCAGACCATGGCAGAGTCCCGCCGCATAGATGTCATCTGCAGGCATGGAGGCTGCGTCTGCCGTCCCGTTCTGAGGGGAACAGATCCAGCATCAGTGGTCAGTTCCTGACAGGAGAAGTCCTTTCAAGTAATATGCAATATATGGAAGGACCCCCCCACCCCAAAAAAAAGAAAATCACATCTGTTTGGAAAATGCTAAATTGTTAAGAAAAATTTCTAAAACTAAAACTCACAGCAATACAGAAAACACAACTGTAAGCAAAAACTCAGAAACAACACAATATATAACACAAATCATATTCCAATTTTAAAAGTTAAAAGCACTTTATGTTTTTATCATTTAACTTTAGTGTTTTTGCCTTCACTGCACCGACTTTCGTGTTTGTTGGAATGTTGAGCTATGCAATTATAATTTTTCTTGTCAGTTTTATCTTGTTTTGCACCTTCCTATGCATCAAAATGGCTTCTAAAACACAACAGGATTTTTGTACATAAGAAAAAAGAAGGTGATGATGAAGGATGTTGTGTATTTTTCAATTTCCTCCTCTATCCTTTCAAATATCAAAGGTAATGCCATATACTTGCCTTTGTAGTAATTAATAAAGGTAAGAAAATCCTATTTTCTAATGTTTGTTTTTTTGTTTTTTTCCACCTGCACATGATTGCATACCCTGATTTTGTCTATACAATCCCTGGTGCTCAGACCGCGGACACACTGCAGCGTTCCCCTCACATTCCTGGCTGTAGCGTTACCGGACAAATCCAAACACTTCTGCTCCTCAGCGTCAGACAGCACACACCAGGAGACTAGAAAACAAAAGATACGTGACTCAAATGTTTACGCAGAAGAGACCACAAACAGTTCTCCAGCCTTCAAATCCAGAAGCCAAAGATTTCTGCTTGTTTTATTTATTTCTATTTTTCCCAAGCACGCCAGCATCTCTTTAAACATCGATGTAGTTAAGATCTGAAGATCTGTACCTGTAGTTTTGTGATGGGAGACACAGCTGACTCTCAGAAGAGGCAGAAAAAGCAGCAAAGCCACATGCAGTCTTCCCTCTGGACGCTCCATGTCGGCTCTGCTTGGAAACCTACTTGGGACTGATTCAGAAATTCATCTGAGATTAGGAACAGGTGGAATTTGTCAGAAGAAAAAAAAAGAAAAGGTATCCCAGCTCCCCCCTCCCTCTCTTCAAACCTTTAGACAGGTAGCTGAGCTGTAAAGTCAGAGCGTGAGGCAGGTAGGGTGACTGTAGGCGGAAGGAAACATTACATTATATCTCCATCCCTGGCTCTTAAGTCAAAATCCTCGTTAGATAATCCTTTTTCCATCTCATGATGGCAGTATAACATTTCTCTCTCCAATTATCCACTGAGACTTATACCCGGCGGAGAGGATTGTGGTCGGCACATGCAGCCCGGAGCAGGCCGGGGTCACCTGGCACAGAGCGACCAACCGGGGTCTTTAATTAAAAAAAAAAAAAGCTGTGGACAATGTGTCTCTGTGCCGGGGTGGTGTTCGTGCAGAATAGATACCGGTTGGGTCTTGCTCCAACTCACTGGAGACTAAAGCCCCAGGTAAGCAGGAGCGAACAGCACTGGTTATTGTCCACGGCCGAGGAACCCGGCGGAGGGAACACGTGACAGCTGCTGGACACCAAATGTACCTTTCTCTCCCCGCAAGCACTTTCTCACCCCACAAACTCACCGACATTTCTCTTAACAGCTTCTCAGTCAACAGGGAACTTTACAAATGTTAACAGGTGAGAAGTGAAACTCATTTATCTCTTAATTTTTTTTTTTTCCTTGCAGGTTCACGCAGATTCAGATCTGCATGGCCGCTCAAGTGGAGACGGCTTCCGTTTTGCTTTCATGAGGCTTTTTCCGAAAGAGTTCTTTTCTTTCTGGGTGGTTTGGATGTGATACCTGATCTTCAGCACACTTCAGTGACGGAGTAAAGGAGGCACAGAAGGGCTTTTCAAACCATGCACTTAGGCAGAAATATGGAGATTTGATTCATTCTCCAATGAGAGTAAAAACTCGCCAAGACATTCATACATCTCACAGTGTAAACAACACAGAAGATGATTCATATCCTGTTTTCCTGCGTATAATTTAGGGAGCGTATATGCAAACTCCAGAAAAGTTGTGGCGCTCTGTGTAACGTAAATAGAAACAGATGCAATAGCTTGAAAATCTCATAAATCCAGATAATATTCACAAGAGAGTATAGAAAACAAACCACATGTTTAAATGGAGGTAAATCACCATCGTTACAAAAAGAAAATAAGCTAATTTTGAATTTAATGGTAGTGATCCATATTGAAACATTAAAATAGTGTGTATACTTGATGTTGGGGAACTGAGGGGAGAATTTTGGTGGAAGAATGTTGACCCATTATTGTCTGGTAGAGGACCAAGCAGGTTCAGTTCAGGTCTAGACTGCTCAGCACCTGGACCTCTATGAAACCAAGCATTTGGGATGGGTGCAGCAAGGCCTTCCCTGGAAAAGGATGGGAGCATGTTTACGCTATGAAATATACCTTAAAACGCTACTGATCTCTCCTTTCCAGATGTGCAAGTCGCTAATTGTATAGGCCAGGTGTCGGCAACCCAAAATGTTGAAAGAGCCATATTGGACCAAAAACACAAAAAACAAATATGTCTGGAGCCGAAAAAAATGGAAAGTCTTGTATAAGCTTTAGAATGAAGGCAACACATGCTGCATGTATCTATATTCGTTATAACTGGGGGAAGATTTTTTTTTTCATTATGCACTTCGGGAAAAAAGTCGAAATGACGAGAAAAAAGTCGAAATGTCGAGAAAAAAGTCAAAATGTCGAGAAAAAAGTCGAAATTTCGAGAAAAAAGTCGAAATGTTGAGAAAAACATTGAAATGTTGAGATTTAAAAGGAAAGGAAAAAGGAAGAAAAAAAGAGGAAGAAAAGGAAAAAAAGAAGAAAAAAAGAGAGGAAAAAAAGGAAAAAAAGAAGAAAAAAATAGAAAAAAAATAGAAAAAAAGGAAAAAAGAAAAAGAAGAAAAAAAGGAAAAAAAAAAAAAAAAAAGGTCAAATATTTTTGAAAAAGCTCCAGGGAGCCACTAGGGCAGCGCTAAAGAGCTGCATGCGGCTCTGGAGCCGCGGGTTGCCGACCCCTGGTATAGGCACAATGTACCCGCCATGGCGTGAAAGATGCAGCTGTTTGAACTGTGCACTAATGCCAACCCAGATGCTCCTTCTCCTCTCTTGTTTGGAGCACACAGTGTCAAATTATAATTCGTTGGACCACACAACAGTTATCCAGTTCACCTCTCTCAGGTTTGAATGAACTTTGGCCCAGAGAATAAATGTATGTTTATTGGGATCATGTTCACATATAGTTTTACTTCTTTGGTGGAGCTTTAATCTGCAGTTGTAGACAGCATGACCCGCCGGCGCCGAGTGCTCCTGAACTCGCATTACATAACCGTGTCTGTTTTTACTGCAGTGCCCAAAGCTCAGGGGCTCCCCGGAGGGATTTTTGGCCTCCTCCCACGTACACCCAGATTTCTCAAGATTCACATACTTATCGTGCTGTAAATAAGATATTGAGAGTCTTTGCAGTTTTATGCAGATGAACATTATTCTGAAATTGTTGCAGAGTTTGCAAATGCATGTTTTTTCAGACCGTTGAGCCTCCACCAATCTTTACTCCAGAGACACTTTTCTTTCTTATTCTTCAGGTTAGTTGGTAGCTGGTTCTCAACATGACGGTGCGTTACTGCCACCAACTGACTCAGAATGTGGACTGGAAATAAAGAAAGGGAAATTCCTCATATCCTTCAACATTCTTTCAAACAAATGAATCTGTCTTAATGATGGGATATTGCCTAATGATATTTATCTTTTTTTTTTATTATTTTAGGCTCGCTCAATGAACTTGAACCTCACCTTCATTTTCTCTGTTTGTGTAATATTAACATGTTGGTCCTCTACAATATCACCTTCCATGTATTATACTTCATTTTAATAAATAATGAGGTGTTTAAACCAGTATGTCTGAATCTCAGATGGGATATGATTGATTTTTCTCTCTCAGATCAGAGAGACGCTTCTCACTTTTTCCTCTCTCTCTTAATTTGCATCCCATCAGAAAAGTTGACAATAAAAATACTAGACTGGTTATTGCGTTTTTGTGTCATCAACGGTGGGGTAGCCAGGATGTTGTAATGACTGTGGTGGAGCTGCATTTCAGTGATTAGACAGTGAAAACCATACACAGACAGAAGTCTAACTTAACTCTCAGACTTTGTTCAGACTAAGATGACAGGATAGTTCACGAGGCCGTTAAAGTCAGTCGTGCAGCTGGAATCTGAGAACAACACTTCTCTAGATCTAAACACTCTAATCTGGTGATAAAATTGACAAATGATGCCTCAATTTTAAAGACGCAATAACCATTCAATTATAAATTGGTGGTGTAAATCTTAGATAACATTCAATATGCTGAAATCATAAAATATATAATGGATTTTGAAGATGGAAATTTAATGGATTTATTACAGTCCCATAGCTAATAATCTTCTCATTTGAAATTATTTTGGCATCTTTTATCAAAACAAAACAAAAAATACTCTCTTGCCCTTTAAATGATTCAAATGTACTTAAATGTACACAGGCCAATGTACCGTGGATATTTGTTTAATATATTTTTAATTCTTTATTCTGTTTTTGATCTCTTACTTTTCAATGCACACGTTTCATGTTTTTATATAAAGCACGTTAAATTGTCTTGTACTTCAAATGTGCTATACAAATAAACTCCTTGTCTTTTAATGCCGTCATTAGATTTTGGAGTGATAAAAACCTCCAAGATTGTGAGAATACACAAAAAAAGTCTTATCCTAGAAACACATATACAAAAACATTGAAGGACAAGTTATCTGGTAAAGTTACATTATCTGAATGCGTATTGCTCCCAAACATAGACCGTAAATAAGTCCCAACCTGTTCCTGTTTACGTTCAGTTAAATTTAGTCACCCTCTTCAATCCATGCCAGTGATGTCATGCTAAATTCTGCAACCTGTTGGAGGACTCCGCCGCCCCACAATGCATCTCGACGATAATGTTTTGGTGACGTCATGCTCAACCACAGAGGGAAGGAGCCAGTGGGAGCGCTGGCGTGACGGCTGTGCTCGGCTTTTCTTTACTACACAAATCACGCCGTTGTGATTATTTGAACCTAACGCGTGGATATACGAGCCCCCAATGATGAGTTAGAAGCTGTACCGTGTGCGCTCCAGGTAGGTTGCGAGCAGCGGCGCCGCTGTCTGCTGACGGCCTTTAGCAGACAACTAAAGGCTGATTTATGGTCCGCGTCACACCGACGCAGAGCTTACGGCGTAGGGTACGCGGCGACACTCATCGTACGGTGAGCGTAGCCGCGTACCCTACGCCGTAGCCTACGCCGTAACCCCCACGGCGTAGTTCTGCGTCGATTTAACGCTGAACCATAATTCATGCTTAAACCCGAGTTTTCAGGATTAACACGAACATGTTGGCGGGCAGCTTCCCCATCAAAAGTGCTGTTAGCTTCCAGACAGAATGGGTTATTTCCGTCCGTTAGACGCCGACTGTTGTTCTGCAGAGGAGCGCAGATAGAAAGAAGATGGATCAAATTTCTACTCCGAAGCCATCAGCTTCTTTATCACCATCTCAATCATACAGTATATTCGTGTTTAGGCAAAAAAAACCCTTCAGAAACTTGGTAACAATCCGTGGCAATTGTCCCTGCAGTGGTTGCACTTTTAATCCATATCAAAAACGTATTTTCCCTGAACACCAGAAATACATGCGTGCAGATCATGTATCCCTCGTGATTTATTACTTAATTTAAATATTCATATAATTGGTGCATGCATTCTTTTTGTTTTATTCCCCCTCACTTTGCAGCAGTGCTGTTGTGACGTGTGGGCTTGTGTTTCAGTGCACAGACATGGGTGTTTGCAGCCTGCACGTCCTGCTGCTGCTGCTGCTGCTGCAGGCTCTGCGGACTCCAGCCGAGGGCTCAGGTACTTCCATCATGCACACTGCTGTTCTGGATGCAACACAACTCTTTAACCCTTTTCTTTCTTTTTTTTTTTTTTTTTGCAAGAATATGACACAAATCATGTGGCCATGGTGGATGTTTATTTATGTATTTGTTTATTTAAAAAGGATCCCCATAAGTCTTCACCATGGGAAGACTATTCTTCCTGGGGTCCACACAAAGACATACAAAAGATGACAATAATACAACTCAAAAAGGGTGAAAAAAGAATTCCTGAAATAATAAATTGAAACAAAAATAAAAGATTAAGTAACCAACCAAAACCATCCACAGTAACAATATTTGCTACTATCACCAGATCTGTTCCACTTTATAACGACTTTATAATTTATGATATACCCATACCTCTATTTATAGTAGTATAAATATACTACATATCATAATATAGTCATACATTATAATATACTCATACTACTATACTATATATACACTCATAGCCTACAGAGATTTAGAATATATTTACTATTACATTTATAATATACTTACAATTTGCACAATAATCACAATATATACCTAGGACCGATCATGACTTCCTTCTGAACCACAGCCTGCTTCAGTCTCCTTTTAAAACTTGACATCTTGATTATTGCAACTATACATGGGGGAGATGGTTCCAGTGTGCGACTGCTCTATACATTACTGTTTTTTTCAATGCATTGGGTCTGGGCATTGGCAGAGAAAAGTGATTAGCTAGGGCCATTCTGGTATCATCATGTACTAGGTAAACGCAGCCTCAGGCTAAAAGCAACACTAAAATGTGTTTGTTGTGCCCTTATTTATTCAACAAAAACGATGCAGCAATATTGGGGGGGGGGGGGGAGTGTGGGAAATACTAAGTACACCCACAATTCAGTAGCATGTAGATCGACTTCAAGAAGCAACCATTTGAAGTCGCCTGCATATCTTTATCAGTCAATCGAATTGTTATGGAGGACTTTTGGCTTCATTGTTAATAACTGCAGTTCTGTGCCTGCATTAAAATCGAGTTGAGCTCTCTGTACTTTGACTAGATCATTTCATTATGATGATGATGTCAACCGTTGGGATACAGATTTGCCTGTGAGCTTCATCAAATTAGCTGTCGGACAGATGGCCTCACATTTACTTCCTGAATACTCCGTGACTGCAAAGCAACTTCACAGAATTGAATTGGATTATTGAATAATTGTTAATCCTAGAAGGGAAATTATATTGATGCAATGTTAACTACTTATAAAACATAGATAAGTTAATAATAATACATTAAATCAAAAGAAACATTAGGTAACGATCTGGGCAGTGGACTAACAGAGAGAGAGAGCTAGAGCAGTGTGTTGAACTTGTAGCCTGGCAACAGTTGAGCCGATGATGTCATCTACAGGTAGTACAGGTGACAGCTGGCAGGTCAGGGTCAGGGTGGCATGCGTCCCATGTCCAGAACCACACCGTCCTGTCGATGAGCACCGTTCTGCTCCGTCTGAACTTTGCCGTCTGCACGTGCCGTTCTCGCTCCTGCAGTTACGTCACTGTTAAAAACTCAGCGATGCGTTCCTGATTCCCCCCTCACTCCCCAAGCCAATCAATGGGGGGAAAAAATGTATGAACCTCTTTGACTCCATTTCCATTTTCTCTCCCTGACCTCTCCTCTTCAACTCCCCAGGATTTGGGTTCTTAATTCAATAAATATTGGATTATTAGAAGACTTGCTCCTCTTATAAATAACTTTCCTGTTGTCACAGCTACTCAGTAAATCGATAATAAAAAATAAAAAAAATTAAAAGGAAAATCATCCAAACCAGCTCTGACAACTGTTTTAAAAAGCAGAGGTGTCAAAAGTATTCACATTCATTACTCAGGTAGAAGTATAGATACTAGAGTTTAAAAATACTCCTGTAGAAGTTGAAGTATCAACTCAAGTTTTTTACTCAAGTAAAAGTATAAAAGTACTGGTTTCAAAACTACTTAAAGTATAAAAGTAATGTAAGGGGGAAAAAAGCCATTAAGGACAAAAGCCATTGAAAATGAATGCATCTTAGTATAATGCAAATATATTAAAGAACCATATATGTGTACTATTGAGCATTAACATGTGTTTCAGAGAGCAGCAGATATGATGACTAGTTGCCTATAAGTATTGTAATGGTGCAAAAAGTCAAACTTCAGAGGCATGTTATCATTTATCCTAACCTTTATTGGAATGTACATCCAAGTTTAGTTGCAGGAATCTGAGGGAACGGATGTAAGAACAAAACTGGACAAGAACATCTGAAACAACCACAACCAAATTCACTCTATCCGGATGGAGCAATTTAACTGGATAGTTTTTATTTAAAGGCCGAAATGAAATAGAGTAACGAGGCTGTTTTTAAAATGTAAGGAGTAAAAAGTACAGATAATTGCGTGAAAACGTAAGGAGTAAAAGTAAAAAGTCGTCTGAAAAATAATTACTCCAGTGAAGTACCGTATAGATAACCAAAATTTCTACTATTTCATGTAAGGTAACAAAGTATTTGTACTTCGTTTCTTGACACCTCTGTTTAAAAGTTAAGATTTTGGCCCCCTGAAACGTTTACCAACAAAACCATATTTTACTGCCTCAGAAATGGCTTCATGTATTTTTTTGGCCATAATTACGTCCAGTTGTTAGTGTCGGTGACAGGAACTTTGGTTGATTTTTAAATCTCTTGGCCTGTCTTCCACAGATGGACACCTGGTGTGTCTTTGCGAAGGCTCGAAATGCCTCCAGGAGACGCAGTGCCACGGCAGCCAGTGCTTCTCCTCCGTTAAAGTGGAAAGCAGTGGAGTCATGTTCGAGCGTGGCTGTCTGAAGGGGCCGGAGAAAATCCGCCTGCTGTGCTCCACACCTCCAACGTCCAAGCAGGCCATCCTCTGCTGCTCCCAGGACAACTGCAACGGCAACACCACCAGGAGCTTGTTGATGTCTCTCCTCCCATCAGGTCCGACAGCAGATCATAGCATGCCTCCTCTCAGCACTGGCAAATACACGCGGTATCTCAGAGGATATTGTCCTGAATCTGTTCCTCCGTGTCTTCAGCCCCGGAAGGCGAGCCTGTTCGTTATCGTGTGGAGACGTTGGCTCTGTTCGTCCTGGGCCCGGTGGTGGTTCTGGCGCTGCTGTCGGTGGTGTCGGTGCTGGCCTGCAGGAGGCTCCACCACGGACGCCTTCAGAGGCTGCAGGAGTTCGACACGGAGCAGGGAGCTATAGACGGCCTCATCAGCTCCAACGTGGGAGACAGCACTTTAGCGGTAAGAGCGATGGAGGTAACTGCTGCGCCCGTGGAGAAGGGAGCGAAACTGGGGTGGAGACAATTTTTAACAGATGGAGGGAAACATTTTTCACTTTGTCAACAAAATATTTTTAGTTTCGACTCGGGATGTGGTGAGGTGCAGTTGAGCGTGTACTGATTTATCAATCATTTTGTAAAATCTATGCTCTCAAACTGCTACTATTTTCTCAAATGTGAAGGTTTGCTAAAAACTAAATTCCTCCCGTTCCCGGTCTCAGGGAGACGGTTCAGGGACATCCAGAGACAATCCAAAATAAACTTGCTTCATTATGAAAGATATGTCACTTTGATCTGTTTTTTATTTATATCCGGACCACTGTTTTGTTTAAACAAGGATCATAACCAGCCAACTGGGTCGACCCGCCATCGCCTCTTAATTCAATTTCATTCAAAATACTTTATTAATCCTCAAAGGGAAGTTAAATAATGTCAAGCCAGGACACAAATCCTTTATTCTAGTAAAGATGGAGCAGCTTCAGATTATACAGAAATAACTGCTTTTATCCAGAAATCTTAAAAAAAAAAAAAAAAAAAGTAAGATTACAAGTAATTCTAAGAAGACTCAAAAATATGCAGCTTAACCTTGAGCAAAGGCCAGTTGAGAGTAAATGACTCCTCCTACTCCACGCTTAATATTTAATATTCAATATTAAGCCCAATCCAGTTTATTGTTTTGATTGTGGATCATTTCTTGAGGTATTTATTTTTTTTATTTTTTTTCATTACTGGTACTTAGGATTTTTTTTTTTAATATTCTTCTTGATTTTGAAGCTGATTGCCCTTTTAAATGATATACAATAATAGTGTTTATTGTGATATTTTCCTGATCAATGTGTTATGTTGCAAGGATTCCTGCGTGGGCGACCGCGCTCCACCTAAAGATCACGGCCTCCGCCGCTGACGTGAGCTCTTGTCTCTGCCCGCAGGACCTGCTGGACCACTCGTGCACGTCGGGCAGCGGCTCGGGCCTTCCCTTCCTCGTCCAGAGAACCGTGGCCAGACAGATCAGTCTGATGGAGTGTGTGGGTGGGTGTTTGCTTTGTGTTTTTTAAATCTCTCCGGTGTCCGATTTGAGGCCTGCTGAGGAAACATCTGCCGGGATGGGAAAAGATCATTATTGTATGTTACACAGGGCAAATAAAAGTTCAAATATAAACGCAGAAGTAGTTCAGCCTAAATGATTCATGAGTGAGCGCTGGTTCGGGCGGATGTCAGTGTTTTATGCTCGGTGTTTGTCTGCAGTTCATTGCTGAGTGTTGAAACCATTCTAGTAATTTGTGTTAGTACTGTGGTCTGCGTTGTCATGGCAACGGTGACAAAATTCACATCTGCTACAGTGTGCCACTTTTTTTTCTTTTTTTTGGACTAGTTTGTTGTTTTTTTTTGGTGATGAAGCCCATAAACGAGGACCAGACAGAATGCAGTTCTGCCAAATGATGTTTAGTGGAAGCAGACATTATCTCACTACTGATGTGATCTAACAAAAGATTCCTGAATTGATTAATACATAGATTAGACTTTTGTTTCCAGTTTGTTAGAATGGTTTTCTTCGCAATACATAAGGCAGTGAGGACCAAGTGAACCAAGTTAGGTTCCATGTGAATATCTCCCAGGATGCATCGTGTGGGGCACACTGGGATCTGTAATTGAGCCATGTGGATAAATCTTCACATATCTCAATCCAGAACTTCTGCACAAAACCATAAAGCTGATATAATTATCTGGGGTGTTCTCTGTGCACTGTGAGCAGATATTAAAGGTGACAAAACCCATCTGGAACATCCTTTGTCCTGTATAATGTGTTCTGTAAAGGACTTTGTATTGTATAAGTTGTAAGTTTGGATTCTTGGTCATAGTGAAAGTATTTAAACATATTTGTGATCAAAAAATGTGATTAGTGTTAAGAGATAAGTCAGCCTCCCATTTAGAAGTCGGAAGAGAGACTGAGTTATCTAGTTTGGACATTAATCTGTATAGTTTTGATGGTAATTTTGGGGGATTTTGATCAAGTTATTCTGTTGGAATTACAGGAAGTTACAGCTGTGTTGTGATATCTGCAAGGTAAAAGGCAAAAATATAAATGTTCCTTTTATTTTTCCCCTCTCTCCTCCACAGGTAAGGGCCGGTATGGAGAGGTGTGGCGAGGGCAGTGGCAGGGGGAGAACGTGGCCGTGAAGATCTTCTCCTCGAGGGATGAAAAGTCCTGGTTCAGGGAGACGGAGATTTACAACACGGTGCTGCTCAGGCACGAGAACATACTGGGTGAGTTTATGGCTCGAAGCGTTCGATCGTGGTGGCAGGAAATATAAATAAAGCCCCCGACTAGGCCCTTCACGTGTGTAATATAGCGCTAACAAAAGTAGGCCTGTGTTGAAAAGATCGATTTTCCAATTCTAAATCGATTCTCATATTAATTCCCAAAAATCGATTCGTATGTCTAAAGATCGATTTTTTTTTTTTTTTTTTTTTTCATCATTACATTACAACTTTTGGTATTTTTTTGTTTATGCCCAAAACAGGAATATTTTGTTAGACACTAGCATAACTAGTACCATGTTTTTGCCTTTAAATATGTTTAAAGGTATGAAAACATTAAAGTTTTCAGTTATAATTGCATAAATTGTCTATGTTTCATTACTGTATATACTGTCTTGGGGTTACATTTGCAAAAAATGCTAAAAGCCAAATTCTCAAAAATTAAAAAACGAAATAGACCGAAAATGGAAAAAATAAAAAAACAGAATGTGTTAAAATTATAACTGATTTCATCCGTCTCTGTTTCCTCCCTGGATCTGTTTGGTAATTCTGACCCTCAGATGTTTCTGAAAGTTCTATCAGCATTCTGGGAGCTGATTGGTCCTTACAGCATCATTAGCCGCCAATACTTGCTGTTTAATCTCAATATAATACTAGTATTAATAAGTTGCACAACTATACAGTCATATAATTCATGCAACAGCTGAAAAAACAGTTTTAATAACACTAACCCAAATCAATATCGGAATCGACTTGGATCAAATCAAATCTTGATAATCGTATCTGAATCTTAAGAATCGGAATCGAATCGATTCTTGACATTTGAATCAATACCCAGCCCTGAACAAAAGCTGCCCGCGCAGCAGAATTGAAGTAAAATCACATGTGGCTTTAATGTGGTGTGTTTGGGCTCCTCTGCTCTTCTCAGGGTTCATGGCATCCGACATGACTTCCCGAAACTCCAGCACCCAGCTGTGGCTCATCACGCACTACCACGAGAACGGCTCGCTGTACGACTACCTGCAGCGGGTGGCGGTGGAGACGTCGGAGGGCCTGGCCATGGCGGCGTCCATAGCCTGCGGCCTGGTGCACCTGCACACGGAGATCTTCGGCACGGAGGGGAAACCGGCCATCGCGCACCGCGACCTGAAGAGCAAGAACATCCTGGTGACCAAGGAGCTGCGCTGCTGCATTGCAGACCTCGGTCAGCCATTTTTCCCTCTTTCAGAAGACTGAATGGAGACTCGTCTGTTATTCCATGATGCATTTGTTTTCCTGTTTTTGGAGTCCTGCTATAATGGTGTGTGTGTTTGTGTGTGTGTGTGTGTGATGGCATGCTGTAGGGCTGGCTGTGACCCACACACAGGCTGACAACCTGCTGGATGTGGGCAACAACCCCAAGGTTGGCACCAAACGCTACATGGCACCTGAAGTGCTGGACGAAAGCATCCAGACGGACTGCTTCGATGCCTACAAGAGAGTGGACATATGGGCCTTTGGACTGGTGCTGTGGGAGATAGCGAGACGCACGTACAGCAACGGTGAGTCGGCCCGGAGCTTGTGGGGGATGTAACGCTCTCCGTCGAATCCAAACATGCTTTACATACAGGGCTTTAATGATATTAAGAGATCAGAGGCCGGATTCACCAATATGTTCTTAAGAACCATCTTAAGAAATGTCTTAAGATCTAAAATTAAGAAGTTCTTAAGTGCAATTCCTCAATATTTTCTTAAGAACCGTCTTAAGAACTGTCATTTCTTACGAATTTCTTATTTTTCCTACTTAGGAACTTCTTAAAATATGGCTGTATCCGAAATGGCATACTAAGTACTACATGCTAGATACTGCAAAGTATGTACTGTATACTGCATACTAAATGAACGATTCAGTAGCCGCTCCAGCAGACCGTTCACACAGCAGTAGCAGCCAAGTATCCCAGAATTATATTATATTATATTTATATTATTATTATTATTATTCATTTCATTATATTCAGTCGATGCACCTGAAGCGAGACTTCACTACACCGATGCATCGCTCCAAAATATTGCGGGTCTTTGTGCAAATGTGTTGAAAAAGGTGATATTAGAAGCTTACCTTTTCACAGAAGACATTTTAAGACATTTCAAGGTTGTTTTAAAGTTAAGAAAAGAGTCAAGAACAAATTTGAGAACTTTTATTTCAAGAATACCATTTATTCTTAAGTTTTTTCTTAAGAAGAAACTTAAGAAGAAAGTTGAGAAAATACTTAAGAACTTTTTTGGAGAATATGACTTCTTCTCTTTTTTCTTCTTAAGACTGAACTTAAGAAAAAAATGACACTTAAGATTTTTTTTCTTAAGAATGTTTTGTGAATCCGGCCCCAGGTCATGTACACTGTAAGTAATTCATTTCCAGGTCTTTTAAGATGACTTTTAATGTATTCAGTGGCATCAGCTCATTTGATCTTGAGTCTTGAACCTTGTGTCACACAAAGGGAGCAGTGGAGCGGGTGAAAACAGTCGATCCTGGTGGGGATCAGAGTTGTTTTTGCACCGCCTAACGCTGCTGTCGTCCACATTTTTTAGGTATCGTTGAAGAGTACAAACCGCCGTTTTACGACCAGGTGCCAAACGACCCGAGCTTCGAGGACATGAGGAAGGTTGTGTGTGTGGAGCAGCAGAGGCCTTTCATTCCCAACCGCTGGTTCTCAGATCCTGTAAGTAACCACGTCACTTTACTCATCATTATACATATAAAGATAACCATAGTGGTCTAAACGCTACAGATATAAACACTTTAGTCAGGCAGACATGTGAAGGGCCTGGAGACGAGTTTTGTTGTTAACTGGCCCGAGCAACCACACCTGATTTTACTTTAGAAATGTCTTGATAGAAATTTAAAGACACCAAATGATTTCCGTTTGTGAGGAGACGTTTTTAGGTTTGTTAGTCGTTACTCCACGGCGTGTTTTAACGTGATAAAGCCATCGGATGAATAAAAGTTTTTCCATCAGCTCCATCAGACCTGCCACGGGCGATTTAACCAAACTTCCCTTTTTAATCTCAGGGAATATTCTATTTTTCCCCTTTTTAATATTTGACTTTGGTCATTAAGTATGTCCAGTAGGTCCACTAATATTCTTATGATAAAAACGTATATGATTATGACCCGTTATCACCTGTTATATTACAATAAACCACATCTAAACACAGCAGATGAAAATGTGCATTAAGTCTGATTTTCTTTCAATTTCATCAGGATTTTTACTCATCTGACTTTACACCCAGTTAAGCAACACTTTTTTTGCGTTATTTGCCTGACGTACGATGCAAAAGCGCGAAAAACAAGCAGAGTTATAAAAACAGGATAAGTGTTCAAGTGTTTACTGGTAAAACTAGAGAATAAGTTTGGTCTCCATGGCAACGACTGTGAGCTTCAGTGTTGATAAAATGCCTTAAACACCAGGGTGCGTAATCCCTATCTTTATACAACTGATCCCTATCCCAGTGTTACCCTTTGGAAAACAGGCGCACAATGCCATCGTGCCGCCGCCGGTGTATCCGAAGTCAAAAACAGTTTTCTAAACTGACCTACATGTAATAAACCTGATGAGTTGAGTTGAGTTGAGACGAGTCTGAAGTCAGCGTTTAGCTGCTGCGTCAGGGATTATGGCGGTCCGGGCAGGAATGACGAGTCACATGATGCACAGAAGCAGGTGGAGATTACGAGGAGTAATACTCGTGATGCGTCAAAACGCCGATATCCCATTCATTTCCATTCATTTATTCTTTATTTCATTAAAAAAAATAAAACAATTCAATACAAATGTTCTTAAATTTTGAATGAAAAGGGAGCAGAAAGAAGAATCTTATCTGATCTGCCCCTTTTTCCAAGACATAACTTCACAAATATCATAAATTAAAAAAAAAAACAAAAAAAAAAAAAACAAACAACTACCGGTAAGTGACAATTAATAACTGCGTGTGGTGACGCAATCAAACAGCGAACAGCGTGGAATGAGCGGCGTGTTCGTGGTGTTAAATGCAGCCAGCATGTCAGCATGTCAGATCATTACTGAGATGTGGGGAAAAAGCAGAGCACACGAGAAATGATCCAGGCTGAGTTGGATTTGGGAAACGGCTTGGAGCTTCGCCGGTGTATGGAGAAGGATTGTGGACCAGGTAGATATATATGTCCGCAAACGACAAATCTGGCAGGTTTTTGGCAGACTGGAGTGGAGTCAGTAATTGATTAGCTATTATATACGGATCGAAACCTAAAGTGTCAATTTTCTGGACGTTGCTGTTCTTCGGCAGTTAAGTGAGTTATTAGGTGAGACGTCATATTGGCTGCGCGACGTGAAGGTCCTCGGTCGGTCCTCAAGATGGCGCTGACAACAAAAAATGTCACGTGACTGAAACCCATGAATAGTCTACTAATTCATGAAATTTCAACAATTTTAACTGAAGGAATAATGGATTGGTTGGATCTCTATATCGTTTTCTACTGCAACTGTCATAGTTCTTCTGGTCATGTTGATTTTGGAGTTGCAGAAGGCTCATGTTTTATTTGCCATCTCTCTCGCTCAGACTCTTTCTGCGCTGGTCAAACTGATGAAGGAGTGCTGGTACCAGAACCCGTCTGCTCGGCTGACGGCGCTGCGCATCAAGAAGACCCTGGACAAGATTTACAGCTCTCTGGAGAAAGGCAAGGAGTCGTGAGAGGGGGAAGAGTCTCGGAGGCAGCTGTGGGACGCCGGTGGCGGCCCGAGCTCGACATTTGTTAAAACAAAAGAGGCCGCCGGTGGCGGGGGGTGAAGGACTGGAGGAAAGTTGTTGGGGTCTCATCCAGCTTCATCCCCCTCTCTTCCATCCTCTGTGGTTGCCTAACAACGACATCCCTCCGTTTGACTTGAAGTACCATTCTGACGTTTGGACTGGTTGTGTCTGGATAAGCCGACCCTCGCCGCGGGACATAAAGGTTAGCGCCGCGTCCCCGCGGACTGTTACTGAATGTGAACGGATTCCTCATCGTAGTTCTCCATAAAGATGCTTTAATTTTAGACGGTCCTGGCCGTAGCCCGGTACGCCGAGTGTCTCTTCCAGTCCGGCTCCCGATCTCCGTCCCGCGTCGTCGACACGTGGCTTTGGCATTCTGCTCAGAGACAATCAGAAATACTCCACTCATTTAGCTTTATGACGACATGCCAACTATTGCCACAAATACACATGTTCACAAATGAAAGGAAAAGAGCCAATAGAATCAAACATGTTTTTAAACCTTTTTTTTTTTAAGTATATTTATGTACTGAACCTCCACTGTTACCACACTACTGAAGTACTCTGTAAGACTGGTGTATGATGACGATTGTAAACGTATATAAGCATTAACTCTACTAGATTATCTGTACCCTTGTTGTCACTATCAAGTAGGAAACAACGTGCTGAGAAATACTTGAAAAAGTAGGATTTTTAAAAAAGATTAAAAAAAAATCTGAACTTGTTTATTCACAGAAGGAAAAAAAAAACAAACACTACAGGCACAACTTTATGCTGGTGGTTCGTAACGAAGCGGCACGCCAACTATCTCCCCGTAGGAATTTGTAATTCTTCAAATATTACATGAACTTCTCTCTCTCTCCCTCTGGCATATTTTGTAAATTGTGTGAAAATCATCTGGACGAGCGAAGAAGAATCGACACAGACTTGTTTGTGGTAACCATAGCAACTCCCTCCCTTATGTTTGTTTTGTTTTTTTAAATAATGGAGGTGAAAGAAATCTGGACCTTTCCACTGATGCCACATTATACAAGTTGCCTGAAAGATGGAGGGAAGAAAGATGAAAAAAACCTCCAAGTTGATGTGGAAACAGTTTTATTGAAGACTGGGCTTAAAACTTGAGTTTCCTGGTTGTATAAATGAATTAGATCACAAGTGCTGGAGTTGTTTTGGGGAAAAAAAGAAGAAAAAAAAAACGAGAAAAACATTGCTTTGTCTTTTTTACATGTAATAAAACATTTACTGCACACTTGTCTAATGATTATCCAGCGTGCGTTCTGATTTTTGTATATAACTTCACATGAAAGTTTATCTCTTTAATCTGCTGTTAATCAGTTTTTTTCCCCACTTAAGGTGGATTTACAACGATAAAACCTTTTTATTCAGTTTTTTTGTGCTGTGAACAAACGTGTTGTCACTACACTGCGTTGATCACACCAAACTTCACATTTAACCGGCGTCCTACTTCATGGATTGAAATTAAAGCAGAACACAAATTATGTCCTTGATATTTACACCAATCTAACATAGATCAACACTTGACGGCACATCCAAACAATCATCTGCCTTGGCGTTCCAGTCAACAACCTCTTAATCATGTGGCAGTGATGTTAGTTAATTTTTACATATCTATCACCCCTACCGTCATTTCAGATTGTCTGGTAGAGTCTTGTACGGGTTGAGGATGCCTTTGGGGTCCAGCATGGTTTTTATACTTCCCATCAGAGCGACAGCTTGGCTGGATTTACTGTAGTGGATGTAGTTCCTCTTCTTCAGACCCAGCCCGTGTTCGGCGCTAATGCTGCCCTGGAATCTGGACGTCCATTCGTAGACGAAGGGCTCGATGGCGGCCAGGAGTTCGGGGTTCTTCTCTGGAGAAGTGATGTTCAGGTGGAGGTTGCCGTCACCTGCAGGATTTGAGAGAAAGCGGGTGGGATGCAAGGTGAGAAGTGGAAATATTGTATGAAATATGAAGCATGAACAAGAAAAAACCTGGTGCGCTGTTTTGAGTAGTCTTAGGCCCTGTGCCAATACTCCCATTACCCCTAGTTTTCAGCCCTACCCCTAAATTTTGCGCGTTCCTGTGAGGGTAGTGATGTCCCAATTCCTCTTTTCACCTAGGGGGAGTGGAGAAAACTAGTGTAGTGGCTATGAATCTCCCTACAGATCGAGGGTTTTCGGATACTCACTAGGGCCAGAAAAATTTCCCAGAATGCTTTTCGTCGTCATTTGCGGACTGAATAAAAAAAAAAAAACATGGCAGACATTTCTTATTTTTTAGTGAATAAAATCAATATTTTGAGTTAGTTTCTGCATAGAAATGTGTTTTGATTACATTTCTAGCGAGGAATATATTTTTACTTTCATAATATTCACTCAGTGAATGTACATAATCACTCGTTTGCCCGTTGTTGCAAAGTCTTTTTCAAACCTCGCCAGAATAAAGGCTGATTTATGGTTCCGCGTTACACCAACGCAGAGCCTACGGCTTAGGTTACGCGGCGACGTACGCCGTACCCTACGCCTTAGGCTCTGCGTCTATTTAACGCGGAACCATAAATCAGCTCCCGAGTAGGCAGGCATCATCATCCTGAAGTTTTCGGAGCAAATTTCTTAATAGGCGTAGCCACAACAGGCGTTATTTGGATAAACTGAGCCCAGGTTGGGGATCTTAACGGTTACTTTTACGCCTGGAAAAATATTAAAACTTAATAAAGTGGCATATTAACAGCCCTACAGCTGAAATTAAAACAGCTTTTGGCTCTCAGCTTCCTGATTTTAGGGGTGGTGCTGAAAGTAGGAGCAGTGTGAGTATTGGGACAGGCCTGGGAAGATTTCAAGTGCCCTAAAATCTGTGGCTTCTTTTTTAGGGGTAGTGGTAGCGAGGGAGGGCTAGTGGTAGAAAGTAGGGGGTGTATTGGGATTGGCCCTTACCTACGTGTCCGTAGCCCACCACGCTCTTGGCCCGGTCCCCCAGGTGCTCCCTCATGTCTGTCACCAGCTGGTAGATCCGCTCCACGGGGAGCGAGATGTCGTACTTGTAGGTGAAGCCGTCATGAGTCAGCGCCTCGGTGACGCGTTCACGCATCGACCACAGAGCCTAGAGATGTACAAACGGAGAAGCTGGCAGCATGACTCACATCCAACTCTGTGTTTTAAGGATTGAAGGATTGAATATATGTCTGGTGATCTTTTGCTGACATACTTTCACTTAAAAAGAAATATGTGTATATACAGGGTAATGACCAAAGGTTTGGACACCACCTCATTCAAACTAACTTTTGGTTTGTACTGTATGTGTGTATATATACATACATACACACACTCACATATATACATATACATAGTACAGACCAAAAGTTTGAACACACTTCCCCATTTGTCCAAACTTTTGGTCTATACTTAGATAGATAGATAGATAGATAGATAGATAGATGTTGTGACACAGATGATGAGGCCTGTTCCAGCAGATTCTAGAAATCTGGGACGTACGGCAGCCACATCAAGATCTTGCGCTCTTTGTTCATGCTCTTCCAGTTGTTCCTGAGCATTTTTATAATGTAGCGGGATACCTGCTGTTGCTGCATCATTAGTTTAAATCATAATTTTGCTTGCTGCTGCATCTCAAAGGAATGTCCGCAAGATGTTCACCTGGTAGTTTTTCTATTCCTGTGGTTCATTGGTCCAGTTTAATTAGTGAGAGTCCCACTCCAACCAGTAACGGACTACAAGTTTTTAAAAGATCTGGGAAAGGAATGGAGCGTCGTCTCTCTGCATTACAAAGGCAACACTTGATCAGATCCAGTTTTGCATGTTTTGGTTATTTATTCAGATTTGTGATAATAAAGGTCCAGGTCTTGTTTCCAAATGAGAATTTGTTCTCAAACCTGGTTAAATAAATAAAATACAGCAAATCCCCTTTAAGGTGACAATAAAGTTACCTTTATTTTTGAATCCTCAGTCGCTACGGTCCCATCGAGAACAAAAGCTGATGCCATCGCTTCTTCAAGGAAGTTGTGGAGTTTCTCCGAGTCGTGAGTCGGGTCGGACCCGGACGTTTCTATGACGATGTAGAAGGGGCAGTCTGCAGATAAGAGGACGGGGAGTGTTTCAGTAATCTCACATACCAGCGCCGCACGAGCGTGTGAATGTGTGTGCCGGTACCAGAGATGGGATTGGACAGTCGGAGGTGTGTGTTCAGCAGCCTCACGCATTCACTGTCCAGGAACTCAAACGCTGACAGGATTTCTCCCAGCATGCTTCGGCAGAGATGAAATGTCTTCAGCAGCTGTTGGAACGTCTCGCAACCTAGAAGCACATGAGAGACGCGTAAACCCAGCGATCGCTGCCGTTGATCTTAACTGCTACTTCACTTTGCTTTTACAGTTTTAAACGTGAGAAATTCCTACCAAGAAAAACCACATTAACAGATTTGGGTTTTCGTGGACAAAGGACGGACACAGCAGTGATGACTCCCAGAGTGCCCTCTGAGCCGATGAAGAGCTGTTTGAGGTCATATCCTGTATTATCTTTCCGCAGCGTGGACAGGCAGTCGAGCACCCGTCCATCTGCCAGCACCTGCACAAGAAAACAGGAGCGCCGAGTTCAGGACGACGGCTTTCTTTCTACAAAGAGGGTGTTGTCACAGTCACAGAGGGTTCAACTTCTCAATTACATCCATCAAACTAATATTCCTGCACACTCACCACTTCCAGACCCAGCACAGTCCCGTGTAAGGAGCCGTATCGCAGCAGCCGCAGCCCGCCTGCATTCGTGGCCACGTTTCCGCCAATTTGGCAGCTGCCTTTTGCCCCGAGATCCAGCGGCATGATGTAGTCTCTGTCCTCCAGGTAGAGCGACAAGTTCTCCAAGATACAACCTGCCTGACACGTCACAATACCTAAGAAAAAAAAGAAACAAACTCTTACGGTCATTTTTCAAAGAGCTTTTTTAAAAATATCTTTCCTGACATGAACCTTACCAGAGACGTTGTCAAAAGAATGTATTTTGTTCATCAGCGCTGTTGAGAGAATGATCTCATCGTAAACTGGCACGCTTCCACCAACAAGCCCGGTGTTGCCTCCCTGAGGGTTCACCGCCAGGCTGCGCCTGTTACAATAACTACACGTGGAAAACTAAATAAAATGAGGAGCCCTATAGACGGAAAAAAGGTCAATTTCATTACTGCCTGCAATTTACCTAAGAACTTGAGACACTTCTTCTGTCGTCTGAGGTCTGAGCAGCACTTCAGCAGAACCTGCACAAGTTTCATGAGCACAAAAATGAGAGACACACAACAGTACAGTTAGGCCCTGTCCCAATACTCCCACTTCCCCTAGTTTTCATCCCTACCCCTAAATTTTGCACGTTCTCGTGAGGGTAGTGATGTCCCAATTCCTCTTTCCACCTAGTGGTAGTGGGGAAAACAAGGGTAGTGGCTATGAATCTGGCCCTACGGTTCGAGGGTTTTCGGATGCACCCTAGTTGACCGAGGGCCAGAAAAATTTCCCAGAATGCTTTTCGTCGTCATTTGCAGACTGAATAAAAAAAAAAAACATGGCGGACATTTCTTATTTTTTAGTGAATAAAAACAATATTTTGAGTTAGTTTCTGCATAAAAATGCATTTTGATTACATTTCTAGCGAGAAATATATATTTTACTTTCATAATATTCACTCAGTGAATGTACATAATCACTCGTTAGCCCGTTGTTGCAAAGTCTTTTTCAAACCTCGCCAGAATAAAGGCTGATTTATGGTTCCGCGTTACACCAACGCAGAGGCTACGGCGTAGGTTACGCGGCGATGCTGCTGCTGCGCCCCAGACCGGCGGCTCTTATCATCGCCGAAAACATCAGATCAAATTTCTTAACAGGCGTTATTTGGATAAACTGAGCCCAGGTTGGGGATCTTAACGGTTACTTTTACGCCTGAAAAAATATTAAAACTTAATAAAGTGGCATATTAACAGCGCTACAGCTGAAATTAAAACAGCTTTTGGCTCTCGGCTTCCTGATTTTAGGGGTGGTGCTGAAAGTAGGAGTAGTGGGAGTATTGGGACAGGCCCCTGGGAAGATTTCAAGTGCCCTAAAATCTGTGGCTTCTTTTTTAGGGGTAGTGGTAGTGAGGGAGGGCTAGTGGAAGAAAGTAGGGGGTGTATTGGGATTGGCTCTTACTGCAAGATGTTACAAAACGTAAACAAATATTTGCTGATTCAAAGTCTTAACTGCACCTCTCACAGACTTGAGCCAGTCCACGTTACTGGACTCCAGCAGGTCTGGGTCCGTGATGGTTCTGCCCGGTAGGATGCTCCTGAAAAAGGCCAGATCTTCCTCAGTGACTCTGGAGAAGGGCAGCCTCTCTGGAGGAGAGCTGGGGAGGGACTGGTGCCCTGTAGCCGCACCAACGTGTAGAGCACGACGGGGGGCTGAAGCCTGCGGGGAGCAGCGGGTGAGGAGTGGACTCTGGAGGGCTGCGGGTGCAAATCTGGTCCTGGAGGAGACAGACGTGTGGAGGAACAGCTGTCTCAGAGGAATCCTCAGCCTTAAGCTGCTCTGGAGGTTGGACGCCATGGTTGGAGTGATAGTTTCAGGGAGTGTTAGGAAAGGCTGCAGAAAGAAGCAGGATAAAAAAAAGTTTGTGATTTTTTTTTTTTTTTTCCCCAAATGGAAGATAATGGAATATATGGAATACACAAGTTGGAGCTGGATATTTGGACATTTTAAATGTATTGTGTGCCTGCTATGAACTGCAAGTATATGAATTAGTTAACCATTGTTCTGGTGTATTGAATCCCCTTAATTCCCCACTGTGCCGAGAAAAAAAAAAAACACATTTCTGGTGAAGTAAATGTTAAAAATGTGTTCTGAAATGCAGATGTGTTTGGTGCTTCAGGGCCACCGTAGTTTCAAAAGACCATTAATTATATTCTTCTAGCGGTGTTTAAGACTTACCAACCTGACAAACTACAGGCAAAATATGTTTGCTTGCAGTGAAACAACCTCTATTTGAAGATATTACCAGTTCACCCTAACAATCTGTTCATTTAGTCTGCTTAGTTAGGTTAGCTGGTGCATGCATGTACAACACTGAGAAGACGCTAGAGAGAGATTTACCTTCCTTTACTCACCGCAAACGTCCATTTAAAGCTGCTCTTTTACCAGTGCATTTCTAATTTATTTCCGTGTCATATCACAGCAAGACACAAAGTTCAAGGACGGTTCAGTGATGTTTACAACTACATAGGCAGGAAACAGTGAGGGTCCCCACAGGTCACGTGGGAGAGATTCGACCAATGAGAAGGCTCCTTACATCTTCAGCCAATAGGCGTCGGGTTTACATCACAGACCAGCCAATAGTATTTATAGCCTGTTCTTGTAAACGAGACACTTGTTTAAATCTGGAGCGACACAAGTAGCTTTTTCTAATGATATAGATTTATCAATATTAAACTAAGTTTTCTCAAAATGGAATAGATAGATAGATAGATAGATAGATAGATAGATAGATAGATAGATAGATAGATAGATAGATAGATAGATAGATAGATAGATAGATAGATAGATAGATAGATAGATAGATAGATAGATAGACTGAATTAATTGTATTTATAAAATATGGACATTAGGGGCTCTTCCAATGTTTTACATTGGTACCCTTTGAATATAAACAAATACAGATTCCTCTCAGCATATTTATAAGGAGTTGGAATAGAGAAGCCCAACTGTATTTACATCATCCTTTGTTTTCGTCAGACTTTTTGATTATTTGGGAACAGAGAAATGTTTATTTATATAGGACAATTCAACAACAAAATGATTCACAGTGCTTTACAAAAATATTAAAACATACATAAAAAGCATGCTTTAGAGTTTAAACAAAAAATAATAATGATAACAATAATAAGATGAATAAATAAAATAAAATAAAACAATAACATTTACAGGATTCAAACCTGAGGACTTTACAAGGTTTAAAATATGATTAAGTTAGAAAAGAGTTAAAAAGCAATATTTAAAGACAAACAGACATCACTTAAAAATAATTAACATATAAGATGCAAGAAATAAATGTTTTAGTGCATTGTGGGAGATTGATGAAATACAGCAGAAAATAAAAAGGTTGTTCCACAGGTGAGGAGCATAAAAGCTGAACGCTGCCTCAACGTGTCTGGTTCTAACTCTCTCATCAGACTGTGGTTGTCATTGTTAAAGTCTCCCATTCATGATGTATCACACAATTTCAGTGTTGTGACATTCTGAACAAAAAAAAAAAAAAGACATAACATGTCCCTCCAAAACACCAATATCCCCAGATTTCCAAGTCAGCACCTCTATGGGTGCTGATCCTCCCCTGTACCAGCAGTGAATGCTTTCTTTTGAACCTCAGACATCTGTTCTTCCCAAAAGTAGCTCAAATGTGATTTGTCAACCAAATGCCTTGTTTCAGATGTCTCTCTGTCTGAGATGAATTCATATGCAATGAGCTCAGTGTTTCAGGTCACGTGTTCAGAGGCGATATCGATAATTCCGACATGACCCTTTTTCCATGCAGTGACAAGATCAATAGTCACAGTTTTTGTTCAGCAAAATTTGCTCTGAAGATGCAGAATAACCTAAACTCACAGTTTAAAATACTCATTTTCAGCTCACTGTAAAGACGCAAAATCTTTGGCCAAACATCAAATTACATTTGTTCCATCTCAGATAGATTTCAGCAGGTTTCAAATGAATCTGGCTAAGGATCAGGAATATGAGCGGAACAGGGAAGCATGGAGGTGGGAGAGTGATGATATGGAGCTCGGGCAGTGGTGGGGGACATTTACAGACTGCGACACGAACGCCTGTGAATATACCAAGATTAGAAGCTGGTTGGAAGTGTCCTGGAGCTCTGCAGACGAGGAAACCCCCAGCGTGAGAGTAATCCAGAGCATACACGACTTTCTAGACATAAATCAGAGAAATGTGACCTGAACAACTGTGGGTGAAGAACATCATTTGGGAGTTGGTAGCCTGGCTTTAATCTAGTAAGAGACGAGGAAAAGGCGACTCGAGTTTCCAGGAAAGACGCTCAATATAAAAATATCTAGCCCGTTTAAAAATCAGCACCGTGTGGTGAAACAAACTCAACACCTGACATTTCATACAAGATTTAAGAGATATTAAACTGACACACTCTCGCTGCACGCTGCGTACCCGTTAGGTAGAAGAGATGTTTTTAGCAAAGCTTGATGAAATATCGACTCACCTAACAAAAAAAAAATATCAAAACAGAATATGTGATTATGGAATAAATACGTACTGTAGTTTCATTAAACCCATCAGTCCTTGGAAACATAAACGTGCTGTAACACATCTATCAATAACCTGAAAGAGAAGCAACAGTGGAAACCAGAAAAATGGGGACAAAATCAATAGAAAAGGTTTTTATTGTAAACTAAAGTTTTTAATTTATTTATCATGCATTCTGCAAAAATACACAGCATGCACCTTTGTTCACAACTTTTTTTTTTTTTTTTTTAAACATCTCAGCCAACAGTAACAACGACTTTGCAAAATTGTTCCATTGATCAGATGGAACCCGTTTTAATTTACAGTTTTACTGAAACTCATGACTGTACATTCTCAGGAGCATGGTTTTCTGTGTCAGTGGACGGTGACGGAGGAGAACCCCCTGAGATCCAACACCAACAGACCTCAACAACACCCGCCGGTCTCACCAAGCCCAGACAACACTGAGGGACGGAAGTCTTCACAGGACACGCCAGTGTTCCTGCTGCCAGCACGAGGAACCTTCAAAAACACTCATGGAGTATGTACACAGCAGTTTTCTCATGCTTCCGGTTTATAAACACTAAGACGGCCAACAGAACAGAGGCAAACACTCGGATGGATTTTCTTTATAAAAAGTTGTGAAACGTGTGATGGAATCTACAAATGCTTTCAGGCTCTCATCTGTGTCTCCAGTTTTAGGAGCGTCAGGACCTTCGTTACTCAGCATCAGCACCAGTGATCCTGTTTCTGTAGTAACAGTGATTCAGTGAAGAAAACACCTCACGCCGGCTGCCGACGACACGCCGGCGCCTCGCTCCAGAAAAGCCTCCCAGCCTTCCCGACGACTACAGCGGCTCTCCTGAACACATTCAGCCAGGAAGACTACAAGCTTCCGGTTGTTTCTCGTCTTTGCCAAACTCGCTGGAGTCGGGCTCTTCACTTGGGACAGGACCGGTCCACGCCGAGCTGCTGCTGGTCGAACTGGGAGATGAGTTTCTTAATGTGGGCCAGTTTCTTGTGAAGGTATTCACAGCGGATCTTGTCCTTGTTGTAGTTGGGGTTGGACTAAAAGAGGGAAAAACAATAAACACACAAATCAATAAAAGCTGGATTACTGCACAGCTTGATAAAATGATGGCATCAAGTGCAACAGTGTGTGAGCAGGAACGTTGTTGAGTTACCTTTTTAATTTTGCGGTATTCCTGAAGAATTTTATTATGAACCGTCTGCCCCAAAAAAAAAAAACATTGAAAATGTCAGTGAACTTTGTTAAACGTTGTAATGTCATTCTTGAATGATAAGTGAAGTACAGAACAAACTGCACAGGGGAAAGTCACTCAATATACTTTAAATTCTGCTTTTGACATCAAAATATCAGGATGGAGTCAAACTTACTCGGAGCAGAAGATTTACAACAACTATCTACGTCAATACTTAAAAAGATGCCTGTTGATAATTTAGAGCTGAATGAAGCCTTGCTACATTGTGGCACAATAACTAAAGCCAATCTAGCATAAAATAAATGAATAATTAATTAAATAAATGCAGAGTCATGAAACAATTAGCTAATTGATGGAAATTTTACATTTTCCACATTGACAGATTATAATTAGCCCATATTGACAGATGAGGGAAATCCAGCTACCAACCCCTCCCCCCTGGAAGATGCCAACCTACAGCAGAGGGTGCAAAAGCATACTTAATTTCTATTCAAACGCTCAGTGGAGAAGCTTTATTTCCTTCGAGCGTTTCTTTTCATCTACCTTGTATTTATGCGAGTCGTGGTGAAGCTGTTTGAGCTGCGCGTCCAGCTCCATGAACTGCCGCGTCATGCCGTCGATGCGCGCGTGCAGGTCCCTGTACTCGTTGTACTCCTTGTTGAAGTCTTGTTTGTAGCTCTGCCTCTGGTGTTGGCTGCAAATCGTGCTGTACGTCCTGTGCAGAGACAACAAAGAGAACATAATGGTTAAAAAAAAGGACAAAATAATCTTTGACAGACATCTCAGGGTCACCGATGCTGCGCATCATCTGAGCCCATATCAGCCCAACTGAAAGCCTCCACCTCGGTTTTACTGTAATAACCCCCCAGAAAGACATTCAAAGCCATAAAAACATCTTTAAATGTGGGTTGAACTGTTGAAACTACAAGTACCACAGTAAAATCAACCCTGCTTACAATAAATAGTCTGCAGCGTCATTGTCCTCTTCAGCCACGGTCGAGTCAAACAGCATTTCACCTGTTTCTGAAAAACAGACAGAAAGAAAGACGTCAGAAGATTGAGAGTTTCAGAAAACGTCCGTCTTCAGCTCAAAAAAGCTGAGAGCCGTCAGCGCTTACCTCTGCCGTCCAGAGAGTCTTTGCTGTCTGGATCTTTTGAGCCGTGTTCTTTTCTTCTCTCTTTCCTGTCTCTCCACCCATCCTCCTCCTTCATGAAAAAAGAAAACAAAAAAAACAGCTCAACAATGAAAAGCACGACACAAGAAAAAGTGGGAAACTGTCAGTCCAAAAAACTGTTCTCTCACCAGATCCCTGCGCTTGTGCTTGCTCTTCTTCCGCTTGGCTGTGCGTCTGTTGAGACTCGGTGCTCTGGGTGGAGATGGGTGGGGGTCACAGTTAGGCGTGGGGTCTTCCGGGTCTTTAGGCCCCTCTTGAGCGGCATCAGTTGGGTTTAGCCTTTTAACCAGTTCTGCATCCTGTTGACAGACTGCCGACAGGGAGTCTAACAGTTTGCTCGCATCAAGAGAGCCCCACCGCCCCGGGTCTGCTCCCACGTCTGCGTCTTTATGGTCCGACTGCTCCGATGGACGAAATCTAGACTTTTTACTGCCGCTTTTGCCCGACAGGTGGGATATCCTCGGCTTCTTGCTGGCCAGGGGGTCGGTGTATTCCTCGGGTGCGCAGAGTTTGGGACGGTGTGCTGGGGAGGAGTTGGGCGTGTCTCGCAGCGGGCTGACCTGGGCCTCAGGGACAGTGAGGAGGTTCGGTTGCGGCTCAAACAGCCTCCTGCAAAGGGAGCACAGGAAAGTCATTTAGCAGACGCTTTTATCCAAAGCGACTTGCATCTGAGAGAACAGCACAAGCAAGAAATCACACAGGAGGGTCCAGCTGGAAAAGTGCTGGTCAGACTGCTGAGAGTCCAGTTAGACACGTGCTGCCATTCCAGTGCTAGAAAAGTTTATTTATTTTTGTTCACTTCCCGCCCAACACAACAGTCCCTTTATACAAGAAAGCTACGTCTTAAAAGACGCCATCATACCATCGCTTGGGCACCTAGGGCTGGGCGATATATCGAGATTTTAATATATATCGATATATTTTCAAACTCAATATGGTACGAGACAATATCGTTTATATCGAAAAAATAAATAAATAAAAAATTTTATGATTTTGATATAGCTTATTTTGTGAAAAATTGAGTTGAATGTTTTATTTGAGATTTGCACAAATGTTTTGTTATTTGCACAACTGTCAACCTCAGTGGAAAAGTCTGCCTGTTACTGTCTACATTGTATTAATTGCACAGTGTATTTTAATTTAATTGTTATGCAGGAAAGGGATATTTGTTTTATTTTATTCAAGAAGCATTTTTATTCTATATATGCAGGCAGTTTATTTTTATTTCATTTGTTTTATACATTTTGATATTGTGCAGACCTCTGTTAATAAAGGTACCTGTGTGACATTTGGCACGAGGCTTTGTATTAAAACTGACTGTTTTTTTAAGGGTTTGCCTCAGAAAAAAATTAAGCTAACAGAAATGCTATAATGCTTGGGGGGAAACCCCAATCATGGCCCAGAAAAAATATCGATATATATCGAGTATCGCCATTCAGCTAGAAAATATCGAGATATGACTTTTGGTCCATATCGCCCAGCCCTAGGCACCCCTGTTGCCAACTCATGCGATCTGGACACTCGTCCCTGCCATGATACTCTGAAGGATCTTCCTGTGAGGTAAGACAAACCACAAAAGGACAGATCCCGAAATGCCAAGCTTTGAGAGTGGGGAGGGGAGGATGTGGTGGTTGACCGTGTAAAAGGCAGCAGACAGGTCAAGCAGTATGAGGACTGAGGATAGACCAGCAGATCTGGCGGCCCGTAGAGACTCAGTAACTGACGGAAGAGCAGTTTCAGTTGAGTGGCCCTAAAGCCAGACTGATGTGGATCATACAGTCGACATAAAAACCGCTCCGGTTTATCTTCTCCTTCCGTCTCTGGTCCCTCCACTGCCACGACTGTTACGTAATCCTCATCATGTCTCGTTTACTTCAGCTTCAGAGCATTGTGCAGTTCACTTTTCCAACTTTTCTTTGGCGGAAGTGTCACACACGACAGATCAGTGGCGATGAAAATCTCCTCAGTTTCACAACTTCCTTACACTGTTGCCTGGTAACCAGCCAATGATATTGTGTGTAACCTTCTATAAAAAGGTCCCTCCATCTCTACAAAGAAACTCTTGATTTCATTCACGGCAGCCACTGGCAAGGTGATTTCCTGTCTCATCAAAAGCACTTGAAACAAAAACCACCACAAGGCTGAGCAGCAAAACCTCAGAAGCTCAACCAGCGGCTTCAAACTCCAACCTGCTCACACGGCTGCAGGACGGCTTGAGTTTGAGTGCTTTGATCTTGTTAACACATGAATTTCTAAAACATCTGCACTATCATCAAAAATATTCATAATGATGCAAAATTGGGGTTGTTTTTTTTTTTTTTTTTTTTTTTTTTTATAAATAGTAATATATAATAAACTGTTTTTGTGCATAATTTCACATTTGAAGTCTGTCTTGCATCTTTTACTATAACATACCCAAGATAAATGTAATATTCATGTCTTACTTCTAATCAATTATGAAGAATCTGATGTGCTTTCATGTTAACTTGTGTGTACACTGATGGTAAATATTGATTTAGTGACGAATAGGGACTTGATGTAATAATTGTGGAAAAAAACTGCATGAAACTCTGAAACCGCTCTGAAAAACAACAGTTTAAGAATTGGTGAACTTGTGTTATTCTCACGGGCGCTTCTTAGCTGCTTTTCCTGGTATTTTAAGTCCTCAGGTGAGGTCACCCGATGCAGCGCTCCGTTTCTCTGCCCTTTTGGTCAAACAGCCCACGAAGATCCCAAAGGTGTGTTTCGGCTCAATATAGTTTTGAAAAACACGACGACTGCCTCCCTGTCAACCGCAGCCGGCGTTGCACGCTAAAACCACCTTCCTGTTGTCTAACAGCTGTTACATACAGGTTTTAAGCAACCGACTAAATAAAAGTGGGGCGTCGTACCCGTCGCTGACTTTTAGTTTCAGTGACGTGTTGAACTTTGAATAAGGTCAGAAAGTCAGAAAGCGGCCATGCTTCTTGCTTTGGCACCGAGCGTGATCTGGAGGAAGGTTTGACGTTGGTGCTCGTTAGGGAAGCGACTAATGAAACTATCCCCTGCACAGGTGATCTGTGACAGACTTTTAATCAAAGCGCTAATTAAAAATTCAACATTTTCCGAATTATGATGCATTAAAGTACATGTGCACATCTTGTAGCTGGTTGCTGAGGACTACGGTGGCCGAGACCCGCCATTGCTGAAAATTAAAGAAACACTGCAAATATAAAGAAACGCCGCTGCAAATAAAAAAAAAACGACGCATATAAAAAGCCACAACGTAAGTGAATTACCGGGGACTATTTTAGCCGATGCACCGATGTTTTTTACGTGAGAGGAGAAGAAGAAGAGGACGTAAGTGAAAAGGAAGAAATAAGAAGAGTGAGGAATAAGAAGAACGAACGAGAAAATAAGTGAAAAGGAAGAAATAAGAAGAGTGAGGAATAAGAAGAACAACGAACGAGAAAATAAGTGAAAAAGTTAGCATTCAACATCGCTACGTGTAATTTTTAATGTGCAACACCGGTGCATCGGCAAAAATAGTCCCCGGTAATTCACTTCCATTGTGGCTTTTTTTATTTGCGTTGGTTTTTTATTTTATTTGCAGCGGGGTTTCTTTATATTTGCAGCTGCGATTCTTTTTGTTTGCAGCGTTACTTTTATTTTCAGCAATGGCGGGTCTCGGCCACCGTAGAGGACCCATGGAAAAACAGATCTAACGCTTTATATGGAATAAATGTTTAGAAAAACTGACCAAATTACATCTTTATTTTGTGGTTTTCAAGAGGTTTATTGAAGTTTGCTGGATATTTGTGGGCTGTGGACCACACAGACATTTTCATGGCAAGAAACTGTTTTGACCTGCGTTACCTGACAAGGATGCGTTTGAGAAGCTGCTGGTCCCCCGAGGAGTATCCGGGCCAGTCCTTGCGCAGCTCCTTGTACAGACCATCCTTCAGGAGAAATGTGCTGTCTCTGGCGCTGAGCTGGCCAACCTGCGGACACAGCGGGGCGGGAGAGACAGCTCAGTCACCTCCATTCATTCATTCAGGGTCCCTTAATCTGTGCGTGTCCAAGGGTGTGTTCACACTAGACAGCTTTATTGTCCCACATTATTCTTAAAATGTGGCGTATATCAGACTCCTCGCGGTCCTGATTTGACCCACTGAGCATCTTGACGTCTTTGCACAGCACGCTGCGGACGAACGTGGCAGGAAACCGCGTTGACAGAAGAGTTGTGTGGTAGCAGGAATGGAAATATTGGATGTCTGGCTTGATGGATTTTCGTTGTCGGGGCAGTTTGTTTCACAGCATGACATCGAGGAGGAGAGTTGAAATAACGTTGCAAGTATGGCTGGGAGGAAAAAGCTACACCCTCTGTCATCACTGTCCTACATGTCTGTTTTTGCCATTTCCTGCACTCTTTTTCATGCACATGACAATGACTAACGTGGACCAAGCGCCACATCAAAGTTGCACTGAATTGCAAAAGACAATTCAGACTGCGGTCAGCTATTTAAGAAAAAGACCCATCAACTGACATCCCAGTTAGTTCCATAGTAAAGCTGCCCAAGTCTGATATGAAAAGACTACGTGTAAACGTAGTTAAGGGACATACAAACACAAAACAGCTTAAGTCAAGACATGCACAAGTACCAAACATCTGCGTCGGGTTGACCTTAACAGTTTTAAACAGCAGCTTTAGTCAGTGTTTGTACCTCTTTTATACATTCAGATTTATCCCGAAAACACTTTATTACTCGGGAATTTTCCCCAAAGGAAAACATTTGTTATTGTAAATGCCTGGGAAGCTGTCCTGTCGAGGTTTGACCTCACATTTTATCAGGCAGCTGTTGATATTATTGAAAGATGTGGGGGAATAAATGTCAGTGTGCTGAGCAAAGTGTGACGGTGACGTGAATAAAGACTCATTTCTGCCAAAATATAAGTCTGAACACACCCTCAAACTTTCTAAACTTTAGATTAAAAACGAAAAAAAAAGAAAAAAAGAAACAACATTAAATCAGAATTGCCTCCATGAGAACTGAGTCCAGAACATCTTTGTCCGCCTCGGCGAGTCCGTCTCTCTGCAGCCTCAGGATCAACTCGGGCCTCTTGTAGGGTCTCAGCGCCAGCAAGTGCGTTACTCTCTCCCTGAGAGGCTTCTCTAGCACATCAGCCCCGCTCTGTCTGCACCTGGTCGACGGAAACGGCCCCTTTTTTGGCTTTGACATCCCCAACTTAATGTTGCTAAGGGGAGAGTGAGATGAGTGTTTGGGTTTGGCCAGCTTAGCCAGCGCGGGCGCTGGAGCTCTCACTGTAACCTTCTTGCCTGCGAGAGAAAAGAAAGGAGAAAAAAATATAAAAATCTAACTCACATCGCACAAACCCAAAACCACCTTCAAAAACAGAGTTCAATCAATGGTAACTTTAAAGGGGACCTATTATGAAAAACAGATTTTCTCTTGGTTTAACATATATAAAGTGGTCTCCCCTCAGCCTGCCGACTCAGAAAAGGAGGAAAGCAACCAAATTCTGCAGTGTCTGTACAGCCGCCCGGATGAGCCGTCCAGTGTCATGTGACTTCTACGAGCCAATAAGATTCTGCTGATTTTCGTTACGGAACCAAAATGCAAACCACGCCCACAACTATAAAACCGTGTAACTGCATGCGAGCGTCCGACTATCGTAACACTGCGTGACATTGGACGCTCTCTGTCCATCTCCCTCCAGCAGCTGCCACTTTATTGAGGTTTTTGTAGTGAAATGAGGAGGAATCATAGAGATAACTTCTCATTTCAAATAACTGGATCAGCCGTTCCCCATCCGTGACCGTTTCCTACAGCGCTTTCAACCGGCTTTCAATGCGAGCAACAGGAAGAAAATAGAAGCAGGGCATCCGACAAATTTTCAGCTCAAAACGGCGCGCCGCGTCGCTGCGGCCAGTCCAATAGAAAATAAAGCAATGGAATTGATTTTGTCGCCGACGCTCACTCGCATCGCATGCAGTTATGACACGGTAACTCCGCCGGCCGGAGCTTCCGCCATTTTTCCGTAGCGGTGTATCGCGTATCGCATTCAGGCAGCCAATCAGCACAGAGCCTCATTATCATAGCCCCGCCCACTCAGAATCCTGCATAGAAAATTAGGTTAGAGAATGGGAAGATAAAGACATGGTTTAGAGGCTGAATTTCTAATTTATTTAGCAAAAACAATAAAAAGCTTGTTTTTAAGACATTCAAGGCCTGTTTAAAATAGGTATTAGATGCCATAATAGGTCCCCTTTAAGCAGCAGTGCTCAGTTTCCTTACAATACTGTGAATGTATGTTAATGGGAAATGCGAGGAGAACGGGGCTTTCTCCTCTGACTTTCTCCACCAGTACAGTTTTGGTATGAGAAAACAAAGAAAAAGAAGAAAGACAACCTCATTTCACCCCATCAGAAATCCACATCAGGTTTCAAAGAAACACAACTCAGTAAGCAAAAGCATGCCATCTAATTTAAGAAAAGAAAAACCCCACAAAATTGCACAACCTCGTTGTGAGTAAGAGTTTTTTTTTCCTCCAGGCTTCCTCTCGACTGGTAGACTCATCAAAACTTACATGCATAACTAACTACACCAGTGTTTATGTGCTCATTTGTGCAATGACAGAGAGAGAAAATGATGCTGGCTGACATCTACTGAAAAAGGAAGTGGTTTTATGGTTTGAAGTGCAACATCAGCAGTGACACGAAGAAAAAGGAAAAAAAAAAAAAAGCATATTAATTACTCTTTTTTTTTTTACAATTACGTTTGTAAGGTGTACATGTATGTGTACCCTTTGGATTATCATGAGCATAAAAAAATGCACACAAAGCCTGCAGATAATAAAAGAAAGAAAAACAAAGCAAACCAATGTTCGGTTACTACACATGTTGCCAAGGCAACCAATGCAACATGGCTGACTGTGTTTTCTGGCTATTAGCAGCCAGCAGAGCACAAAATTGTCTTTAGGCCAGGATTTTTCCTTTTGCTGGAGTTTGTTGTATAACCGTGTTAGTTGTACTTCTTACTCTGGAAGCGTCCTCCATTTTTGATCACAATGGCCCCTCGTCTGCGCATCTCCTCCTCAGCTTGGGCCATGCTCTGACGAGCCTTATCGTACGAGTCATCTGTGGCGTTGACTGTCATCTTCTTCTGAATCACCCCAAGACATGACAGCTCTTCATTAGCGCTGAGAGGAGGAAGGAGGACAGCCAGTACAGACAGTGATCCGACAGAGATTTCAGGACTCCTCCTACATTTCTGCTCCAAATAAAAACTATTTTTGACATGTAGTTGTTTAGTTAGCTGTGTTCTCAATTATATTTTGGGAACAGCTCGGGAAAAGATGTAAACGTACCAAAAGTTAGCAGATTTTTACTCTCAAAATGTTTCTCAACTTTTCACATTTTTCTAATTATTCAGTCTTCTGTAGCCTGTTCGGTCAGAAAACATGTTTTTTTTTTTTTAGCAGTTAAACACATTATACGTAGCATGATTTACTCACACTGACAGCCTGTTCATTTCAAATCCACCAGCATAAACTGCTTATAAATGCTTTTTCTTGTTTAGGACAACAGACCCTGTGGCAGCATAGCAAAAGCACACCTGTGGTGAAAAGGTGAAGGCTATATTTGTATTTTTAATTCAAATGTGTGGTATTTTACCCAGTAATGCGCTGTCTGACGCAGTCAAAGCTTCCATGTGGATTGTTACGGGCAACGTTTGTTACGCCAAAGGTGAAAATCCTCACTTCATCTCTGTTCTCTGAACAAGGAACGCTGATTCTCTAGAACACGAGACAATAGGAAGAACAAAGATAAGGTTTGAGCTCCAACGCTTGTACCACCAACAAAATCTGTGAAATAACATGAATGAATGACTGTCAGCAGTGAGTCCTCCTTACCCCTTGATTTCCACTAAAGCAGATGGTAGGACGTGACGACAAGCCCTAAAAGAGAAAGAGAGGCTGTTACGACTCACATCATCGCAATTTGCAAATCGATGGAATGTTAACGGGGATGAAATGAGCAATTATTATTGGAGGGAAAAGTGGAAAAAAGTGAGCCAGTAAATGTTGAAATAATGGATCCCCCACAGTTACGCAACTTTGATGTTTGCTGTTGTCAGCAAGCGTGCCACGTGGGGGTTTTGGTGCCATCAAATCAAATGGAACTATATTCACTGTGTTAATGTGAATGCTGCTAACATGTGACCAACAACCACCAAAGTTAACTAAGGTAACTAAGTTTTTTGGTTTTGTTTTTCCAGTGCGTCTGAGGTAAGAGCTGATAACCTCATCATTCCCATGTTACCTTTGTATTTTGGTCTTTATGTCGGCTCCTCTTTAGCCTCTGTGTCAGTGAGTTAAAGTGGGTGGGTTCGGATCTGAGAACTACCAACATTTTGTTTAGGAAAGGTCCTCAGTCAGCCGGTGATCACAAATCAGACAGTTTTGGTCCAAATGGCCCCCGACCAATATTGGGTGACCTCAGGAAAACTTTTTTTTTTACCTTGTCTGCATATATATTAATGGTTAATACCATGTTGGTAAGAACCTAAGGTGTGTGTGTGTGTGTGTGTGTGTGTGTGTGTGTGTGTGTGTGTGTGTGTGTGTGTGTGTGTACACACACATATACATACACTAGGGCTGTTCGATTTTGCCCAAAAATAAAATCTCGATTTTTTTCTCTCAAAATCCGATTACGATTATTTTGTGAATTGACAAAAGGCAAAGAAATTATTTCAAATATGCTGTTTTTTTATTGAACATTTGCCCCCCTCCTACACTAAAGAGCCTATTAAAGAGGTATTTCCATCAATCATTAATATGGTATCAATCATTAATATGTGTGCAGACAAGGAATAAAAAAAAAAATAAAAAAAAAAAAATAAAAAAAGTGAAAAATCGATTTTACGATTTTCACGTTTTAACATCGTTCTAATTACATAATCGCGATTACGATTTAAAATCGATTAATCGAACAGCCCTAACATACACACACACTTTCTTTTTTTATATGTGAAGGGGGGGGTTACATCCGCTGCTAGTCTAAGACGCAAGATGCATCATCTTATAAGCTTCAAATTGTTTTAAAAAAATAAATAAATCTAACGTAATACTGAGAAATGCAATCGTGTACAGGACAGAACAGCAAAGAGATCAATTTGTACAACCTATTAAAAGGGCAAAAATAACTTGTGAAGCAACAACCACCGAAACATTTGGGGCAAGTTAATCCAACACTTAAAACAGCATCACCCCGCTAAGCATGCTCAGCGTTATGAGGCTAACAAAGTCTAAGAGGCTAAAAATAAAGCTAGTAGAGCACACAGCCTGCCGGCTCTGCCATCTTTCGTTGCTGATTACTTAATGTTCAGTCCTAATACATAAAAGCTTAACTGGCCAAATATAGTATTAGCAGGTCACTCCTGTAAGAGAATCAGATCCGGCCAGTAAAATTGTAATCAGCACTCCTAGTCTGCATTTGAAGACGGGATAACCATTACAAAAGAAAGCATTTACGAGTCTTCTGATCATGAATAACCACTCAAGACTTGAATAACTTCAATTTATTTAACACATCATCCTGTTGCAAGGGTGATGCAGGTGCCAGGTTTTTAGGAGGGATCATTTTTTGGTTGCACCCCCCCTAAAATGCTGAAATCCGCAGCATACTGTTTTAAAAAGTTATACTGTGGATGGTTAAAACCTGACCCCCCCATAACCTCAGTACCCCCTATTGTTGAGAACTCTAAACATGCTTGCTTTCTCACTTACGGGCGTATTTACCCCTCCCATAACCCCATGGAGCAGTTATTCTATGGCACAGCTCCGCATTGACAGGTGCGCTGCTCCGTCCTGACACCTGCACATCTCATGCCATCTGAATAAATTTGCTTTGATTTTCACGGCATCTCTGGCTGAGGTTGTTGCACATGCTCACGCACAAGCCAGATCGCCTTCAAAAATGCACTGACATAAAAGCCCATCATCTATCACAGGGGGTGAATCAGCCTGCAGCGAAATGGAGAGAGATGACGGGGCAAAGTGACACGTTTGCAGCAGGGACGGAAAGTATGCGACGACTAGAATCTAACTGACCTTTTCATGGGAGAAGATTTGCAAGTCCACCTGTTGATGAGGGCAAGGGGGGAGGGGACTGCACCATGACGATTTGTGATCAGGCCAAAAGTGGTCTCAATAGACCCACTTAAAAATATAAAATAAACTACAACTAGAGAGCCTTTTTATTTGCATCCTCTTTGTGTTGACCATCACCCCCCACATTGTTGTCTCCTCATAGCTGTGTATGCGTAGCTGCAAACCAGACCAGATCAGAAGATTTGGGGCTGTTTTTTTTTCACTTTTCATCAGAAAGGAGGTGACAGAAAAATTGCTCACTTGGGAGTTTCCTGTCAGTATTACGAGGAATTAGTGAATTGAGGAAGTGAACACGCTCAGACTTCCTGCAGCCTCTGATTCATTTGTGATCGACTGGGTCAAATGTAAAACTGACTATTTACATCTGTCTGGGCTTGAGCTGGTACATTGAAACTCCCTCACTTTTTCCATAATGATGGGGGGGGTCAGTTTCTCCAAAATCAGTCCAACTACCAGCGCTTCACCCCCACAAGCCTTTCCCCCCTTTCTCCCTTTTTTCCTCCCTTTCTTCCCTCCTCGACTCCGACACCGATTAGCATTCCTAATACTTGCCAGCAGCTTGTAGGGACTTGGCCAGCAGCTTGTCACAGGCTTCATAACGCCAGGAAGCTTTTCTGTGTCTATTATGCAACACGTAAGCCTGAATTATGGTTCCGCGTTAAATCGACGCAGAGCCTACGGCGTAGCCTACGGCGTAAGTTACGCGGCGACGCGCACCGTACGCCGTAGACTCTGCGTCGGTGTAACGCGGAACCATAAATCAGCCTGTATTCCCATCCAGCAGCTCCGGCGGGCTCGCAGGGAAGCAACAGCCGCGGACGGAGCTGCCGAACTTCGGCCAAAAAAAAAAAAAAACAAAGCACCAAGCTCCCCTCCTTCTAAGCCCGTGTTTTAGTTTGCTATTAATTACAACTTGACACATTTTCCCGCGGATGCGGGGGATTAGCGGAGAGAGAGCGACCCACCTTGCCGTGGTGAAAGGCGCCGATGGCTCTTGCCGCGCTGTCAGTGAGTTTAACGTGGAAAACGGAGACGTTGCCGCCGGGGCTCGGTTCTCCGTTGGACAGCCCGTAACACCGGTCCTCCTTCAGCCCCAGCATCGCGCCGCGACCCAGGCTCTATTGCGAGCCGAGACAGCCCGGTGTAAATCAGGCGAACACAGACCCGCTCCGCTCCGCCGCTGCGCTCGGCTGCCGCTTCGCCGCGCGCTGCTCGGGACTATATGGCATGACGTCATCGTTACGTCATCACGGTTGAACTCAGAGCGGCTCTGATTGGTCCGGAGGCTCCGAGAGAACCCTTACGTACGTCTTACGTAACTTCTACTGTCTCTTCCTGTTGATTTCCCCTCTCACTCACTCTTATCATTATTTACGCTAAAAAAATTTATTCAAAAACAAAAATGTGCTGGTGCTACTCCTAAATTTGCCCCTTTTCTACTAGAATTAAATTCACTCATCAAATCTCTTTATTTGATAAACAACAAAAAAAGCAATATATTTTTAATCAACTATGAAAATTTTTTCCCTGACTAACATTTTATCTATAACTGTCTTGACCTTTCCTTATTGTTTTTCTATGCATCTGATTATATTACTCATACCTGTTTTATTCTCCTGTTTTATTTATTTACGTATTTATTTTATTCTCTATGTATTTACTTACTCATCTTTATTATTATTATTATTATTATTATTATTATTATTATTATTATTATTATTATTATTATTATTATGACTGTTACCTTCATTATCTATATTATGACTTCTTATTCATACTAGATATTTTTATAATTTACTCCATCATTGTACAGTATGTGCTGTTCCACACTATTGTATACCTTGTTGGTGTTTGTATAGCAAGATTTGCTAATAAAGTAAAAAAAAATAAAAAATAAATTCCCCTCTCACTAATAAATAGTCTTTATTTCTTTATTTAGTCTTTTATAAGAGGTAAAGTGGGGGATCACTTGCTTTAAAATCTTAATACTGGTCTACAAAGCACTGAATGGTCTTGGACCAAAATACATGGTTGATCTGTTAGTTCCTATGAAGCTCCCAGACCCCTGAGGTTCATCTGGATCTGGTTTGTTGTGGTTCCCAAGAACCAGAACCAAGCAAGGTGAGGCAGCGTTCAGTTATTCTGCTCCTCACCGGTGGAACAAACTTCCTGTAGACCTGAGGTCTGCTCCAACTGTCAGCTCCTTTAAATCCGGCCCGGCAGGGTCTTTCTGTGGGGAGTTTGCATTTTCTCCCTCCAGGTACTCCGGCTTCCTCCCACAGTCCAAAAACATGCATGCTAGGTTAATTGGTGATTCTGAATTGCCCGTAGGTGTGAGTGTGAGTGTGTCTGGTTGTTTGTCTCTATATGTGGCCCTGCGATGGACTGGTGACGTGTCCAGGTGAACCCCTGCCTCTCACCTGTGATGAGCTGGGATTGGCTCCAGCAGACCCCCGTGACCCCGCAGAGGATACAGCGGGTATAGATGATGGATGGATGGATGGATGGATGGATGGATGGATGGATGGATGGATGGATGGATGGATGGATGGATGGATGGATGGATGGATGGATGGATGTTTAATTGTGTCTTGCTGCTTTTAATGTTAATGTAAAGCACTTTGAATTGCCTTGTGTTGAATTGTGCTATACAAATAAACTTGCCTTCCCTTCCCTTGCCTTGCCTTGACTTGACTTGTATAGTTTAAAAGAAAATTAACTGATTCAACTTATCAACCTAGATTCAAAGTACTTCACAAAATACAATTCAACTCATTCCAAATTATCCACATTAATACAAAGCCATTAAAATAAATTGCCTATCTAAGGAAACCAACATATTTGACTTTTCTTCATGTAACAAAGAGCTCTTTGTTACTATTGAGTGATGGCTTTGGCCTTGGAAATATGGCAACTGAGTCTGTGTAATGTCACTTTTTAAAACATGTCATTAAGCACTCTAATAATGGCACATGGCACTTTCATTGGAATAGCACTTTACTGGCAGAGTTTGCACAGGGCATATTTGCACAAAAATATTTATTGAATGAAGATTGAACAGTTTAAACAATTGTGATGTGTGTTGTCTTCTGCCAGGGGCAGTAATGGATGATCTGCTTTACCTGAGGGTGAAAGTGAGATGACATTACTGTGTTAATTCAAGGGTTAATAATTGACAATAGTGCTGTTGAATTTGTGTATAGGATAACATTAAAGGAGCATGAGGCAGGATTTATGAAAAAAATGCGTATACGTTTTAAGTTTTCTACTAATAAGGTCAGATGAAGCGTTCCAAACCCAAAAGAATGAGCCCTCTAGTGTATCTCTCCGTTGCCTTGAACAGGCTGTGTGCTGCAAAATGTGCTGCAATTCTGGACCGGAATTTCCCGTGCTGTCCTGCGGATGTGACATCACATGACGCTGCATGCACGTTCTCGGCGGCGCAGGAGTAAACATTGGATACGCGTTTGAGTCATGGAGGCAGCTTCAACTTGAATTGGGACTGAAAACAGATACTGACATGGCTCATTTCCTACTGACCAGGTAAGATAACATTGTAAGTCATATTTAGAGCTTGATTTGAAAATCACATGAGATTACACACGCGCTCCTGTGCCGGCTTCGCTGTTGGCTGCAGGAACCCAGTTGGTCGTCGTGGCGCTTATGAGTCTCATTTCTTATTCTTGCCTCATGCTCCTTTAATTAGCCATTTCAATGAAAGTGCCATGTTCCATTATTAGAGTGCTTAATGAAATGTTTAAAAAAATGACATTACACAGATCCAGTTGCCATATTTACAAGGCCAAAGCCATCAGTCAATAGTAATGAAGAGCTCTTCGTTACACTTCAATACAACCTCCCGTCCTGAGCAAGCACACGGCGACTGTGGAAAGGAAAACCCCCCCTTTAACAGGATGAAACCTCTGGCAGAACCGGGCTCAGCCGGTTGTGGGTTGAGAGGACAGAAAAGAGGAGGGAACAGCAACAAGAACAGCAGAACAGAAACACAGAGGAAGGACACAGATTAATAACAACAATGATGTCATAAATGGAGTTGGAGAATCTCCTGGATTGACTCCCAGCATCAGTCTTTGGAGTTTGTAAATTCTCCCTGTGCAGTCCAAAACCCTCCATGTCAGAATAACTGATTTAAATGGTCTTAAGAGAGCTGTGAACCTGAATTTGAATAAAAGGGTCATATCGATAAAGGAGAGATAGATGATAATAATGATCTAGATCAATAAAATAGAATCAATAAAGTCAGTAGGAATGAAGTGAAATATCATTGACACAATTAACAATTATTTAAATACAGGTACAAAATTACGGGACGGTGTTCTTGTAAATTGTAAAAATTTAAATCAAGTTAAATCCTGAAAGGCTCTTGATAAAACTATGATTTAAGAAGCAATTTAAGAGAGGCCGCTGGCTTGTTGCAAATGTTCTAAATGTATAAAGGTTTTTTTAATTGTAGCACGCAAAATCGGTCAGAATAAGTCCAACTGGAAAGTAAGAGTAAGAAATAAGAGCTCACCACAACTTGATATGGTTCTGTTCTTTCAGCTTTTGGTTTGACGATAGCCCTAAAAATTGGATATTGATCTAATTAGGTCTTAAAAATGGGTTCCTTTCATTGGAAGTCAAAGATTCCTGAATAGAGTCTATTCCTGCATATTACAAATCTTCATGTTACAAGATCCGGTGCACCCCTATTTTTCCTGAATTGCTAAATCGTGGAGTTTTTTTAATTTTATTCTTTTCTTTATCTGTCGGCCTGCTCAAGATCAACATAAGACTTGCTCTTATTCTGTATTTTTTTTAAGTTCTTTTCTCTATTTGTTTTCTTTTTTATTGCATTATTTTGAAGAATAGCTTCAGTTTCTGCTGCAGCTAATGGGGATCTCAATAAACAAACCAACAAACAAACATGTGATCCAACATAGAACTAAAGGTAATTTTTCAACGATGAAGAGCAGAAACTGTACGGTTGATTCCTGCTGTGCCACGTGCTGATCGCGTTTGCTCTAATTGCTGTTTGACTTGAATGTACAGTACATCAAGTATTACAGGATTGCTAAAATATTTTGGAACCACTAACAGAGACTCTTGAATCCCTCCTCCTCGGTTTCTTCCACAAATCAAATGTATCCATGCAAAATGACAATTGCTTAATGCTTAGCAGAGAACAAAGGACATTAAAAAGCCAGAAAAAAAACACAAAAGGCATCAAGTGCATTAAAATGTCGAAGCCCGAACGAGCTGCAGCAGGTTTGCGTGCGACTCTGTGCCTTGTGCGTTTCATCCATCTCCCCCTGCCTGTGTTTGAACACAGATGGTGGTCACAAGGCAGATGAGAGCTGTTCAAAGCTGACTCATATCAAAGCGCCGCTGGCTCTTTGTAGTGCTGTATTTGCAACAGGTGACATTTTGTCCTGAAAATGGTTTGTGACTTGAAATGATTTATTTCCAGCAGGAAAGGAGAGGGCAGATGGGGATGGAGGCGATAGAGAGGGGAGGCTCTCGCTCTCTGCTCTTCAGTTTGCTGCAGGTCAGCGACGAGGTGGCACTTCCTCCAAAAACCAAGGTAAGTGTATTAAAGGATTGAGATAAATGGGATCTTTTTCTTCCCCTCACAGTTTCTTGTAGCTATATTTACTGATTTTTTTACTGATTTACTTTTCATGTAGAGGAGGAACATGTACATAGCCCCTGGAAGGTAACATCAAAGGGTGGCATGTGCACTGATTCTGACATGGATACAGTATAATGCCCTCATTCATTTTTATAAACCATTTCTGACCTGTATTTACTCTCTAGATCAGTGGTTCCCAACCTTTTTTCCTTGGAGCTCCCCCTACTTGTGTCTAAGACCAGCCGGGCCCCCCGACCCGTACGTACTAGCACCAAAAGTGTAAAGTGATTCGTTAAAAATCTTTAATTGAAAAAAAATTTACATTAATTATGTTTTTGTGATACATTTCTCTTTGGTTTACCCTGTATACATATGACATTGTCTCATTTTGTGTCACTAATGTATAAAATACGCACAGAAAATAATTGCAAGGACATAAAATAATTACTGAAAAATTTCTCTTTTTCCTTTAACAACCTGTCGGAGTAGTAGTATGATTAAATGTTGAATAATGATATAATAATAATTTATTAAGTTTTTATCCTGCTAAATCACTTATATTTCACATATACCAAGAGGAATCACATATATTTTGGTCATTTTAAAATACTACGTGGGTTTATACAGACTTGGATTACAGTATTCCATTAGGTGTGTTATTATGATTTTTTATTTATTTAACATGTGCAGATATAATTTGTACAACTGCATATCCTCAAAGCAGACAAAGTTTCGCGCCCCCCCCAGAGATCTCAGGTGCCCCCCCAGGGGGGGCCCGGACCCCAGGTTGGGAGACACTGATCTAAGTGAAACCGGCTGGCATTTGTCTCCAAATTTGTCTCATGACTTCACGTAAAGTGTGTTGGTTGGTAAAACTTGAAGCAACATTAAGCAGAATACCATCGAGAGGTAAATAGTAGGTAAAAGACACAACTGGGGCATCACAGCCCTTCTTCTGATGTCAACCCAGTAAAGCTCTCCTTTGCCTCCCAGGAGATGGGGGACCCCCTGTCAGACGGCAGCCCTCTCGTCGGCGCAGCCTCCTCAGGAAAGCTCCGCCTGGTCCGCCTGCTGCTGGAAGGTGGAGCTCAGGTGAACGGACGCAACCCCAGAGGAGAGACGGCCCTGCTGGCCGCCTGCAAGGCCCTGAGGACGGAGCCCGCCGGGCCTGACGCTGTAAAACTCATCACATACCTGCTTCAGAACAAGGTCAGCCTGCAGGGACAAATACCGTGTCAGCTGAAAAAGCACTTAAATACCATCTGCCTTGAAGTGCTTGCTCAACCACTTATTGATTTAAGTGTATTTTGATGCACAAAAAAAACAGATGAGAGATGTAGGCTCTACTATTAGTACCTGAAAAAACAAGCTCTTGGCATAAGCCCCCCACCCACTTACCATTATATTCTGGAATATTTGGGAACACTACAGCACAATACTGAGTACTCTGAAGTATACGTTTGTTATGAAACATATTTATGAGTGTTTTCTCACTAAAGAATCATGATATAAGACAATCTGATTGATATTAGTGTGCTTAAAGCCACTCTATGTAGCAATGCTACTTGTGACCACTCTCTGAGTCTGGTCACATGTTTTGTACTAATCAGGCAGACCCTAACGCGCAGGACCAGGCTGGCTGCACCGCTCTGATGTACGCCTGTAGGAATGGAGCGGGAGTGCAGGTGGTATCCGCCCTCTTAGCTGCTGGAGGGGACCCCAGTTTGGAGGACTGCTCTGGAGCTTCGGCTTTGGTCTACGCCATCAACGCAGAGCACCAGTCCACAGTGAAGGTGAGACAGGGGCTAAAAAAGAAATGATCAAGCAAAGTTCACCTCTTTGAACACGTGTTATTCTAAATTGACAGTTTTATTAAAGCTAGGGTCTACGATTTTACATATTGTACATTTTTATCAAAATCATTTATAAGGTTGTTATGTGTTAGTGTTACCTATGAAATATGATTAGCAAAAAGATCTGCTGTAATCCTGCAAAGAACTCAACCAATAGGCGCCATTCGGCCCGAATGGCGCCTATTGGTCAATCTGCTTGAATGTCAGTGATTGGCTGTGTTGTGCTAGTTACTGAAAAATAGTAACTAGTTACCGTTACTAGTTACTTCATTAAAAAAGTAACTCAGTTAGTAACTCAGTTACTTAGACCAAAAAGTAATATGTTACTATGAAAAGTATCTATTTAGTTACTTTAAATAAAAACATTTTTTTAAATGCTGCCATTAATGCCCCTCTAGTCTTCATTTCAGCAGGTACTGTATGGATTTGCATTGTGCCTTGTGTTCTGCATTCTGATTGGCTAAACAGTCTCCCCGCTTCTTCACTTCCTGTATCAATAATGTTGGTCGCTTGGCAACAAGCTGAGAACGGCCAATGAGCTTCAGCAGCAGCTCAGGAACGGGACTCTTTGATGAATCGTTCATTACAGTCTCAAATATAATCCATGTCGCATGTCGGTTTATAAGAATCTTTTTGCCCAGAAGAAAAAAGAGCGACAAAACGACCCATAACTATGTTCTTCTCCCGAAAAAACCTACACTGCGGGCTCTAGGAGAAAAAGACACTACAGAGTCGGGATGCAGCGGCGCAGAAGAGCAGTGGAATACGTGCGAGGCGGTGCTGATCTCCGCAATTTGAAGCCCTCTATAATAATTGTAAAAAGAATTTCACTTATCACGGGTTCTTTTTGGAACGTAACCCCTGCGAAAAGCGAGGGATTGCTGTAATGACAATATCTCCACGTTGCAAAACTCGCCTTCTCTTGGCTCATGACCGTCATGTTTTTGAACGCACACACACCCACAACGTTTCCTCCGGTCTCCTCGTGCGGGGAAAAAAAGCTTCACTCTAGCCAGAAATAACGGAGTAACGCATCATTTGGTAACAGTAACTGCGTTACTGAATATAAAAAGTAATGCGTTAGAGTATTAGTTACCGCAAAACTAACAGCGTTACTGTAACGCGTTACTAAATAATACGTTAGTCCCAACACTGGTGATTGGACAGTCCTCACCCTACTCCCCGCCTCCCAAAGTACGGCAACACGAAGGACTGGCTCCCGTACCAGAGGGGGGGTGTCGGAGGCGGGAGCTTCATGTGAGAGAGCACAGGGGGGAGGGAGTTTGTGTGGGGAGTAGGTGTCTTTTAAAAAAAAAAAACTCAAGATCGCAGACCCTAGCTTTAAATGTTGCCCTCGGAAATTTGGAAAGAATACATAATCTCTCTCAAAGATCATGCCCAAAACTGTTAGCAGGCACAGTTACTGAAGATCTCTCGGACTTAAGGACGTATACAAGGTGGGATTGAACCAGTACCTCACCAGCATTCACCCCCCTCAGGTGTTAATGGATGCCTGCCGGGCCAGGGGTTGTGACGTCATCATCCTGGCCACAGAGACGGCTTCGAATGGAGACCCAGTGACCAGGCGTTACTTGAACGTTCCCCCTTCGCTGGACAACCCACCACTGTCCTGCACGTCCCCATCTGATATTGTCCTCAAGGCGGGCTCACCAAACTCCCCTGAGGGAGAAAACGTCTTCGACTTCAGAGTAAGACGTGAGTCACGCTTAGTTTTTTTCATTGTAAATGTTTATTGTATATCTGAGGAACCTCTTATTGTTTGCATGGCTTAGGTTCTTTAGTTCATTATGTCCCCACCATGTGACAATAAATGCTGGTTGGTTGAAATCCCTGCATTCAATCTTGACCAGAGAAGATGAAAACATGTTGTGACCACAGCAGAGCAGGTATGCGTCTTGCACGGTCGGGGACCAAGGACAATTTCTTTCCAGAAAGATGATACAGTTGCTGTGGATTGGAGATTATTGGCTGCACTGGGTACGAACTGCATTCAACTGAGTTTACTTGCATAGTGCAAGTGCATCAGGAGTCATGCTGTGTTAAGGCACTTTGCAGTGAAAGTAAACAAGGTGAAATCCAATCAACTACGGTCCAATTCAGTTGAATTACAGTATAATCACTTTCTATTGATCTATGTTTCTATTGAGCTCAAAGTTACAGATGTCCGAGTCCCTGGACAATTGGCTCGTCTGCATTTGAAGGGCGTGTCCTCCCGACAGGTGGAGAGGCAGCTCGCTCCACAAGAAACAGGCCTGATAACTGAAGATGCCACCTCCTATTCTACTGTAGGAAACTGTAGGAAACTGTAGGAAGCACAAGTTAGCCTGCGGTGTGAAAGTGAAGTGCTCTGTTGGGACAACACTTCAGTAGTCAGTCTTGAAGTAAGAAATGCATGAAATGCAAGACTCAATGTCACTAAAAAGATTGCTCCAAAACTTCTTACAGTAGTACCAGATTTTACAGTAATACCATCCAGAATACTTGGACAGACAATTCATGTCTGTTTTAAAAACACACATGTAGTCGAGTTTACTGGATCCAATTCATTATGCGAATAAAGACTGACACTATAGGTATTCATGGTGTTCCACAGGGTTCAGTGCTCGGACTCCTACTTTTTATTTTACATATGCTGCCTTTAGGTAGCATTTTAAGGCAGCAAAGCATATATTTTTATTGCCATGCCATTGATAATCAATCAATCAAGATCAGACTGATCTATGAAACCAGATGAGGCCAATATGTCTGATTTTTTTTTTTTACTCAGACCATCTCATTTACTTTCATTAGGCCAATATAGCAGCAACAGCATCAGAAGACACCCCTCCTGTGAGTTAAGTCCACTGAGCCATTCCAGTAGGACTCCAGCTCCCACTCAGGTGAAATCATCCGAGCCTTGGCCGGCCAGTCACAACCTGGCCCGTCTGAACAGAGATCACGAGGACGGCATGAAGAAGAGGAGTCTGAAGGAGAAGGGAGGAGAGGAGGAGAAGATACATTTCCCTCAATCAAGAGTTGGGGAAGGTAGAGAAGGCATGATTCAAAGTAACGCAGAAGGAGGAGAGAATTCCAACAGCTGCTGCTGCAAGGGTCTCTCTCTGACTCTGAGGGCTTCTCAGTCGGTCCTCTCGCTCACTGAGATGAGCTGTTCTCATTTCAGGCCGAGCAGCAGTGTCCACCCGGGCTGTGTGACCCCAAGATGCTCAGTCTGGGGTGAGAAGCTCCCTGCTTGCCCTTCCATTCACTTGCAGCGCCGCAGGAACACCTTACCCTCCGTCACGGTGGTCCCCCCTCCGCTTCACCTCCCTCCTTTAAACCAATCACACTCTCCCCTACAGGCGCCGGGGAAATGTTCACTTTCCAAAAGCAGAACTATTGTGTCTCTCTCTCCTCCACCTAGCTCCTCGCCCCCTGGACCGCCTTTCAAAGGATCAGCGAGAGCCACATTACTGCCTCCACTCGCCCTCGCATCCTCCACCACTTCCCCGGCTGCTCCTCCTGCTCGTCCTGCCAGCTGTTACAGTGAAAGAAGCAGGTCATCACATCCTTATTCAGCAAAGCCTGAATAAATCAGAGGAGCGCTGATGAACCTCTTAAACTCCAGAGACAATGAATTTCATGACAACAGCTTTCTGCAAACATGAATCAATCTTCTTTTCCAGTTAAAACCCACAAGAATTTGTTTTCGTGTGGGATTTAACGCTATGTAAAGCTGCAAAAAAGGAAAAAAAGACAATTCATGTTCATGGCAAAAGGAGTGAAGTCATTTTATTTGTTTTTAATATGTATCTACAACAAGGGGGACACAGGCAAAAAACGACTGACAAGTTGATGAAAATTAAAAACAAAAACAAAATAATAATAAAATACATTAATTATCAATGCAGATTTCCCACCTTTTTTCCAATAAGCAACATTTTTTTGTCTAAAGAAACTTTACAATATAAAGAAACATACGAAGGAACCTCTTATTTTACTACACAAGACATTTAGGATCTGAAACTACCCAAACATGAGCTACAAAGCAACTCCCCAAGGACAGACTGCCTCATATTCAATACTGCTTTGTCATCGAGAGGAAAAGTGAGGAACTGAACAGAAAAATCTTCACTCCCAACCCGCCCCCCACCCCCCTCAAGTGTCCTCTTTACCCTCCTTCCCCCCTGAATGTTACAGTATTATACATCAGCACGATAGAAATACAGAAATGATCAACGCTGTGACGGCTTTTACTTACAGGACAGAAAGAGAGAAGTTCGACTGCATTTTTATACAACAGTATTTTCAAAGTACACATGTTCCTGTACTCTCCACCTCCTCTCAGCAACAAATCTGTCCACGTTATTACTTCTTCCTCTTTTTATCCCCCCTCCCCCTCCCCACAGACAATTAATCTGCTCCATTTTAAATAGATTAATAATAATAATTAAAAAAAAAAAAAAAAAAAAATCCTTCATAGCAAAATATGCACTCTGGTCCCCGGTGTGTTGGATTGAGAGCCAGTGTTTCCTGTTTCAGAGGAGTCAAAAGTAGTTAAACTCCTGTGTTTCTGAGACAGAGAGAAGAGCAAGTGTTATTTAAAAAAAAAAAAAAAAAAAGTTTTCAGGGAACTCGAACTTCAAACCACTTCCTCCCTCGACACAACAGCTCTGATCAGTGTAAAGCCTCGCGTCTGTCTGTGATGAGGTGAAATAGCATTATAGTCTATAGCAGCTCCAGTTTGGTTTTTCTTTTCTTTTTTTTTCTTTTTTTCCATAGTTCATATTATTTCTTGAGTAAAACGCACGCCACCTCTGAACAAATACACACGGTCGCCCCAATCACCACGGTTCTGATCATTTTGTTAAGTTGTGATTTGAATTATCAAAACATGTCAATGATATCAAAATGCATTTTACAGTATTTACAAAACAAAATATTTAAGTCAAATCGATGGAGAGTTGTACAAAAACAAAGAAAATAAATCGAGGAGGAGGGGGGGAGTGTCTTGTGTGTGAGTGATGGAGAGGCTGAGGACGGGGAGGAGGACAGAGGAGGGAGGCCGCTCATCACGGCCATTCTTTGCTGCTCGTCCACTCGCTGTTATCCAGCATAAAAACACACAAAAGCGCCGACCGGCAAGACGGCTGGAAGTCCTTTCACCACGAGAGACCGGGAGGAGGGGTCGCTGCGAGTGTGAGAAGTAAACTGAGAAGCGAGCTCCAATGAAACACAGACATGCATCACAGTGGGTTGAAAACTTAACCACGGAAAAAAGAAAACTAAGCAAACTCCAGGTCAGCAGACGGCGAGGGGGACAGGAGGGTGCGTGAACACCGGTGGGGACCGTATGACGTCACACGGACATGATGAGTGGATCTGCATATTTACACAGTTGCTACTAGTTCTGCAGTTGACAAAAAAAAAAAAAAAAAACAGGGATAACATTTTTTTTTAAAGTAACAAAATGATCCATAAACAAATTAAAAAGTACATAAATAAATAGAGCTGTGCGTTTCACTGCAGGGAAGCTACTAAAGCATGAGAAACGCTTGCTGATGAGCACAAAGTTAAAAATTTAGATCGTTTTAAAACGCTTACCTCTGGGATACAAAAAAAAAAGAAAAAAAATTAAAAGAAAAAAGACCAATCGGTACCCTGACGGACTAAAATCTTACCTGCAGGGGGCAACGCGTCACCATGTGTTACACAGCCAATTATTTCAGACTCCTGTGCACATATGCTGTCTTCATTGAAATAATGTGCCCGTAAAAACAAGAGAAACTATAACCCAGTCTTAAAATGATCATACCAATATCATTAATAACAATAATACAATAATAAAAATAGCAATGATACAATACATACACAAAAAATAAGGGAAAAAAAAAAAAAACAAAAAAAAAAAACATGTTCACTGATCATCACAACACCTCTGATACAAATTTACACACACTGAAAACGATGCTGGAGTGGGATGGGGGCGAGAAGGATCCGTTTCATCGGACCCTCCGCTGAATCCATCAATTAGAGGAAAAACGATGATTCCCAAACGAAAAATCCAAAGTCGTGGCTGAGGAGCTTCCAGGCAGCTGCAAAGAGAGCCGGTCCTGCGTCCGTGAGGGAGGGCTGCGTTATCCAGTCCCCTCTCTCCCTCTCCCTCTCCCTCTCTCTGCGTGTCCTCCCTCCCTCGCTCATTGTCTAGATCCGGACAGGTAGCCGGAGAGGCCAGAGTCCGAGAGGAGGCTCTTCCTGTTGCTTTGCGACTGCTTCCTGTTCACGCCGGCAGCCAGTTTGCATGCTCCGGGCGGGGCCGACTTAATTAGAGTCCCAGAATGCTCGAGGGCGCTCCCGGAGGACTGCGTGGCCGTACAGTTCCCGAGTGAGGAGAGGAAAGAGGGTGGCGGGTTGGGTGGAAGTGGATCCCATTGGGGGAGAGGACAGAGCATGTGTGTGTGTGTGTGTATGTGTGTGTGATTGTGTGTGTGTATGAGTATGGGAGATGTTCCAATCCAGTTTGAATTGAAGAAGGGGGAGGATAAAAAAAATCAGGTGCAGGGTCACAAAAAATAGGAAGGTGGGGGGTAAAGAAACAAAAATTACAAAAAAAAAGGAAAAAATAAAATCACACACTCATCGTCATGTTGGGTGAATACTGAAAAGAGAGAAAGGGAAGGGGGAGGAGGGCACAGATGAGTGGATATGTCACTGACAACATTTAAACACCAGAGGGCGCTCACGCCCAGCCCTGCAGAGCAAGGGGAGACGCAGGCTTCAGAGTTGAACTGTTTTAGATGCTCGTGGAAAGTCCTCAGGGAGCAGCCAGAGCTGCTGGTGCGGTCAACACTAACAGATCAGGTACTGCTTCTTTCAAGGATCATAAGTTTTAAATTGAGATGACACCTGATCGGCTGAAGCCCGATATCAGAGCTCAGCCGTGACTCCAGCCTGCGCCCCCCCCAGGGCTCTGCAGGCCAAGGGGTAGGACACCCACCACAGATTTACACAATGCAAGGAACAGTCCCCCCCCCCTCCCCGACTGGTGAGCTACTAACAACGTCTGACACATATGTTCTCCTATCTGCTTTGGTAAAGCGTTGAAGTTCCAAAAAACAACAACTAAAATGCCAGACTATCTGTTAGACAGTTGAGAATGGCGTTAATGGCACCGAGCGGTGATCACGTCACTCATACAGAGGGTAAAGAATGAGTTTTAAGTGATTAGTAAGCGGCTTCAATGCAAGCAGAACCCAAGCTGTGAGTCAGCCACAAACTATTCTGCCCAATTTCCTTTTTTCCTTCATTTAAAAAAAAACAAAAAACAAAAAAAACAAAACAATCTTGCACGCTTCTGAAGAGCCAAGCGTTGTTTTGCCTTTCAAATTCACAGTGCCATGTCCCGAGATAAAAACTACACCTATATGAAACCTGTAAGGGCTGTGGTTAAGTGCTCCGGTTAAGGTTGCTGCTCGGTGCACATCGGCCTGACTCTTTGTGACCGAAGACGTGACCTGCAAACAACTCAGAGCCCGTTTGGGATCAGTGAGGTCAGTAAGTAGTTTGGAGATCAGCTCAGTTTACTCCGCCGGATTGATGCAGCAGTGAAAGGTAATTTTCATGTGACCTGTGAGAAACGGCGCGCTTAAGAGTTGGACTGCCGTTTTCATGCCCCTCCAACTCTCAGCGCTCACTTGTTCCTGATCTGTCCGTCATTTATCAGCATCTTCTGAGCCGCCGGGTCTAACTCGGACGGTTGCTAGGCGTTACTTTACGTTGCTAGGCGTTACTTTACGTTTCCAGTTCTGAGGACGTTTGCCACTTTTTTGTGGTGAATGAAACTGCATTTGAACTATTGTGCATTTAAAGAAGGAAAATAAACCGGGCTAGATAAATTCTCCAACTAAAAACTAATGTGACAGGCTAATCCAAACGGCAAAAACAAAAAAAAATAAACTATTAAAAAAAAAAAAAAAAAAAAAAAAAAAAAAAGGATTTTTCCAGAACATCAATTGGGAGTCTGAGATTAAACGATCTAGACAAACCCCCTGCTTGCATTCGTCCACTGGTTCATGTCAGGACAGCGAGGATAACTGTTAAGGGTTGTGAGATGTCAATAACGCGCTCCACTTACACTTTCACTTTGGAATGGGTTCAAAAAGTTGCCGCCCATTTCGCCGTCGTCTCGCGGCGTTCCGGGAGGGTTGTTCATCCCCCCCATGTTGTTGGGAGAGCTCTGGAAGGACAGGGGCCACACGACATGAGGAAAGGCCTCTAACTGACAGCACCATCACAGTACAGACGCGCCAGTCTCCAGCAGCAGGAAACGTGACGCTTACTCACCTTTGGCAACCCGTCCATATCCCCAGACCCTGAGGAAGTAGAAGAAGGGAAATCGTTTATTTCAGCTGAACTTAGTCCAGAATGAAACATCAAACCCCATTGCAGCCACGAGCGATCTGCTGAGCCACATGTCGTTTCCACCCACCTAGTGATCCATTCATGTGGTGTGGTTCCATGGCTCCCATAGCTCCCATCGGCCCGTCAGGCCCCGGCCCCATAGGGAACTGGTGAGATAGACGGAGCATTAAAAACATTCATAATGCCTGTTCCTCATCCTAACTTCCTAGATGAACTGTGATCAGTGTTGGGTGTAACGCGGTACAAAGTAATGCGTTACTGTAACGAGATTACATTCGCCAGTAACGCAGTAATGTACCGCGTTACAGTTGTAATTTGGGTAATCACATTATAGTTACTCCAAGACAAAAAACATTACGTTACTTTAGTTACTTTAAGCTTTTCGGCTACATGTAGAACGGGAGAACAGAAAAGAAAATCAAACTTGCCTTTCATGCGTCTTCATGCGTTGCGCAACACTTGTCTGACTAAACGTGATTTTACGGGATTTTACGTGATCCTACGTGATTTTACGTGATTTTACGGGACTTTACGAATACACATTTGTGCTGATCTGGGCACTGCAGTAATAAGGTTCCAACTACAGGACTGTCTCAGAAAATTGGAATATTGTGATAAAGTTCTTTATTTTCTGTAATGCAATTAAAAAAACAAAAATGTCATACATTCTGGATTCATTACAAATCAACTGAAATATTGCAAGCCTTTTATTATTTTAATATTGCTGATTATGGCTTACAGTTTAAGATTAAGATTCCCAGAATATTCTAATTTTTTGAGATAGGATATTTGAGTTTTCTTAAGCTGTAAACCATGATCAGCAATATTAACTGAAATATTGCAAGCCTTTTATTATTTTGATTTGTAATGAACCCAGAATGTTTGACATTTTTGTTTTTGTAATTGCATTACAGAAAATCACAATATTCTAATTTTCTGAGACAGTCCTGTATATGTTGTTCATTGGCAATCGAGTTATGGTGCAGCTCAGGTGATATTGTGGAGTAATCCAAAAGTAATGTAACTAGTAATGTAACTAGTAATGTAACTAGTTACTTTCAGCAACCATTAACTAAGTAGTGTAAGGGATTACTTTTTTAAAAAGTAACTAGTAATATGTAACGGATTACTTTTTTTGAGTAACTATCCCAACACCGACTGTGATCTTTTCATCTTGGGGTGAAGGTGCAGTTTTCTGTCCTCTAATGTTGTGATGTGGCTGTAAACTCCATTGGATCCCATTTACTTGATATATCTTAGCAATCTTTATCAATGTAACAAACATTCACCTCTTGAACCCAGAAAATATTTGCAACTTTGGAGAAAACATTATGAAATATAGCAGTTAAATCCCGAACACACTCACGTTGGGTCTGTTCCCTCCTGGTCCGATAGGGTTCATCATCGTGTAAATGTTTTCACTGGAGTTTGTTGAATCTGAAGAAAGGACGAGACAAAACTATCAGCGAGGATAAATGCTTTCATTATGCAGCATATTCAAATAAAAATAAAAGAAAACAACTAGATCCAACAACAAAGAGTGAGGTTTGATGCTTGAAGGGACGTTCATGCTGGTTTAGTTTGGGGGGAAATGGGAAGGACATTCATTTCTGAGGGAAGTGTTAGTGCTGGGGACATGGTTAGGTGACGCACCACCTGGGCTGGGCATGATGGGAGTTCCAGGTGGACCTCCTCCCCCTGGAGGACCCTGGAAGAAAAACACATGACGTTCAACAACACAAAATCTACATAGAGAGGCATTTTGAGAAAATGGATTTGAACTCACCACGTAGTTTCCTGGAGATGAAGAGGAGTAGGCTATCTGCTGGGAGGAAGGGGGGAAAGAAACAAAACAAACTGATTTGAGGGTCTTAAGTGTCCTACAACCACATTTTAAAGCTCACTGACTTAGCGTTTAAATGTCTGTCGGAACTGTTACGTTCTTCAGTTTCCTGCCAGTCAACCCACCACCTCCAGTGTTTGTGTTCAGTGTGCAAAACTGTGACTCACCGAGTTAGCGTTGGGACCTGGCCACGGCCCCCGTCCTCCGGGGCCCCTGACGGAAAACACAAGCAGAATGTGAGACGAATGCTACCATTTTTAAGAGAATAAACACAGGAAGACACTAAACTTCTTAATATATATATTTTTCTTTAAACCATCTGAAGGAAGAGAGGGCCACACACTAAACTCTTAGACTGTACTTGGATGAACTTACATGTTCATTCCTGGCATCGGACCACCCATGGAGTTGGGAGGGGGCCTCATGCCGCCGTAATTCTGAAAAACAAGACATTAAATGATGTCAGAAAATTCAAAGTAGTTCTTCATTTAAAAAAAAAAAAAGAAAAGAATCATCTGGTTAAAAAAAAACAACGTAGCTCTTTTTTTTGGTAATATGTTCACGAGCAAGCGTGGAAAAGAAAATCGGAGGCTTCACGTCTCAGTCAGGACATATTGCTTACCAGTCTTGGCTGAACCACAACACATGAGACATCATGCCATCCCAGATAGCAAAAGATGTTAAATCAATGTTGAGTAATGGTCAAATAGGTTGATTTTTGGTTAAGGCCAACGATTGATGGTGGATCAACCATCAATCCTCCAATTCTAATGTCAACATGTAATCAATGTTGAATCAACATATTCTGTTTGTCGTGTTTCTGCCTGACCATATTTCAACGTTGATTCACTCATATTGTTCTATCAGTGATGTTTTTATTTATCTTTTTATACAAAGAAATAAAAATCAGAACAGGTACGTGTAAACTTTGTCCTTTACAAAGTTGCTTAAGATTGAAGGTTGTGGAGATTTTTCTTTTTATGCACGATTCACATTTCACTCAAGTTGAAGTCCAGACTTTGACAGGAACACCTCGATTATTTTCTTTCCCTGCTGCGCCTGGGATCGTACGACTGGCTTTCACTGCCGTGTTTAACTCTGGACTACTTTGGTATTTGCAGCAGTTGCTTGACTAAGATTATTACTGATGTCTGGCGTCCTTGACGGCGTCTCGATACACGGTTGAATGCTCAGGACCTGCAAACCTCGGATTTACAGGGACCATCAAACTGATGACAACCTTAAAATCATTTTTATCTTAATTGTAGTTCATCACTGAACTGACAAGTGGCCGCTGTTAAGAGTAAAAAAGAAACTACAGTTTTAAAAAGCTCAGATGAAAACAATCGATTTTCCGATTCTAAATCGATTCTCATATTAATTCCTAAAAATCGATTATTATGTCTAAAGATCGATTTTTTAAAAACAAAATTTTCTCCATCATTTTCGCCAGGTGAACTTTAATCCCAGTAGTCGGACACACAGTTTGTCATGACACTTCTGAAAAATGCCAGGTGCTTCATGGCAATATGTGTGCGTGGTGACAGAATAAATTAGATAAAATGATTTATTTACTGCATGAACTGTTGCAATTTCTTTCTTTTTTGCACTTTAAATGGATATTGAAAGGCCTGTTTGAGTTATTTATTTCTTAGTTATTTCACAATAATTATTGTGAAATTATTATTTCACTAGTTATTTTACAGTCATATAATTCAGGCAACAGCTCAAAAAACATTTTAAATAACACTAAGCCAAATCAATATCGAATCGGATCGAATCATGATACTCGATTCTGAATATTAAGAATCGGAATCGAATCTTGACATTTGAATCGATTCCCAGCCCTAACGGAAAACAAACTGTGCAAGAATAGTTTATTTATAGGATGCAGAGCAAGAGCTGAACGTAAACACAAACATCAGACAGTCGGTGACAGTAACAGTTTTTGTGGCTTTTGTTCCTCCTACCTGTGGGCCCATGGCCATCCCTCTGGGAGGGTTCATTCTCATCGGTCCGCCCATGTTAGGATGTCCTGCAACAACAGACACACACACACACACACACACACACACACACAGGCACTTGTTTAAATCCACATATGTCTGGTCTCTCAAAACTAGGCATTAAGGGAACCAAAAACAAGACTTCTTCCTAATCTCATTAGTTGTAACCCTCTGGGCTCCTGAACTAATCTTCAGCTAAAACCTCTGCATACCCCTTCCTGCGCCAGACCCCCCCACTATTCAGTATTCAGTCAAGCGATGAAACAAATGGACTAACACAGAACCTCAAATGTAAGAAAATGTGTCGGCTGTCTAATCCTGATGCTGCCGTTTATCACGACGACCAGGAAAACTGGCAACTTTTAATGTCCTGGAAGTTAGCACATTAATCACTTTAACAGGGTTAATCATTGTTTAAGTGATTTATTTGTGGAGAAGCTACACAGAGGGGTAAGACAAGAAAACAGAGCTTTTATCGTGATTCAAGCGAAAAACAACTCGTAGAGACGGACGACCAGAGCGTTGGGGACGACAAACTTGATCTAAAATCACAGCACCGTCACCCTGTTGAGCGGACTCAGTGTTCTGCAGCTTAAAAACAAAGCCGGCGGAGTACGCAGCCTGAACCCTCCGCTAATCTCCGCTGGTGATTAAGATCATGAACGCAGTTTATTTAGAACCCAAAAATAAATTAATCGGCTAAAATCAATAATCAGCAGGTCAGATTTCTAACAAAATCAAAGTCAGTTATTGGTGCTTTACCATGTGAAGATGTCGTATTTTCAAGAGAACCTATGGTAACATTTTGTCCGCCTAAAAAGGCCCTAAAAGGTCAAAATTCTGTTGAATTAATGACCTTTTAAATTCCCTTAAACAGGTAACATCCAGCGGTTCACTGTACCGTTCGGTGTGAGCCGAGCGTGGACCTTTAACCACTAAATCACTGCATCAGCAGGTATAACCCGAGTACATTTAGCCAGTTCTGTACACCCAGAAAGTACAGGGTTTTCTTGATGACCTGACAGACTACGGTCTGGTCAAATCTGTGGCAAATGACACAATCAACTTCCTGTAAATCCACAGTATTATTTCTGACACCTGATTGTGTCAAATACTAGAAACTTTCAGAAACTGCAGCTCCGGTTTGCAGTGCGGTGGCGGATGGACTAAGAGCGCCGTAACCGTGGATCGGTCCTGTCTTTATTTCCATTTCCGACACCATGAGTCAGTTTAAATACCGACTAGGAGCAACCCAGCTGGCTTCTGACGTACGTTTGTGTCTATTTTCTTCCAGACAAACTTTATTGAATGCAGCCAAAGACGCCACCTTCTGCTATAAAACCTGAATGCCGACTACGGGCGGCATATTTTCACGAAACATAATATGTGCAAAACAGTTAAACACTTAATCGCGATCAAAGACTTCAGTTCCTTAAAAAAGTTAATGCATACACTCAGCAGTTGTGAGTGTATATTATTCATAACCAGTACTCAAGTTATAAAAAAAGAAATCAGGGGGGATGGTGGATTTTATCATATGGGGACAGATCATTTCTGCTGACTACAAATAATATAATATATTACAAATAATAGCACTGACCAAAACACCTGCAGAAATACTGCAGGAATGACATAGCAGCAGTTAAATGCAGCCTTCTGTAAGCTTTAAATATCCACTGGGCTTACATCAAATACATCAAAACACAACAATAAAACACAGTTTTCTGAACTTATCAATATGACTCTGTCCTTCACAGGATAAGTAAAATGGATCATTGCAAAAACTCAAAATCTTTACAAGAATATTTGTCTTATTTCTAGTTAAAATGTCTCATTTTAGTAAAAAAAATCTCATTACACTTAAAACAAGACTCATCACTGGAAATAAACAACAATTTTCACCTGTTTCAAGTAGATTTTCATTTGAAATAAGTAGAAAAATCTGCCAGTGGAACAAGATTTTTTTTGCTTGTAATAAGAAGATAAATCTTTTTCCTACTTATTTCAAGTGAAAATGTACTTGAAACAGGTGAAAATTGTCAAATAAGTTATTTTTCTGGTGATGACTCTAAATGTTGAAATAGCAGTAATACCACATTCATTGTTCAGTTTTACAGGGGGGATGATTTTGAAAGTTTTTATTTCGTGGGGGATGCCACCCCCCCTCATCCCCCCTCAACTCGAGTACTGTTCATAACAGTATATTCCATGAGGAAGTCAGTTCTGCAGCCTCACCTTGCGGTCTTGTTGGGTCCAAGCTGTTTGGCAGGAGAGGCTGAGATCCCGGGATTCCTCCAGGAGGCTGAGTAGAGAGCAGACATGGAAACTCGTTAAAAAAAAAAAAAAAAGAAATTGGCATACAGACTCTCTTGAGCGCTCAAATACAACATAAAAATCGATCCAAAATGTTAAATACCTGATTTGGCATTCGGAGTGAGGGGCGCGGTCCACCTGGATACCGCGGCGACATGAAAGGCTGCAGAGAGACGTGAGGGAAGGAAGGAGGGGGCGGGGGGGACAAGGAAGGGGAAGGACATAGAAAAAAAACAACACATTTCTGTTATTTCTAAAGCTCTTAGCCTGAAGTGGCGCTGAGGACACACAGATGGACAAATGTGTCTTGAGGATGAAGGATGAAACTGAAAAACTGCAATTTCTGCTGTGTGTCAACTTAATAGCCATAAAGAGAAATACACGAGTACAAATTTGTTCTGCATTAATTTTAACAACCTGTTAATGCTAACAGGATGCACTAAAAGCATACATCCATGTGTGTGTGTGTGTGTGTGTGTGTGTGTGTGCTCAGGCAACGCTCACACAGCTCTCTGCACAGCTCCTGCCTGCCCTCACTGTGGTGTAAGCCGACTCGGCCTGTGGTCAGCCTGGCATAGTCAGAGACACCTCGGGCCAACAACACCGTCCAAAACCTTAGCGGAAGCATGTCCACACTCTCTCGCACACAAGACGGAAACCAGAAACCGCAAGAATGAAGAGCTGAGCTGCCGCAGTTGACGGGAGAAGGCTCGCTTTACCTCCACCGCGGTGGGATCTGGAACTATTGTTCTGGATAAATGCCGAGACGCAAACTGAGACCGACGACAAAACCCGCTCGGGCTCAGCGCATATGAATGTGTAGTTTTCTGTTCAAAAGAAACCCGGTCCTTTATCACGCTGGGACACCCCCCCATTTTTTAACCCCCCCCCCCATTTTATTTTTCGGTGCAGGAACATGTTAGCAAGGGGGAGGGCAGAAGTGTGTGTGCATTTGTACATGCGTGTGTGAAGAGTTGAGGAGATGATAAGTGAGCAACCCCCCACAAGCTGCTCACGGGGAGGGGCAGGGAGTGAATTATTCATCCCGCGCAGGGACAGCCGGCTCTGGGCCTTGAAGAGGAGTCCGCCCTGCTGCCTTCAGATGCTCGGCTTGCAGAGGAGGGTCTTTCAACATCTACGGGGAGTTTGCCAGCACTAAACCAGAGCTCGCAGGGCTCGAGGGTACGAGGAGGAGGAAGTGTGCAGGTAGTGAGTGAATGGGGAGGGAAGAAAAGCTTGTGCTGGTGAGGGGATGAGGGAAAGACGGGTGTTTGAGAGAAAGTTTTTTGCATCTTACCTGGCCATGGGGTCCCATCATGGGGTTGCTGGGGTTGTGTGGGGGGGGCTGTGCGTGGGGGGACTGTTGAGAGCCGGGTGGTCCCTTTAAGAAAGAAGAGCCATATCAGAGAGGGGAGGGGGGGCAACATGTGGGTTTACACTTGGAGGAATTAGCCAATCAAAATCATAGAAAGAGGAAGGAGATATGTGCGTGTATGTGTGTGTGTGAGGGGGAAGGAGGGGGGGGTCTGTGGAGGGTCTCTGGTTTGAGGAGGAAGAAGAAAAGCTGAAGAAGAAGAAAAACATTTTAGCCAAGATATCTTGACTAGAACAAAGATGGTGCATTTGTAGAATAGTTTTATGGGCCTTTGAGACCAAACAAAGGACCAGAGAGCAGAATGGAGCCTGAAAACTCCAGAGCTCCTCCATAACACGAGATTTTATCCAGGAAGCTTGCTCGTAGGATTCCACATGAGGGCAGTATTGTCAAAGCAACGGAAACCGGTGCCGGTGGCAACTTCAGACCAGAAAGATGACAAAATGGAAAAGTAAAAAAGGTGGACGGATTGCTGCTTATTGGAAACCTACTTGGTGCCAAAAGTGCAGCTCTTGTAAGCAGATGTTCTGCATCTCCAACACAGTGATGCGTTACTGGCGACGTCCCACCCCAGGACACGAGGTGAGCGACCTTGGACAAGTCATTACGCAACAGCCTCTTCTTTTGCTCCATCAATGTCAGAGCCTTCACTATTGCCCCCCGCTTCCGTTTTTCGTGTGTCTGAAGCCAACGAAGGGCAGGAGGTTTACAAACAGAAGTTTTCATGAATCCCTCATTGACATCCAGACGCCCGCAAAGACAACACGCCGACGGTCACGGCGAGTTTGCAAGTGCATGTTCCTACACTAGTTGGACAGTTTGTGATGGGTTTAGTCTCCTAAACGGCACCGTGTGGGAGGGAAGCTGCTAGTCACCGTTAAAGAGACACGAAGACAAAAGGATCCGTGACTACGGACGCTGAATATCAGCGATGTGATAATGTGCGAGTACAGGGGTCAATTAACCAATTAGCTGATCATCAGAAAACAGAGCAGCTAATTTAGATAATTGATTAATTGCCCAAACCCCTTTTCAGGGGAAAAGGAGAGTTTCACATAACACACCAGACTGTTTGGGTGAGTCAGACAGCTGTCAATCTAGTGGAGGTCACTTAATATTTGATTCTTCGTTGGGATTCTCCCCAACAAGCAGCCATGAAATGAAACTGTCTTCTCTCATGAAGCAGAACAGGTCTTGTACTGTGGGACACTGGTACGGGACTCGGGGGATCTGGTGCTGGTGGATCTTATGGGTGTCGTAGACGGGACTTTCAGAGGTCAAGAGAAGCTAAACTGGACAGGGATGTGGGGAGTCTGGAAGCCTGATTTGGGCCTTGCTCGGTTTGCAGCAATATTTGAGTGAGACATCCACATGCATGGCGGGACCCAAGGTTCCCCAGCGGAGCGTTGCATTATTGTTATGATTATGAAGAACAAATCAATGCTATTCACTTGATCCATCAATGTTTTTGAGCGTTGTGGCTGATTACTGAACTGGCTTTGCTGTTAAAAACAAAGTTGGCTTCATAACTGATTCTTCATGTACAAAAACAGGAAATGTACACATTTACAAGTGGGTATATGGTGAATATCATTAAATTCAAAAAGGTGTTTCTACATTTAAAAAGTAAAACCAGATATCTGAATTCATATATTTTCTAACATTTGGTCCAACAAAAATGCTTTTTGGTCCCGTTTTCCCAGTTTTCTGATAAACTTTATATAAGCCAACACTTATTTTAAGCCACAAAACCCTTATATTTAATACTCAAATTATGTCATGAATTATTGTATTTGTCCATCCAAATGATCAGAAATTTGCAAAGATACATGAGATACATAATGCACATAAATCTTACAATTGCTTAGTTAAAAATAATAGATAAAGAAGCTATAAAGTTTAACCGTAACTCTTTATTTCTGAAGCGCAGAAACATGAGAAATATCTATTGAATTATGCTGTAAATTTTTCACATTCCTGCCTCATTGCTGCAGCCTTGATGCACTTGTTTTTCCTACTAATTTTCAACCTGGATGGCCTTGCAAGTACTTTACTTTTTTTCCCCAAACATCAGCAATAATCACCTGAACCAACAAGATAGTTACTTAGCTGTATAAAACACTGTAAAATATGTTTTTCATGGGTAACGAATCCTGAAATAATTGCTTAATCAGAGGTAAATGATGCCAATGATTAAAACGTTGTTAGTCTCAACAGAGGATTAAAAAAAAACAAAAGAAAAGCACCTGTCAGTTGGTTGATAAGTTACATCAGCAGTCCTGCGTGTGTTGGTGTGATTTAACAACCTCAGTCAGTTCAACACATGACTCACAGTGACACTGTGCAGCAGAAGAGGAATGGGTACCAGCGTTCAGTAGATTTGGAGATAGATGAGATGTGTGGCAGTGGGAGCTCTCTGCTCTTGTCACTCATTAATAACATGCTTCAAGGATCAATGAGCGTCATTTGTGCCTAAATTTAAGCTTGCTAAGGTGTAGAACAAAGGTGTAGAACAGGTCTGAAATAAGGCTGTCCACTCAGAGGACCTGGGGGGGGTTTGTCCTGTCACTCCACCAGCCAGCCGCTTTAAACAGCAGTAACAGCAAGGCTGAGGAGACGGTTGCAGGAATGAACCAAGTATAACTTTTCATTAAGACTTTAGAAAATTGTGTCAAACTTGTAGGAAAGAAAGGGGCAAAATATATCTCCTTCAAAACAAAACATTAAAAAAGCATCAATAATGAAAGCAGTCTTTGCAGCTGTAGCCCTGATCTTGTTTTATTCATATATTTCAGCATGTGGCCCCTTGAGTTTTGAGAAAAAGAGTTTTTTTTTAAAGAAGAACATTTCTTAATGCTATCGTTCAGGTGTAAGCTCTGGCTTTGATAAAAACGCCTGTATCAAAAAAATATTTCAACCAACTCCCAGCCTTAATGATGAGAATTAACCAGCCTTGCAGGAAGTCGAGCTTCCCGTCACGAGAAGTTCTCCTGAACGCAACAGTCTCACACAAAAACACACACATTTATACTCGCGTCCAATCTCACTCCCCCACCGATGTTAAAAATAGCATTTCCTTGCGTCTCTTGTCGCCCCTCTTCCTCTTGCTTATTTACAGTCATCTTCTCCCTGGCTCCCCACCGCCATCACCACAAAGCCAGCAAACAATATGGTGGGTCAGCACCACAGAACCGAGCTCTGGTCCACAGTCGTGGTGGCAACGATCTTCCCCTCGTCCTCCAACACCACTCAACCTCGTCCTCTCCATCCTCTGCTCTCTGAGTGGCACTCTTTTTTTTTTTTCCCCTCACTCCCACCTTATCGTTCCTGCTGCCAAATGCCACTGCTGTCCATCACTGCCTCTCCAAGGATGTGTGAGCATGTATTTCAGCTTGTGACTGTGTGCGCGCGCGCCCGCGTGTGTCCATGTCTCATTCCCTTTACTCCTCAGACAGCCTTCTCTCCCGCACCGAACCTTCGCCGAGCAGGGACGGGTCAGAGGCGGGTGGGGATGGAGGGGTGGAGGAGAGGATGAATACAAGATGGTTGAATCACAAAATGGATTGAAGCGCTACCCAGCGGACGCTGAGCCGCAGGTGAAGGACGAGGCTTCAGAGGTTCTGGTGGCGTGAAGGGTGGACAAATGTGAGGATGAAGACGTGGAAAAGACCCAGGTTTTACCTGTTTTTTTGTTGTTGTGAAAATCTTAACTTGTATCGTCTAAAAGGAACCAGATTCTTCCCTGTTTTATGAAGTATCGAGCAACATGACCGATAAATGTGTGTCAGATTAGATAAATTATGTTTTTGTTCAACCTTTTCCATTAAAAAGTGGAAAAACTAAGCCCTGAATAATTTATTTTTCCATTAAAGTCCTTATAACAATCATAATATAAATTGTCCTGTGAATAGCATGCATCCTAAACTTTCCAACAAGGTTTGAAAAAAAAAAAACGAATGTTTTTTATAAATCATCCTCCTTTTTTAAAAGGTGGATCAAATTAATTTTCCTTGATCTTAAAAGTTTTCATTAGTGTTAATCTCGGAACGAGAGATCCTAACACAGTAATGACAATAATAATCACAGTATTAAACATGAATGAACTCATCATGATCCAGTATTAAATTATTCAATTTGGTACAACTTTTAGTCGACTCTTTAATTAAGGTTAATGCCAGGAGTGCTAACGCCCACTGATGTGATTAAGCGCTATGAAAATGTCACCAAAAATGAGACCGTTTGATTTTGGGATGAGTGAGTGACACAAGAAGATCAGGTAATAAGAGAAGTGTGGACTCTGGAGGCGAGCGGAGCGCCGGAGGTCGTACCTGGAAGAAGCCTGGGGGCATGGGGCCGCCTGGCATGGCGTCGTTGGGCGGCATGTTGCCCATCACGGGGCTGGGTGCTGCCGCTGCACTCTGAAACACACAGATACAGCAGTTAAACATGAGCTCGTTACATCCCAGAGTCCCTCACTGCTCCGCCGTGTTATTTATGGAGCTGATGCACTGATGACTAAATTACTACAGGGGGCAGTGTGTGCACCTGCAATAACACCGAGCCTCACACATGCTTTATTTAGGGTTTAAAGTATCTTCGGATGAATGTTAACCCATTGCGGTAGAGTAGAAAGAATCTAGGAGAGCTGCATTAACCACCTCCTCCAGCAGATGAGGACGGAGGGGTTCCAGGAAAAATGTTACTGTCGTGCCTTCAGGCAGAGACATTTATAAAGTTTCAGCGATGCAAAGCTGTGAAGAGAGCGGCCTGCACCGGCCCTGTGACCAGGGCCATCATGCACACTGCTGTACACTCAGGAGAAACTGAAGGTTATTACAAACAATATGATGATCAAGTTCAGTTTGAATTTGTTTTTAATCAGGATCAATCTATCGACTTTCTATCGACTTCATAGGTCGTTGGAGCTCATCCACGTTAAACCCTGGGCAGGTCGACTTCCAGGAACTAAAAGCCCCACCGCCCCATTCCTCAAACATGTCACTAATAACTTTTGAATTAGTCTCTTGTACTCAAATGACATATATTTGAAAATATGCATGGAGCTGATACTCCAGTAATCTGTGTCACTGTTTAGATAATCCAACAGCAGAACAATATTAAAGTATGTTTGTTACAGGTGGCAATATCTAAAAAAAAAAAATGTATGTGGAAAATCACTTTCTGTGCTTGTATATCAGGATGTCTGAACTAACTACCGAATCAATAACTCGGGCATAAAACAATCATTGTGGGACTGAAAATATTTAATCCGGTGAGCTGATTCTGTGACATCACAGATCTGGCTCCAGATCGTTTTATCCAACCTCTCCATCTTTATTCCCATCAAACTTCACACCGTGCCTCATGTGGTGCCACCTGGAAGTGTGCAGCACAAAGCTGTGGCACCAGTTCTTAAGGAGGCACACTCTCCGGGTGAAAGGGGGTGAAGTTAAGTTCAGCCGCTGTACAAACACGTTACAGAGGAAGCTGTGGTGCTGCATCTCTGGGGTATTTGGACCCGTCTCTGTCGCAGACACTTTATTAAAACCTCAGGAAATTCAGCTTAAAAAAACAAAAAAAAAAAAAAAGGCATGATGTGTCTCCTTTAAGGAAAGTATTTGCTAAGTTGCACAGCAGAACATCAGCAACACCAGAACACCAGCATTACATCACTTTAGTAAATAAAGGCCAGCATTCAAAACCCAATCTAATTTAAAACTAACTTGTCTTAAGTCTCCGTAACCTGAAAACTCGATGGATTCAGTGATGGGCATTTCAAACAGCAATACAGCATATATCAACCCGAGACTTTTATTTTCCACTAATAATATCCATATTTACATGAAGCATGCGCAAATACAAGACCTACAGCGTATTTGATGACATTTAAAATTGGAGGACCACAGACAGAAGTATTTAAAAACAAGTATATCTAACACTGAAACCTGGTGAAACAGCTGCATAACTACAACTAATCATATCAACACATGCCACAGCAGTGGTAGCCTCTCTGTAAGGCAAACAATGTGGAAGAATAAAACCACGAACTACAATGGAAAAGGGGGGAGAACGAATCAGCCCGGGAGTTAGAGATGATATAACTGTATTCTTAACACGCATAGAAGGAGACGCATGTTCAGAGTGCTTACATAAGCAAGCCAGAACAAATACACACCAGCACCCGACCGCATGAACGCAAAAAACAAAAAAATAAAAAAAAAAACAGACACAGACACACAAAGAGTTGCATCACAGGCTCATAAAGTGGAGCCCTTCAGTACTGAGAGGCAGAGAGGGGAGATCGCAGGCTACAGGCCAGAACAGGGAGGGGACGTAAGACCCAGGGGAGGGAGTCGTGTCTAAAACACACACACACGCACGCACACACACACACACACACACACTCTTGAACGTCCACCGATCCACCAGCATGCACACCTAACAAACAGTGCTTTCGTGTGACACATACTACATTCTTGGACAACGACGTATACGACCAATTTAACTCGTGTACCCAAATACACTCTCTGCCATTCTTCTTCTTCTTCTTCTTCTTTTTCTTCTATCTGTAACGAAACACGCAAAACACTCCTCCCCCCATCTTTATGCTAATTCTGCTTGTGAACATGAGCAGGCCACTGAATCCCTAGGGAAGCAGCAGGGTCGGCTGCCTCTTTCTCTCCCTTTCCATCCTCCCTCCCTTCCTCCCTCCCTCGTGTTCTCTGAAGCCCCCCAACACACATACACACACACACACACACACACACACACACGCGCACAGACCTTCCCTCCGTCCCACACCTTCTACTATACCTCCTCAGCACAACCTCTCCTCTTCCTCCTCCTCCTCTCAGCCCCCCCACCCTCCCTAGTAGGGTGTCAGCAGCTTGCAGAAGCTGTTGCTATGGCGACAGGTCCTATCTGCACTTTGTCCCCCTGGCATCCCCCGCTCCAGGAGAGCAGAGAGAGAATAAGAAGATGCAGGAGAGAGTGAGATCGAGAGAGTGAGTTAAAAGATACAGGAGTGAGACAGAAGAGGCAAAAATGAGGATGAGAAAGAAGGAGGAAAAATAAAAAAGAAGCAAAAGATGAGAGTGAAACAAAGAAGGAGATTTCTGTTTCCCCGGCTGTTGACCAGTCGCATTCCTGATATAAGACCGTTACTGACAATTAATCATTCTTGAATTTATTGATGTAAAATAAATGTAAAAACTGGAAAGTGGGCAAATTGAGCAAAATTGCCACCAGCAAAAAAAGGAAGGTAGGTTTAGTGAGCTGGTGTACATTATTAAAACCAACTGGCCTGAGGAAATACACAAAAAAAAAGGATCCAACAGCTCACTCCCTGGCTTTCTTTTATTTTATTTTAAAGTTTTCATGCTATCACACATACTACTTAAAATATGCATCTTCCCAACTCTTCACAATAAAGTAAGACCGTCAGAATCAGACAGGCCAACAAGACAGCCAGAAAAAAGACGTGGCTGAGCCAAGAAAGTGCATGTGCAGGACTTTCTCTCAGTCCTCCAGGTAAGTGATGACCACTTACGCAGAAAGACCTGGCAGGTATAGACCGTACATCATTGTGCACCTTCATATAAGGAAACAAATTCATGAGGATGACATCGTTCCACATCAGACACGTGTGCTGCACGACTTTGTTGACTTTTGTTCTTGAGCTGATTTTTTTTTCATTTATTTCTGGCATTAAGTATGGAAGAGTGAGCAGATGAAGGGGAGTGCAGAAGAAGAAGCGGGTGGCACCACACACAGAACGAGCTTTAATGCCTGGCATGCAACAGGAAAGAGAAGAATATGTTTCTTTCATTTAAGGCAGCTGAAAGTTTAACAAAGCCCAGGGGACATATTTTCAAATGTCTGGGAATATTGACACTGTTTATACCGTAAAATATAATTTAATGGTCTCCCCCTGCAGCGCTACACTAACACTGTGTCACAGCATCCAGCCAGCACATCTGCACAAGGTGTTTGGGTTTTTTTTTTTTAAATGAAACCTGGTAGTACAGGATCTGAACTTTAGACACCAACTGCATCTCACTGCTGCAGGTACAGATCCAACACTGGCACAACCGACGGGTAAGGTGAATATTACTGATGAGCAACATTATGTTACAATGCAATGACCGGTCAAACACCCCCCTTACCCCACAGCAACAGCACAATATTTCGCAGATCAGATAGTGCTCACTAGAAACGTCAATAAATATCCAACCAGACAATCATGTTATGATCATTTACTGGCACCTAAGCCAAGAACAAACTTTTTAAAACACACCGTTATAAACAGAGCTATCACAGGATGGAACACCTTATAACATCAAAAATATTACATAAAAATACAGTTTTAAAAAGGTAGCAAAATACTTTTTACATAAAATTCAATGAGTAACAAATATATCACATGCTATAATTTATTACAGGAATTTATTTGTTGGTTATACTTCGTGGTATTGGAATGACTGTATGATTCCTTTTTTTTTTTTTTTTACCACTAATGTATTTTAGACAGAAAGTTTGCCGTTTGTGTATATTATGACTCGGTGTTACAGTGATCCATAACAGCGATAAATGTGTGTATGTATGGACTATGTTCTTGTAAAATTGCATTGGGGACCCCAGGAAGATTAGCTGATGTCGCAACATCAGCTAATGGGGATCCTATAAATAAAGAAATAAACAAATAAACTCTTCAACAGCAGATGCCACTCCCAGAAGGATAAAACATGCTCTGCTCAAGGAACAACTTTTACAACACAAGAGTCACCTCTCTGGTCCGACCCCGGCATGATCCAGCACAGAACCCGCAGACCTAAAGATGGACGCCATTTTTCTTGTCCAATCTCCAACTTTGTTGTAGATCTGATCGTCCAATACCAATTATAACCATATACACTTTTGAAGTACTTTAATCAAGTGCATACAGTCAACATAAGACCGTAAGAGAAAGACAACCGAGGCCGGTGGCATCGGGGTGAGCTCAGCTGAGAGCACACACACATTTAACCTATGTACTTGCTCAGCGGCCAAAAGGCTTTCCAGGAAGTGGTTAGCAGAGATTAACTATCTTTTCAAGCTGCCGCTTGGAATGCACGGTGTATTTTTCGGCGACACGCCGGGAGCACGGGGAAAGTAGCACCACAGCGGCTCACAGAAAGGGGTTTGAATTTGAGATGATGATGACCGCAGCAGAGCGTGCCTCCCCTTTGCACTGAGGCGGGATCTGCAAACCGGACGGGTCCAGGTGTCGCCACCTGAGCTGAAGGTTTTACTCCAGCGAAGCGGGCAGGGACAGCACGCGCGACTTTGTTCAGCGCAGATACATTCTTGTGATGCGCGACACATGAATGGGTTCAACAGCGGCGCGCCGCACCCACCACATCCTATTTGAAAGTCCCTTTATGTACCAGGCTCCTCTGCGAACGCCAGCAGGATTTAAGTGGAAATAGAAGATGACTGAGTGGTTCTGATGGATTTACTAACAAAGGAAAACACATTTAATTCAGTTCAAAGAACTTTTAACAATTATGTTCTGGTGCATCACAGAACACTCGTTAAAAAAAATAAAAGAAACTCAGATTGTCTATATTGTGTAAGGGAGCATTCAAAAGGACTGTCTGCTCTTAATGATTCCTGTAACTAACACATTAACACCTTTGTGTGCGTTATCTTCATTTCTTTGTTTATCTGTCACATGCACTTATACTAAGCGGGCAAACAAAAGGCAGTGACAGGCGTGCATGTGCATGGTACTGTAGTTCTAATTGTAAGCGTTTCCTACTTTTCTGTGCTGCCACCTCCAAGGTGATCCAGCAAAAGAAAAAGAACATTGTTTAGATCAAATTGAGAAACAAAACAAGCTGATAAACTGATGGTTGTTTCTTTAATAAAATCGCCCACAACGACTGGTTTGAGGTATTTCCCAAAGTCAAGGTGGGCGATATCTCCAAGAGAGGTGGAGAATGAGAGATCAGAGATCATGTGGGATTTCCAAAACTGATGATGGCTCACCAACCACTCGTGGTGGTGGTTGAAAAACTCCAGAAAAAAACAGAGAAGTTGGAGAAATACTGAAGGTTGGAGGAGGAGATGGAGGACAGCGGTGGCGTGACTCAAAGCTGCGACCTCCACGTTGGGAGAGGGGCTCCAGCAGATCCCAGGAAAACCGTCAGAGACCTCAGTCCAGAACAGCACGGCCCCACGAGCAGCAAAAGCACCACCCAGAACCCGCCGGCTCTCAGACCTCCGGTAGAGGACTGGAGCCTGAAGAGGGCGACGGAGGAATGGCCGATGAGGGAGTTTAAAAAAAAGACAAACAGACACCAAAATACCCTCTTTGAGGCTAAAGACTTTAAACTATTGGGAGTCTGGCTCCCTGCGAGAACACAACGCGTTTGCTTTTTAGTCCTCAGTATGAACCCACAATGTTGATGAATAATCTATCAGAGAACAAAAGAGCGAGGATCTGATTGGGCGATGTAGCACAGTATGTAGATGCGTTATACAGAATAGCATTGATCCCTACCTCTCCATTTCCCTCTTCACTTCTCTCACCCGTAGGACCTACCGGACAGATCAATAGTGCTCAACACATTATTGACCTCCGCCTGATACCTTTCACAGGGATAAAGACAGAGACATAAACACTGGATGGAGAGAGGGGAGAGGCAGGAAGAGATGGCAAACGTATCCGTGTGTGTGTCTGTATTTGTGTGTGTGTGTGTGTGTGTCCCCGCCTGAAGAGGTACTAATCTACATTCTGGTTCACACTGATATGTACCTCATCACTGTCTCCTTGACCTGCTGTCCTTAACGCACAGGGAGAGAGGGAGAAGAAACAGAGCGGGGAGGGCGGAGGAGTGAGGACGGGAGATGAGGAGAGAAAAAAAAAAAGAAAAAATAATGGCTGACTGTGGCGATCTAGCTCATTTATAAGCCTGAAAGAGACAGAGAGAGAGAGAGAAGGAGTTTTGCTTGAGAGCAACAGGATGCTGCTGCTCTTACCATCACGTATGACAAACAATGCGCAAACTCTCTGGAAAACCAGCTGGTCCTCCAAAACTGGCACCACTTGCACAGTACACACACACACACACACACACACACACGCACAAACACACACACACACATACAAGCTGCTGCCAAGGTAGAAGTACTGAACCAGACAGACGCACATGCACACGCAATGGATGGCAGCACTAATACACACTCCAGACACAACATCCACTTAGCCAACGCTCCAGAGAAGAGGCAGAGGAGCAGAAAGACGGGAATATGAGCTGAATGAGAACTCGTGTCAACCGGAGTATTGCATGGAGGAATTACTTCGACGTACGTACGGTGCATGTGGACGGGGTTAGCCGTGACTTGCACCCTCCAGCGAGGGTGGATTGCATGAGTTTGTGTTGCTTGTGGAAATGTGAAATAAACTCTGGCGTGTCTCCTTTCATCAGGAACAGTAGCGAGAGCAGCAGGTATGCAGCTCCATCTGTGCCACGCGAGCAGGTTGGTACTGCTTCATGCTTTAAGACTTTCGCTATTATCAAATCTGCTCCACAAAGCTGCACAGAATTAGCAGCATCTTATGGATTCAGGCGATGCCTTATAATGAGCAGGAGCTCCTTCTTGTCCAACCAAGAATTTCCAGATCTTCAGCATCAGTTTTAGTTGATTAAATGCTGTTTCTCTTACTTTCCATCTGGTTTTGTCCACCGAGCTCTCCGAGAGCATCAACTTTCTCTCAGGTTTTCTTTAAGTTGCCCACGCTGTTTTGCTCTGCTAGGCATTGTGGGTAAACCACCAGATGAACCAATCAATCCATTTTTGATGAAGGTTGCAGCAAGGAAACAAAAAGGGAGGGGCTAAAAGAGAAGACAAGTTTGAGAAAGGGAGAGAAGTGAGACGATGGGGTGGATTGGTGCGTTGGAGGAAGGAAAGACCAGGAGATATAGAAAAGAGAGATGGGGGGGCAAAAAGAAGGGGGGGGGAAGAGAGATGCACTTGTGAAGGTGTCGCAGATAAACCACAAACTGCAGGAAAACACGATAAGAAGCCTGAGTTGTGCAAGAAGCAAGAGAGATGAGGAGCATAAGGAGGAATATAGCTGAGCCTCAAAAGTCAGAAGCAACATATCTGACGTGTGATTAACATATTTGTTTACATTCATTCCAGCTACTTCAAAATTACTGGCCTCCACATAACTGCCAAGTGTTTCTCCATCATATCATCTAATATCATCTAATTCTGACAGACGGAGGACAGATTTAAGAACGGTTGCCCTGAAGTCCTTGTTGTTCAGACCAAATACGAGCCTGCTGTCTTTTCACTGCCATCAAGTAGGTACTAGTCCCTCTGATGACACTTGTCTTAAATCGAGCTACTGGCCATAAAGGATCAATATGCGTTTAATCCTCATCCCACTTGTGGAATTGTTATTGACAGAGAAGGCAGGAGCGGATGATCATTTTACATCATCTGGTGGGTTCTGATAATAAGCTGTGCCCGAGTGAGCAGATGGAGGTTTATAAAACTGGACATGCGCAGCACTTTGGTTTTGATCCTTTAGGAAGAAGCAAAAAAAAAAAACAGAACAAAAACGGGAGAAACCTAGATGTTTAACTGCGTGCAGAGTTGTGAAGTGAAATCTGATATCAAGTAGGTTTGTGTTGATCGATCAATCTGCGTCGATACATTGAATTAACGTTGAAGGAAGGTTACAAGATGATATCAATACGCGTGAAAATCATCAATAAATGTTGTCACATTCCCTTTTGATCTATTTTTATTAAAACGGGACGGATCATTTGTCACTTAACTAGAAAAACCCAGAAATAAATATGTGAAAAATATTTTAGCTGTTAACTACTGTAAGAGATTGTGTTCAATGTGACATTGTCTCATCAAATCGTTAGATCCTGAATCGAATCAAGAGTGGATTCTGATGCACGTCAGCACTTTTGCACGTTTACAGGTAGCTGAACTACGTCAGTCAACCGGACTGCTGCCACGTCCCAGATAACAAAAGAGGGAAGCTGAATTATTCTCTTAAATTATATCCATCTCCACTAAAAAAGGTACTTGGCATTGGCTCCAACATTTTAAACAAAACTTCTGAAACCCTATTGTGCTTGTAAGGATCATCATCTTTCTCCTCTCCTTTTCCGTGAGCTAAAAGTGTCTGGATTGCAAAAATTGTACATCGTATAGAAACCAACCCTGGTATATCAATTCAGGACCTTTTCTCTGACATTTATAGTTATCTTGGGAGGCCTCCAGGGGGCACTATAATGAGATTTATGTTTTGCCCCAAAGTTTTGTGAACTGTATGACTTGGAAAAGAGAAGAATTTTCTTTTCTTTTTTTTTTCCTCTTTCCGATTCCTTCCCGGCTCCAGAATCAAATAAACTTAATTTTTCTGCAATTTTATGAAGCAAAAGCGAAACGGAGATGGTATTCTTTGTTAACTGTGAGTTTCATGGGGTGTCGGGTAGCCCAGCTGGATGAATGGGTGTCCCGCGCACAGAGGCTATGACCCTTTGCTGCAGGTCATCCCCTTTTCTCTCTCTGCCCTCTTTTATGTTGCTCTCCACTTTCAACATAGGCTGCTAAAAAATCTTAAAAAACCCCCCCAAAAAGACGGCCATAAAGTATGCTGCTGTCACGCAGCCCATCAAATTTCTGACGCCAATATTTACAAATGTGTTGATGGAAATTTAGAGAGTTTGAGTATAATGCCGCGTAGAAACTATTGATGCACTGATCCAGCTGTTTCCTGTTTCAATAGCGATATTGATTCCTGGAGTTTGTGTATCTGTCGACACCCGACACCCAGCTGATATCGTTGTAGAATTGATGAGCTGTACCTCACCACCTAGACACTAAACGCAATACGCTTGACTCCAACATTTCTTTCAGAACTGAACTATTAATAGAAGAAGACAAAAAACACTGATATAAATACAATGAATTGCTATTGAATACAAAAATAAGTAAATGAATACACCAGTGTTCAAATTCTGAATGAAATGGAATTAAAAGGAACTGCTGAAAATATAATTAGTACCCTCATCGCTGCTTGTTATGTCACTGGCAAAAAAAGAAACGATTACCAAACCACATCCAGAGCTGAAATTCACAGCTACACAATCATTCACAAATGAGATGCACGCCATCTCCTGCGATTGTTCTTTTTTGTAACCAGCGTCGTCTGTCAGTCTGTGGTCAAAGCAGAGGACAGACGCCGCGGCCAACTGGACGTGTGCAGGCACAATTCCCCAGTGTGTCGAGAAAATGAGTCGGACTTTGAGAAATTTGATTTCAACTGGAATAACATGTTTTTGTCCATTCCCTAGCTCATTTTAAAGTTTTCCTATATTTCTTCTTCAATTTTTTCCCCCCTGATGCCATGTTACCATACAAATCTACAAATGAAGCACAGGACCCACATGACTGAAAAGAAATGATAACAGTTCCAGTCGAAATGTCAATTTACTTGTACGGGAACATTTCTCTGTTTTTAAAAGAAATCAGGTGATGGCACAGTAGCTGAATTGATCCAGCTTCTGACTGGCAGCACTGGCCTTCATGGCTAATTTCCTGAGAGAAACCAAGAGAAAACTCGATACGCCTGGTTTGAGCAGGAACACAGGAACGCTTTTTATGGTACTTTGACAGACCTAATGAATCCAGCAAATAAATAGATGTGAAAATGGTGTTTGAATAATTAAATACGATGTAAAATTAAAAGAGGAGAGAACCTGCTAAAGGTAAAATGAATAAAACAATGAGAAAAAAAAAATAGTAATACATTAATGGAGAATATGCTATTCTTGATTTGTATTGACGAAACAATACAATTCTTTCTCTGTCAAAATGAAAAGGTCTGTGTTCAAGGAACTGTAAGACAACCTATAATTAAAGCCTGTTTAAATACATCAGTTAAACACCCAAATAATGACCTGAATCCGTAGATGAAAGAAAACAGAATCTATCATTTCTGTAACCCTGACTTTTGGAGAATCGGTTATTAAAAAATGACGATCAACAGTACCAAAACCTTTGCACGGCTTTTAACCAGCGACGACACATGAGGCGACAGTAGATTTGACAGTAACAAAAAGATTTGCCTTGTGTCTGCGCCCAGCAGAGAGAGCTCTGATAATACTACTTTAATGTTGCCGTGCAATCTAGCAATCATCACAAGACTAAAACTCTGGAGGTGAAATTTATTTATTTCTTTTCCCACCCATGCCTCTAACCAGCTCAATCTTTTGAAACTAGTCGACAGGACCTGTGCTCAGAGTCTGCCCCTCAGGGGGCTGGAGCCAAAATTAAACCCACCCCGTCTCCTTTGCTTTATCACTGCGAGGAGCAGACAGCAAGCAACCATGCAGCACGCCATCTACATTTATAAACAGGGTTAACTGGAAGGAGGGTGTGAGCCCATCCGCCCTCCTCTGGGCCGCTTGCCAAAGATGCCCCCTATCCAAATACACACACATACACACAAATCCCTGGCTTAGCCTCGGCCCAGTGCTGGGATTACCGGATTAGAACTCTATTCCATTATCTCTCCACACTACGGAGTGCACACACACACACACACGCACACACACGTTTGGCCAGAGAGGACAGGCTGAAGACAGACTACAGTGTCAATCACGACAGATGACATTTACACAAGAGCATACAGTAACAGTTTTTTTCTCACACTAACAGGGGGGGGAAAAAAACCCCAGACCCGTCTTTGCATCATCACTGGACGCAGAGCGGGCTTTGCTGTTTACATTTCTGCAGTCGAACAACACAAAAATGTAGTAATGTATAATTAAGAACTCTTGACAACAAGTGGCCACCTAAATCAATGCACACCACTGAATCATTACACTCCCAACGCCTTGATAAAAGTGCTCCCAGCAGAACGGGCAGATAAATCAGATACAGTTTCAGATCTTTTCATCTTAAATGCAGCAAAATAAATCAAATGTGTGTGAGATACAGATTCATCAGACCGCTTACAAATTCAAACTTTTTCTTCCTCTGCAAGGAGCTGCTGCTTCATCCAGAGAGCAGCGTCCCGGCTCGGGCGCTGATGAGATTTACCAACGTAAACGTGTAAACTCGTCACATTAAAAAGGAAACACTTGTCATCGTTTAAAAAAAGAGAGAAAAAAAAGAGAAAACTCACTATGACTGCAACTCAGAAAACAATTCACATTTGTTTTACAGACTTCCCAAACAAGCTGACAGGTGGCACAAGTCAATTACCTGTTAGAGCTTTAAGGAAAATAAATAAATGTAAAAGCAGAATTCCGACAAAGTCAAATTAATAATTCATTAGCCATTGATGGAAAAGCAGAGAATTTTAAAGAGCTGCCACCAAGTTTATTCTGAGAGAGTTACAACCCTTCGCTCTGCTCAAGGCAAGATTGATGGAGACAAAATACTTAAGTGCCGTCCTGAATGAGCTTTTGCTTGCCAATAACACGACCCCCAGTCTCTCTGAGGTCGGGTCACAAGTCCAGAGACGTACTGGCATCTTCAGTAGAACTGCTCACCAACTTGCCTTAATGCAATATTGACAAACACAGAAAAAGAGCAGTTACCTCCGTTTAATTGGAATATTTCATAAAAGCTGAATTTGTCCCATTTGTCTGTGTTTTCCATTGAAGTCGATGATGATAAACAAAAAGTACTTTTATTATTTATCATCATTATTTTTAGATTCACTTTATTCAAAAATATATTTTATGTTACTAAAAAAAAACCTTTGTTGTAATGTTTAATTTGCAGACCAAATGTCAGATATTCTGTAGTTTTGTTTCTAAAATGTGGATCATTTTTCTTCTCTAAAGTCTGAGTCTTGTGGATTTTGAGAGGATAAAGGAAATTTTAGACACCATCTTGAAAAAATTCCTCAGTTTCTTGTTATTTACATAAAAAATAAAACTAATCAGGAGAATCCGTTGATGAATAATCACAGAATTAGCCGGAGCTCAGCTCCCCACTGATAAAGTTACTGCAGGCTGGTAAAACTGTGCAGCGTGATTTTTTTTCTTCCATTTTTATCTATTTTATTAAAACCCTTTTTTTGTAGTCCTAGAGATGCAGAAAACTGGTTGTTTAATTGAACAAATTTAAACCCAGAGCATGGGACTGATAAAGCCACGTGCCAATCGTTTGTATGCGTGCAGCCACTCGACTGAAGACAGTCAAGTTTATTACAAACTTTTTATTTCTTGGGGTTGTCGAGAGGGCAGTCTGGTCCACTGCATCAACACCACAACACTGGTACATCCAGTCACATTACATTATTACATTCATCAAGCTGACATGTTTATCCATAGCAACTACAAGAGGAGAGAAACACACTTGTGGGCAATTGGGAACATTAAAAAGTAAAGAACCAGAGACCTTCCAGCTGAAGGATGACCCTGATAGCCACGTGCACCTGAGTCAGAACATTTGTATGATGGTAAAAAGAAAGTTCTTGTATTAGTCCACTTAAAGTACAGCAGTAACTTTAAAGCTTTAGGTTCCAACTGCCCTGCAGCAGAAGTTGAGCCAAGTCTTGCATGCAAACATTTGGACGGGACTGGAGCCGGCCTACACAACCCGAGCTCGCTCCAAAGTTTCCAGCCTGGGCTTTGGTCTGGAAGTACTAATGCAGAAAAGAAAAACAAAACTGAAGCCTACAGGATGTAAGAATGTACAAAGCTCCAAGTCTGTTTAATCCACACCATTTTTCCAATTTGGAGCCAACTGCTAAACCAAAGATGAATCTCTCGCTTTGTTGTGCGGCGCGATAGGTCAACCAGACAACACCGATGCCGAGAAGCTACAAGCGGGCACCGTGTATGAAGTATGAAAAATTAAATGGCCTAGTGAAGTTATAACCATAACTGATTTAAATTAATGTGTACAGACTTAAACTTCCCAGATTAACAACTGTTAAGTGAAATGTTATAGATAAACTGTCTCTTTAGCACGCAATGACTACAGATGTGCAGCACCGCTAACATATACAGGACTGTCTCAGAAAATTAGAATATTGTGATTTTCTGTAATGCAATTACAAAAACAAAAATGTCATACATTCTGGTTTCATTACAAATCAACTGAAATATTACAAGCCTTTTATTATTTTAATATTGCTGATCATGGCTTACAGCTTAAGAAAACTCAAATATCCTATCTCAAAAAATTTGAATATTCTGGGAATCTTAATTTTAAACTGTAAGCCATAATCAGCAATATTAAAATAATAAAAAGGCTTGCAATATTTCAGTTGATTTGTAATGAATCCAGAATGTATGACATTTTTGTTTTTTTTTTAAAATTGCATTACAGAAAATAAATAACTTTATCACAATATTCTAATTTTCTGAGACAGTCCTGTAAGCTCTGCCATCTTTCATGTTTGATAAGTTGTAATATATGACATTTTATTTGTAGCAGGATGGTATTTCTACATGAAAGTTCATTCTAGTTACTTTTCTCTTTTAGATCTGTATGAGCAGAGGAAGGTCCTGTCATCTGTTCATGTGTTGCAAACATGCAGGTTTCCTTTACAGATGTTACCAAAGCTTTACCCAACCCAAGCAAGCGCCAACAAATAAAAACAAAAGTATGAAATGCTGCTGGTGGAGTTCGTCTGTAACTTACGTAGTCGTGGAAGGCCTTCGCCTCGCTGGAGTGTTCACATGTCTCCCTTCGGTCTGGAGCTGCACAGTACAAATCCCAGAATACACTGAAACGTAGAGAGGAAGAAGAGGTCAGAGGCCAGCAAACAGAGCAATACAAGCACATGTGTAATAGCTATTCATAACCCATTCACACACTCTCGCTATCTGCCCAGCACTCTTAAACCACCTCTTATGCACTTGAGCATCGTTGTAAGAGGGACCCGGTGCCAGTGTCACCCCCTCAATCACTCACTCACTCACTCACTCACAAAAAAAACACCACCACACAGACACACACTTGTTTTATCATACCGGCATGGATCTCTCATTCTTGAACCCCAACTTTTACAGTTAAACTGACTTCCAAAAAGACCAAAATGACCCTCAAGACAAACAAAATACGCTATGATTTATGCTAAATGGTGTCATTGTGAAGAAAATTTGCTCCACATATGATGCTGAGCAGGATATGCAACACTAGTGGACACAAATATACCAGATTAATGTTTTTCTGTGTTTTTATGCGCTTTTAGCGAGAGACAATAGGACTGAAGTGCTATAATGACACTGGATCAACAACAAGGCTTAGGAGAGCTAACAGCCAGCCACTTCACATGTCCTGGAAATGTGGGACACTCCCAAACAAGCTGAACGCCAAACATCGGAATCTTTTTCATTCATTTCATAACATCAGAGAGTTATCGGTGAACAAAAGACACCACTTCCTCTTGAAGTTCAGTATTTGAGCAGAAGAAGACGAAAAATGCAATTATCCTTAGAATTTCTGTTATTCTAACTTAAAGTGCCCTTCAGAAGGAGCAGTGATCATGTCTAATGACGCAAAGAGGAGTTATTAAAAGCTATAAGAGTAGGTTTTTATTTCAAAAATCTTGACCGCTTTAGCTACAGCTATTGGATGCAATAAAAGAAAAGAATTCCAACAACTTAACCGAGAAAAAAAAAGAGAGAAGCTCTGACATTTTCTTTTTTATAGTATTATTATAACGTGTCCTTGTTCTGCTGATGCTCGTCTATAACTTTATTCACACTTCAGTTCGTTCCACCCCTCAGCCATCTTTTTCTGCCCTGCTGTGTGAACACAGACTGTATAAAACAATGGATGAAGCATTAAGTCATGTGACCCCCACTGGTTTGTTAAAACCAGTTTTGAAGCCTGTTTTTTGCCGTCACGCAGCCCTGTTACTCAAGAAGCCAATGGCAATGTACCGGTATGTACCGTTTAACGTACCGACTCGATGGCGAACGGGTCGGTGCTTCGCTGAGTGCGGCAGCATCACGATTACGGATGAGGAAGTGACAACTGGTAGCCATTGGCTGAGCCGACTGTCAATCAATCAGTAATTTATTGGAAATAAATGTTATGCTTTATATAAACTCTCTTGGCGAGGTACAAAAACAAATTCACCTCCCAGAGTTGTCATGGGTGCGAAATCACACGATTAAGACCAAAACGGTTCTTTGAACAGGCTGTAAATATGTTTATTTCTGCTCTAAAGTTGGGCATTTTAACGTGGGAGTCGATGCGGAGTAACTCGGTTTTGCAGCCAGCCTCTAGCGGCCAGTCGAGGTACTGCAACGAATCTTAGTTCCACGCGAGCGTCAATGCAGAAGTTAGATGTTTAGCGCGCGCGTCCGTAAACAGGAGGCGGAATAGTGTTACATTCTTTTAGCGGCTGCACCGCCTTGGGGCTGTTAGGGGGGCTGAATGAGGACTGTGTGAATTGACTTTATGGAAAACTGTAACAGTGGCGCGAGAACGGCTGGAAACTGAGGACAGAATGAATGCCGTCCATCATGAGCACAGTGAGACACGGCCGCCTGACAGCATGTGGTGGTGGTGAGGGGGAACTCCAGTGGTCGCAGTCAGAGACCAGCTGGATGCGCTGCATTTCAAACTTTCACCCGACTTGTGGTGCCGGCTACTCGGTGAACGGTTCCGCCATCGGTGCCGACTGGCTGCAGCGAGTAAATAAAGCAGCTAGCAGGGATGGGAATTGATAAGATTTTTCCAATTCCGATTCTATTTTCAATTCTGTTTAACGATTCGATTCTCTTATCGATTCTCATTTGGAAAAAAGGAGAAAAACAGGTCGATTAGCATCAACTTTGTTTTATATCTTATCTCTAAAATTATTTGTTCTGAAAATAAATAAAATATCTGAAATAATAATAAAATAAATATTCTTCTCTAATAGAAATTAAAATTTCCTTTTTAAAAGGATATCTGAACTGACCACTCAAAAATAAAACTACGTCAGCCAGTGACAAATACAATCAACTCAAGTTCAATGGAACTGTGCATTGTGGAATTCTGCAACCATTAACTATGAACAATTAACAATTCTTTTTTTTAGAAAAATAAGCAAAAAAATAAGCATATCTGCTTTTTCGGAAGGATAAGCGATCTTTCTGGACTTATGGTGTGTCCAGCTGTGGAGAACAACAACTTGCCCTGTTGTCATCCGTTTTGGTAAAATGTAACCAAACTTTCGAGCGTTTATGCCGCTTTGTCGCCATGTTTTCCTGCTGGGCCCGAATGGTGACGTCATTCGCCCCCACTGGAATTGATAAGGGAATCATTTGCAAAAAAGGCAAACGATGCCAAGGAATTGAAACACTGGGAACCGGTTCTCAACAAGAACCGGTTTTTGATTCCCATCCCTAGCAGCTAGTGACCAGAGACGCCAACATTGCACCTTCACTGGATGACTGTGAATGTGCATCTGCAGCATGGAGGCAGAATGAAGAGGTGGTCTTCAGTACACCTTCACGGCGCGACCGCTGTGGGCAGAGCCACCTCATGGTTATACATGATCTGTCTATCAGCATTATCATTATATTATCTCTACTTTGTCAGCCCTTTACATATTTACTTCTCTTCCACTTTCTCACCATTATAAGAAATCAAGTATTTGTCAATTATGAGGTTTCATGTATCGAGGTGGGGTGGGGGGGGGGGGGGGGGGGGGTAGTATGTATTTCAATAAGAAACATAAAACAAATGGAGACCACCATATCTCACACTACATTTAACAAAAACAAAGAAAAAGCTGATGGTTTCCTCCTTCCCAAGTAAAAAAAAAAAAAAAAAAAAAAAAGGAATCCCTGTGTGATAAACCAAGTACACCTTACTATTCATAACCTGTCGATACACCCCCCCCCCCCCCCCCCGTTTGCAGCAATACCTAAAAGTAATCATTTTCTGGATGACAGTGGTCCGTTGTTGGAGGACTCTGTACCTCTCTGTTTTACAACGTTGCTTCAGTTCATTGATGTTTATAGACATTCATTTATGCCTGTTCATTTTAAAAAAGGTCCTGCCACGGTTTTTTAGTTTTACTGAAATCTGGAGTTTACAACACCCAGGCTCTCTTCTTCTTCTACTTTTTTGTTCTAGGTTTCCTGTTGCGCTCGGGATCATTAACTTGGTGAATGACCCAATTTTGTCCAATTTCTAGCTGTTGGACAGATAACCTCCCATTTCACTAAAGAATACAGAGGAGTTCTTGATTCACTGAATGACTGCAAGAAGCAGAGGTCCTATAACTGCACACAAAAAAGCTCAAATCATCATTCCTCGAGCAGTGTGCTTGACAGTTGTCTGAGGCATCCGTGCCCATATGCTGCGTTTTGTTTTCTCTAAATGTGACATTGCATTATCTCAAAACAGCTTTCTGGCAGCTCAACTCCTGGGAAGATTGGCAGCTGCTTTGAACATTTCTCACTTGTAAATAATCTTTCTCGGTGCAAAACAATTCAACACTGTTCGGCAAAGGCCTCATAACCCTTCCCAGATTGAAGGATGTCAACAAATGCTTCTCTAAGATCCCGGATGATGTCTTTCCTCTTTGGCATGGAGTTAACACACACACTCACTTGAAAAGCTTCATATCAGCCTTCTGCCAAAACTTCTGCTTTTACAGGGCAGACATTAAAGGCGGGGTAAGTAATCCTACAGGCTTTCCGACCCTTGACAATTTTGGCCACATTCAGTGAATAAATCCTCACCATCCACTAGCTGACCACACTATAAGAAAAACAACACGCACACACGCACGGACGCATGCACGGACACATGCACGCACGCACGCACGCACGGGAACCAAAAAACCTGCCTCCAAAACCATAAACAAACCATAAACAATGCTTCAGCCAATCACAGGGGGGGTGTTGTGTTGTGCCCTGAGGGGGGGTGACTTCATCCTGTCATCCATAAATCACTTCCACTGCCTTTAATTGATCATAATTTAATTAAAAGCAGCACCTCGCTGCTGTTTAAACCCTCTTAAACCTTATAAAAAGCCGAAAAGTTGTACTTTTGATGAAAATTAGGTGACAAGAATTTTTAAATGTTTGTAATATGTACATCACTAATTTCACCACAGAGTCCGTCCCTAACAGAATCCAGTAGAGCGGGTGTCGTTCCTGATACTCATTTGTGCTCTTTTTAAGTAGTCTATAAAACCGTAACACAATCTACAGCAGTTTTATTAAACTAAATAATCATTTTCGATAACAAAATTATTTTGTGCATCAATTGTCCTTTTTACATTGACTGACACGGAGTGGCGTGTTGAGTTGGTCTGGCCAACACCTCGCCTCTGGAGGTAAGTTAATCGCGGGTCAGATGGAGTGTAAACAGAACTGTGTGAATGTGTTTGAATGTGTATGAATGTTTGGTGGTGGTCGGAGGGGCCGTTAGGCGCGATATGGCAGCCACGCTTCTGTCAGTCTGCCCCAGGGCAGCTGTGGCTACAATGTAGCTTACCACCACTGGAGAGGATGTGTATGGATGAATAATGATTTCTGTAAAGCGCTCTGGGTGCCTAGAAGGGCGCTATATAAATGCAAGTCATTATTATTATCATTATTATTAACTAACGCAGGGTGGCGGGTCGTGGCTGGGATCTGTTGACGACAGGGCGCAGATGTCCTTATCCTCAATCTCCATGGACGTCATAAATCGGCATATTACAGAATCGTTATGTGAAAGTCACTACTAACATGACAGGCCGCTTTGGAAGAAATGCAACTCTGCTCATTTACACACTGAAGAGCCGCAAACACAACAGCAGGAGCGGACGAGGGAGACTTCTGGTCAAATTAGCGCAACACCATACTCAGTACGTTTACATGCAGCAGTTCAATTGGATTTCTGATCGTATCAGATAAAGACATCCAGAAGACCCAATCACTTGTCTGAGTTTACATGCTGGCTGACTCTGACGCTATGTGGCGCTGTAACCATTTGTAACCATTTCAACAAAAAGCCACTTCCGGTTGACGGTTGTTTTGTTTGGCACTAATGTACGCCTTCCGTATATTTTTCTTTCTTTATTTTGATCTGCTCCGGTGTAGGGCTGGACGATATATCGAGATTTTAATATATATCGATATATTTTCAAACGCGATATGGTACGAGACAATATTGTTTATATCGATTTTTAATGATTTTGATATAGCTTATTTTGTGACAAATTGACTTGAATGTTTTATTTGAGATTTGCACAAATGTTTTGTTATTTGCACAACTGTCAACCTCAGTGGAAAAGTCTGCCTGTTACTGTCTACATTGTATTAATTGCATAGTGTATTTTAATGTAATTGTTATGCAGGAAAGGGATATTTGTTTTATTTTATTCAAGAAGCATTTTTATTCTATATATGCAGGCAGTTTATTTTTATTTCATTTGTTTTATACATTTTGATATTGTGCAGACCTCTGTTACAGTAATAAGGTACCTGTGTGACATTTGGCACGAGGCTTTGTATTAAAACTGACTGTTTTTTTAAGGGTTTGCCTCAGAAAAAAATTAAGCTAACAGAGATGCTATGCTATAATGCTTTGGGGGAAACCCCAATTATGGCACAGAAAAAATATCGATATATATCGAGTATCGCCATTTAGCTAGAAAATATCGAGATATGACTTTTGGTCCATATCGTCCAGCCTTACTCCGGTGTCCTGATGAAGCTTCTGCCATCTCTTTCGCAATCTTTTTAAAAGGTGTTTAAACAACTATTTAACACGCGCCGTCTCCTTTCACCTCCGGGTGAATGCCCCAGAGGAAATTCTCGAGCATGCGCAGACTGCAATATCCGATGTCTCCGTATACATGGTGTTAAAATTCCGACTGTGAACGAATTATCTAGGTGTTGCTATCCGATTATTAAATGTCCAATATAGGTCGGAAATAGATCGGATTGAGGTGTTTACATGCAGTTTAAAAGTCCGAACAATGTCTTATACGTTCAGAAATCCGATTGAACTGCTGCATGTAAACGTACTGACTGTGGAAGTCGCTACGAAAGTCGCTGCTTGTTATTCAGCAAGGATCCGCCACTCGCTCCATCTCCTGCTGATGCTGACGACGCCAGCTAGACCGGCCAACCAGGCATCGGTCCGTCGTGTTACCCGGTAGCACTCGATAACGCCTCCCGACTCGTCTTCTCTCCCCTCAACTCAGCTTTAAGAACTGGGGAGGCAATAACACGCCCAGCTCGCGTTAAACATGAATTCTTCATCCAGGGATAATGACGGGGGTTGAAGCTCAAAACACCTTGAAAAGACTGCTTCAAGTGTCTGTGCTCTTAATTAGAGTCAGTGGCAAGTAGTGACCTCTACCCACCATTTACTTTTCAAAAATTAGTTAACAGTAGAAGGATTCTGTATCCCTACAATCTAACTGCGAGGTTTTGAATCAATGATCATCATTAATGCTTTTACAGCGAGTGGCTCCTCGAGAAGAACTCATCAATACTAAATAAAACATATTGGATGAGTTAGAAAAAAAGTGATCAGCTGCAGAGGAATCCTATTTCTGCCAGTGTGCACGTAAAAATGAGGTCTTAAGAATGAAATAACGTACCGGGTCCACTGACAATTCTCTCCAATTTAAGGGTTGGTTTTCAGTTTGTGAAATGTTAAACCTCAGACAGATGTGTGGCTTTTCTTAATTCTGTTTGACAAATTCAACATGGCACTTTAAAGCATCACAAGGATCACTTTAAAGAAGGGACCACGAAAACTAAACTATTATTTAAAAAAAAAAAAAAAAAAAGAGCCATGAAAAGGTTCTAACAACTCACATAAGTGGAATCAGTCTTTTATATTAAAGAGATTCATCAAAACACTCCAGGAGCCCGTTTTCTTTGTGTCATTGTGGAGCGCTGCATGTCGATAAGACATCTAATCCAGTGCAATGTGAGTTTAGACACCTAATGTGGGAAAAGTTGAAAGGACATAAGAAATGTCTGAATGCGTGTTAACATTCACAGCCCCAAAACAAGCTGAACTGCTGGTCGGTGGTTAAAGTGTTGACCCGAGAAGCCAAATCTCAGCCAGGGGCAGAAATGACAGGAAGGGGGGGGCGGTGTGTGTGAGAGATAGAGACTGTGTGTGTGTGTGTGTGTGTGTGTGTGTGTGTGTGTGTGTGTGTGTGTGTGTGTGTGTAAGGAGGGTGGGGGGCAGAAGCGGGAGAGGTGACACAAAGGAAGAAGCTGGAATGCAACGGGTTAATCTGCTAAGAAGCGCTCTCCCAAGTGAACAAAGGGGGGAAAGTGGGAGGTGGAGGGCGCACAAAGGGTGGCAAAGGGGGGGGAGGGGAGATGGGGCTCCACTCCCCAACCATCTGGATCTATTGTTTCAGAAATGAGGGTGCAGGTTGGAGAGCTGGATGAGGGGAGAGGAGGTGTGGGTGGGGCAGGGGGGTCACGCCCTCGGTGAGTCTGGTCAACACCGAGGCTGATCCTCCTCTTCAGTCATCAGCGGGGACACGCACCTTCGTCATAACTCAGAAATGGCCATTTTACAAATCAGAAAGGTTATCAACATTGTTGTATTGGCTGCTGGAATGAATTAAAGCTCCTACGAGGAGTCCATCCAAAACAACTGTGGTCTGATGGAGATGGGAAGATGACATGGTTGCACCAATTTCAAGATTTGCTTTCCTGGGTCTCAACCTTTCCTGATTCACCAGGCATATAAACACACAGATCTGCCCTAACAACCATGTAAACAGCAATGCGGATACAGAACTTCAAGCGCAGAGGTGGGTTTTTTTTTTGTCCTTGGTATCAACTGTCATGCAGCCAAAGCCTGCATTTAATAAAACTGCAACCATCTACACGTGTATTCAGGGGAGCTTTCAGCCTGTTTTCACTCACAGCCCTGCAATATCTGCTCTCCATGGTCCAACGTGGACAGAAATCTTTCCTGACATGAAGCTGAAGCGCTAATATGGATCTGGCTGGCATGTAGTGTAAGCAAATAATGACCCGTTTAAAAAAAAAAAAAAAAAAAAGGAAAGAAAAAAGGATGAGCATATCTGTTGATCCAGGAGGAAGTGGCGGAGATACTTACCACCACCATGAATGAAGGAATCCAGGTGGTTCACCTAATGTAATATTCTTCTCCCACCGAATCTGAGAAGAGAAGAGAAGAGAAGAGAAGAGAAGAGAAGAGAAGAGAAGAGAAGAGAAGAGAAGAGAAGAGAAGAGAAGTCACTTGCGGCCACTTGAGAGAGGATTATGTCTGCAGGTCCAGGGGTTAAGAACATATAAGCAGTCAGTTTTAAGCAGTAAATAGTCTCTGATGTGAAGATGGCCATTTTTCTAACCCTCTGAAACTTTATCGTCTCTCTCTCTCTCTTTTTTTATTTTAAATCATTATTATTAAACATGTGAAGCACGTTCAGGAATAAAGACTATAACTGACTCCTTTCACCGACATTCTCTCATGCATGTTTGCATCTAATAAAGCTGCTAGGAAGTTTGGAAATTTCTAAATATTTCTAGCGTGCCCTTCAATAATGAATGCCTGGCTGATTTTACTTCACCATCTCATTAAGATTCATCAAGGTGGGCAGTAAGCATGAGCTGCTGTAACTTTAGAGGATTTCCTTATGAAAAATGCATGCAACACCTCGCACCCTGTAATCATGTTTACACCCAGAACATATGTCTCTGTAAATGTGCATTAGAGCGTGGATACTTGGTACTTTTCGAAGTGAAGAAAGTTGCATTCAGAAGTAATTGTAGCCCACCTTTCAGGTCACACATTATTTCCACTGATAGAGAAACAATGACTAGGACTAGTTTGAGTCATGGATTCCATCTTACCTCAGACAAGAAGGTCTGTGCTGACTTTTGTGCTCCCACATGTAGGAGGTACTCGTACACGTATAACGCCAACCTGAAATACAGAAAAAAACAAACAAACAAAAAAGATTAAGGACTTTTTAACTTTCTCAGAACAAATGCAGTGTCAGAGTTATAGGTCTTCCTCTTGATGATGAGCATTAGGAATCAATAGACCATTAAAAGGATGAAGCTTTGCCTCACTGCTTTGCCCTAAACACGAGTAGCAGCTAGCACTCGTGCCTGGATGTTTGAACGCAACATGTAAACCGCAAAAGAATAAATAATCCAAAATAAAATGACATAAACCAGAGAGGGAGATGGTAATCTGGAAAGTATTCCTTACTTATTTCCTCACATTCACTTCTAAATATATGTCAGTAATTATCCTTCAGCCTACCACCATGTTCAGAACTGTACTTTTTGTACTTTCACATTAACCGTACAAAAATGGGGATGATCTGTGTGAAGAGGTTCCCTCGCAAATGGAAAAGCCAAGAGTGGCGCAAGAAAGGAGGGAGGGACAGACGAGCGGCAGAGATCCAGGAAAAGACTAAAATTATATATTCAGTTCCAACATATCATTTGCTATGATTAATATTGGAAACGCAGATGAGACTGTCAGATAGCTCCTCTGTTGAGGGACAACTGTCATTGAATTGCTGAGACATAGTTAGACGGGAATCCATGTTTAGTTAGTCACCAGTGACGTCTGCCTGCATGGGCACGATGTCCAGCGTCATTCCTGAAGAGAAACTTCACCACAGAAAACTCCACTTCCCTTTTCTGAGTTCCAGTGGTCTCATATCAGTATGTGGTTTTCACATAAAACTTCAAATCCAGCTAACAAAACAAATGTGCTGAACAAACGGATCAGTTGAAAATATTGACATGTAATCAGAGTGCAAAGGCCTCCGAAGCTCAAGTGTGTCGGTCTGTTAATGCGCCTGCAGCAGCTCCAATTTTGGACAAGATGAGGATGGAGAAATGAACTGATACCACCGTTTGCTATTTATGTATAAATTCATGGTAAACACGGACTACACATTCTTCTCATGGTTGAACTCTCTCATGTCTTCACTGACTCCAGCAAATGTAACCAAAATAAAGCCAAAAAAAACATAAAAACAAAGCAGTCCACGTCCTTTTTTTTTTTTTTTTTTTTTACTACAAGGGGCATTGCACAACTTTGGAGAGGATCACAAAGCTGCTTCACTCACAGCCCTCTGTCCACCCAAAACCTGTTTAGACAAGATTTACAAGGATAAACATGTGGCCTATCTAACTTCGGCCCTTTGAGGTAACTTTTATTATTCTCACAAAAATAAGTCTGGTGTTGCCAGTTGAGGAAATGGTAAGAGGACGTTTACTTTTTTTTCTTCTTCCTTTTAAATGAACATTTAATAAAAAAAAAAAACTTTTTTTCTTTCTTTAAAATTCACACTTGTTTTGAAATTGTTCCCTGGACTATTTAAATCAGTCGGAAACCATAGCTTTTAAAAAAGTCAATCAATGACAGTTATCCCTTCTAAGACGATAGTAAAACAATAAGTCCAAAGCCGTGTTTCCATCGCACTTTCGTGCGTTCTGAAAGCTCGACAAAGGTCGGTGTTTCCATTGATCGATGTTTTTCGAATCAGTCTCCGCACATCTTGTCCTGCAAGACTTCTCTTCAAAACAACGAAAAGGAAAATCCCGGCTTTGATTTCTTTTTCGATATTTCCTTTTTGAGTAATTCTAGAGATAATGGAAATGCACAGTTATTCTACAGCTAGTTCTTTATCCTGACAATCGGCCAATGAATTGAATGATTATTAAAATAATACTAATTACAATGAGATATAAATAATCCCCTGTTCTAAATGAATTTCCAATTGTATTTACCATCCCAGTGATGATGTTTATGTAACTCTTAATATCAAGGAACTTAATGGAATATTTCTTTACTATTTTTGATTATTTAATGATTGTGCTGTTTTTGATATGTAGATTGGGTCTATTAAAAAGGGAGACCTTGTGTCATAACGAGACAAACGTTTTAGTATAAAAAAAAAAACTATAATAATTAATTGTTATTCAATGGTGGTGGACCAGTACCATACACTAAACTCAAGGCCGCTACAGGATCACCAAGCGGTGGCATCAGAGATGCACAACTGATTTGCAGAACGGGGAGGAACATCTCCACCTCTGGCTCAGAGTGGAGCTGGGAGCAGCTGCTAAGTGCAAAAGGTCGCCTTGAAAAGGACTTTGGGACAGGGAAGCGGCCCACGGCAGCACTGGCTGCTCGCTGAGAAACGAGAAAAAAAGCATACATGTTTCACATTAGACGCTCCACCAAGACTTGAAAAAGTGGTGACCTGAAAACTCGACTAATATAGCATCAAAGTGGCGAAGCTGGCAATGCTGTTATAGCGGCGGAGGGCTTGGCCCGCTTGCTCCGCCAATGAACCAAGTGATGCCAAGGTGCCTTGACACAGGTTGAGGGAGAAGGTAACGATGCAGCAGCACTTGAGTGTGTTGAGGAGCGTTTGAGAAAACTCAAGGAAACTTGAAGGATAATAGGAGGTTTTCTCTGTGATGCATCCCACGAACAATATGCAGAAGAATCATTGTCAATTGGAAATGAGATTGCATGTAGATGTCAATCGAGATAGTCATTTTTTTCCTGACAATTTATTGTTCAGCCCCAATTCATAAAAGGTAATACTACGTTCACATCACTAAAACAATTCACATCCACGCACGTGTTTCAGCTCGGTATTGATAAAGATCACCATCGATGTTACACCGTTACACATGGCCAAGCAAACGCACTGGCCAGCTGCACACAAAACAGACTGAAAAATGAGCTGGGTCTGTGCGTTATGGTCCAAACGGGTTCGGTTTCATCCATCCACATTGCAGCACATTTACTAACTGAAATGGGATTTGTAGTGGACGAGTGCTTGGCAGTGTAGTGCGGTTGCCAGGAGTCGCTGTAACAAAACAAGACAACAACCTTGACAACCACATACTGTATAACTAATCACTGAGCAATATCTTCAAATGTATGGAAACCATGTGAGTAAAGAGTCTTGGCAAGATCTGTTTGCCTGTGTACTTCTGAAATGTCCTGTGCGTCCGTATCAATAGAAAACTTTCTGAACCGAAAGCAGGAAATGACGAACTGAACTCTGTCCGGTTTTCACAAAACGGTGGATTCTCACTTAATGGTATCAATACGAATGAACGCACAGTGTGAAGTATAGAGAGCGAGACAGTCGGCACAGATGTGATTCCAGCAGAAAAACAGAAGAGATGGGGAATTAACAGGCGGAACCAAGCGGGTCTGAGGTTATGCAAATAAGTTTGAAAGTATAGAAACAGGATGGCACGCTTCAATAATGACCCTTACTAGGTTTTTGTACTAATGGCATTTACAGTGCAGATGAGAGACTAAACATTAGTCTGACATTTAAATATAGATATAATGTTTAATCACTCATGAAGGCCTTTACATATTTTACACACCTATTTCTATTGTCTATTTTTTTTCTTCTTAACAATATGAAATTGCACAGATAAGACCATCCTTATCCGATAAGACTATGACTATCAATGGGTATTGATACTAATGAGCAGTATCAACACTGAAATTCGTATCAATAAAATCTAATATCTAGTCCTTACTTGTGCCTTACTAGAAGGGGATTCATACATGCCTGATCTAGACTGATTATTACATTTTAAAATGCTACAGAAAAGGTCATTAAGACATGACACCAACACGTTCAATTGCTGCCACAATCGTGTGGGGAGCTTTGTCCTGCGAAAACCTCTCTTCAAAACAAAGACCTTCATTTCAGAGGAGATGGATTGAATCATCTTATTATTGCGATTGTCGCCACCGCTGTTGCAAACATAGTTGCTCCTTTTAACATTTATTGTTTTTGATGTGAAAATTCAGTGAACATAGACTCAGACCATCTTTAGGTTCTTGGAAAGTTACTGAAACAAAAAAAAAAAGATTAAACTAACTAAACAACGTTTAGCTAAAAAGGTTCCCATTTGACCAAAATGTCAGTGAAGCTCAGAGGATCTCAGTATGGACAGACCATTATTAAAACCCAAAAGGTTTCAGGCGTCATGTTTACCTACCGCTTTTGTGCACTGTGTTAGATTTAAAACCTCCAGAACTGACTGCAAGATAGGAGCACCATAAACTATCAGAGTGTCTAAGACACGCACCTCCACCAACTTTTTAAAATATCTGATAAACTGACTTTTCTTTTCTAAATCACCGCAAATATAAAAGGCCAACATTTGAGGGGAAAAAAAGAAAAAAAGACTACATCAATCCATTAGAATCTATTAACAGACAAAAAAAGCCATGCTGTTAAGTGGGAAACCCCTGTTGGCCCAACACTGAACTCCTAACTCCTTCAGTTAGTCGTGTTTAATAGGCTGTTAATGGTCCATCAATCGACCTGCAGCGTGGATATGACAGTGCCCTGTGTGCCCAGAGCTGACAGTCCTCTGACAGGCCAATAAGGTCCTAATGAGAAGGACAGTAGCTCCGTGTCACAATCTCCGTCGTTAGTCAATGAACTGATCAATGAAACATGATTTTGAGATAATAAGGCTTTTGTACACTTTACACGTGATGGCTCTTTTGCTTTTCCAATGCAGTCCTCCTTTGTGCTGTTACTGCAGAGTACAATAAAATCGAAAACTATTCAAAAACACATTTTTTTGCTTTCATGCTATTACAAGTGTAAAAAAAAAAAAAAAAAAAAAAAATCCACATAGGAATTTGATGAACTCCATTAGCATGATCTCAAAAAGCAAAGTTGAAACTGCACACAAGACTCCGGGTTCTCAAATGTGAACTCTTGATGGAATTAAAATGAAAATTTCCTCAAATAATTATATATTAAAAAAAATATTTTATTAATCGATTCTGAATAGTTATAAGCTGAAACTAAGGAAAGATACAGTTTTATTTGGTTGTCAAGTTCAGATCAGTGCGTTTCATCGGGGCTTGAGCGCCATTCTCGTCACCAGAAGTGGACAACAGCCTTACAGGAAGACTACTGTAAATCTAAAACCTGCCTTAATACTTTTTGTTATTTTGAGGACAAACTATGATATAACTCCACCGTGTGCTTCTGTATAATATCCAGGTCTTGTACTCTGAGTTGAGGCTTTTTTATTGCACCAACAGAAAATCATTAAAGAAAAAAAAAGAAAAAAATCTTGCATTTGCAAGTCAATTCAGAACCTTGAATCTGATAAGGGCGGGACTGTCAATCAATCCTCTTACATATTTCTACTAATCACAAGTTACAGCTACTGAAACCAACTTTCTGAAGCATAATCTATACTGATGTGTAAGTGTGATCCTGTGAAAGTACTCAGACAAATAAATATGCTCAAATGAATGCCCACACAGGCTAAGATGATCAATACATGAAAGCTTTTTTTATCCAAAGTCCAGGTTACTCTTGAGTTTATGTGTACTAACTACTTCCTCTATGACGACTGTAGTAGTGTGCTGCAGCAGATATGACCCATACCTGACCTGTTCTTACTACCAATTGTATGCAAATACATTGTTAGTATGCAAATGTAGTCTGTGGAATATATGAATAGGGAAACAGCGACTGTGGCACCGAGCCAATGATTCCTAAATGATCATACCTTGTCCTCTGAATAGAAAATGTTTTAGCCTGGTGGGCCAATTTCAACGCATGCTTCTAAACAACTTAGGACATTTTATTTTCTACATTAGAGCGCAAAGAAGCTTCATCATGCTGTCAGCTCTGTCAGGATATCATAGTAATATGTTTGTCATTAAGGGTGGATTCTGCCTTCAGCTTAGCGGTTCAGACATGGCTTTGGTGGAGGAGCTTTAATTTTTAAAAATCAGATAGCTGTTGGTTTGATCCCCAGACATGTTGTATAAAAATTGAAAATAGACAGTTACAAATGCTGCTTGTATGAAATGGTCAAGTGGGAAAAATGCTAAGTGCTTTGTAGGATAAAAACCTCAATTCAAAGTGTGGACTATTTAAGGATATTAATGTAATTGAACATCTGGAGTCATGGTAGCTTCCCAGGTGGGAAATACAACTGTAAAACAGCTCTTTATTTAATAGTTATCCTTTATCTGATGATAACGAAGCAAAAAAATGAAATACTGAAATTAATAAAAGTTAATAAAAAGGTTTTCAAACTTGTATTTTAAGCATTTCAGCAGCCCTGATGCATTCTGGGAGTTTAAAACGCTGAACGCTGCCTGGGTGTAAACAAGTGCAGACCTTCCCGATATAGGATCCTGTGGAACAAAGATTTGTTGCAGTTCCTCGACTGGCCACTAGAGGCTGGCTGTAGACACCAGTCGGTCTCCATTGACTTCCATGTTACAACGTCCAACTTTAGAGCAGAAATAAACACATTTACATCCTAGTTCAAAAAATCTTTTTGGTCCCAATTGTTTGATTTCAAACTCACAAGTCTGAGGGGGGGTCAATTCTTTTGTACCACATCAGGAGAGTTTATATTACGCAATAGAGTTATCTCTATTATGATTGAGTGACAGTTGGCTCAGCCAATGGCTAGCCGGTATCACTTCCTCACCCATAATGGTCATGCTGCTGCGCTTAGCGAAGCCACCACCCGTTGGGACGACCTCAGTAGAGTGCGTCGATGTGTTGCATGCCGCATGTACACAATGTGATGTTTGAGTCTTATAAGATGAGACTTGGTTTTAATCCATAATGAAATGGGCTCAAACTTTAATGTACGAACGAACGCTATCCAGCAAACCTTGCCTGTAGCTGCTCTTGTTCATCTCCTAATATACACCATAGCTATATAACTAGGTAATTCCCTCTGCTGGTCACAGTAGGAATCATTGCTTATCAACACACAAAACACCTTCAAAATGGCAAGTAAAAGTAGTATAGATTCATCGAATGAAACTTCGACCTCTTAAAACGGGATTCGAGCATCAGGTTTGGGACTCTTTCAAGGAGAAACCCAACAAAATGGTGCTCTGTACGCTCAGTGAAATCTTAATTGCGTATCACAGCTGTACAACCGTCATGCGTGAGCATCTCAACAGAAAACATCCTGTGGTTCTCAAACCTTAAAAGTGACGACACTACAACAATATAAGCATTTACCTAATTATTAAGTGATGGTAAATGCATTAGCCGCATTAAATTTAGTTTGTTATTTTATAGTTTTCACGTGCATGTTGTGGCATGATCATTTTATGGTGTAAAAACTAAAACGATGATGCTAACAGATTACCTGCTTCAAAGTCTTCCCGCCAATTTGGGTCTTTTTTGAGCACTTAAAACTAAACAATATTGAGTTCTATTAATGTCATGTTTGTGCTGTCTGAACAGTTATATATAAAACAGTAGGGGTGGGTTAAAAATATCGATATATCGATATTTTATCGATATGCATGTGTAGGAACGATTATCGATACATAAATCCAAGTATCGATTTAAAAAAAAAAAAAAAAAAAAAATTTAATTTTTTTTAATTTTTTTTTTTTTTTATCCCGATTTTTTCCCCCATTTTATCATCCAGTGCTCCTACCTAAGTCAGTCCTGGGCATTGCTCCATCTACCAACCCCGGGAGGCCCTGCACTGAGCTCAAGTCTCCTTACTTGAGGAGTGAGCAGGCTGCTTCTTTTCACCAGGCATGGTGGAGTTTCTCTGGCCGGACGTGGCGCGTGGAAGGATCATGTTATTCCCTTATTGTAACCGGAATATCGATATCGTATCGAATCGTATCGTAAATCGTATCGTCTTGGGGCCTAGTGTATCGGAATCGTATCGTATCGGGAGGTCAGTGATGATACCCAGCTCTATAAAACAGTTAGCAAATATACATCTCTTTTTGTACAATCATCTGGTAAAAGATAATTTAAGATTACAAAAGTAACATATTCAACGTGAATTGTGCAGTGATTAATACTTGTGAAGGAAAACCATTCAGACATACAACTTTGGGAAGAATTTGCATTACAATTATGAACTTTTACACAAAGTGATGTCTTAAACAGTGTTTGCACTTTTTGGGCTTTGAATAAGTTATTTTAGATTTATGGAGATTGTTCTGAATAAACCAAATTATGCCCTTTGACACTTTTGCTTTGGTTTATGTATGAAATTTATTTTTTCACATTTAAAAAGTAAAAAATTGTGAGAATGGTAAAATGTATTATTTGTTGGGATTTACAAAGATGTATCAATAAATGGGAAAATCATCATAAGATTAATCTAAAAAATAATTGTTAGGTTGATCGACAAGAAAATAATCGTTAGTGGTAGAACTTAACAACGGCTTGATGAGATCATTTTTGTGTTTACCGCCGAGTCAACATGTTAAATGGTAGATCCCACTAAACATCTGACGGCAGCTGTGCAGACATTTCAACGGTGTTCGTCTGAAGGGGCTGGGAGCAATGCTGACTTTGATTGACATACAATTGGCATGTTTTTGTTGGCTTCTGGAGGAACATGGCTGCGCCCCACGTGAAGAAAAACGGGCTTCAAAACTAGTCTTCAGAAACCAAAGGGTCATGTGACCTAATGCTTCGTCCATTGTTTTATACATTATGTGGTTCTACAGGGTACAGAAAGTAAGCGTGACCCTGACGACATGAGGGTTCATATTAGACCAGGGGGTCAGAAACATCAAAAACTAAATAACTTTTCTTTTTTTTTTCACTAATACCACTGGTATTGGAAGAGTACTAGGTATTGGTCAAAATACCAATCCTAGGCATAGGAACATCTCTAATTATGGTTTTCCTGTGAGCATCCTTGTTATTTTTTTAATCAGGAGGTTTTCAGGGTCACTTTACTGTACTACTCTGTTTTGATTTGGCCAAAACAGAGTATAACCCATCTCAGAATGGTGTTCCAAAAAGAGAGACAAAAAAATAAGCCCTTGTTTTTGTTAATTAAAGACTTGAATGCTGCAGGTCCTTATCAATAAGACGTTCTAGCAACTACCTGAGAAGCAGATGCAAAATGCCGCTGTGAGAGTTCAGGTGACAGTTTAGCACAAGAGATCATTTAGCTTCTTCTCATTGCCTCCCTCTTAGATACAAAATACAATCTAAAATGATTCTTGCATATAAGCCTCTTAATGACCCTGCTCCATATTTTAAAAGATCTTTGAGTTATACGTCTTTTCAAAGAGAGGACTTTGCTCTCAGACACCAGACTCACTTGTGGTTCCCAAGAATGAGCATTTAAAGCAAAAACCCTATTTGAAATGGATCAGTTTGGTCAGATCACTCCGCAACTATTACCCTTCGACATCCCTGTTGCACACTTTTTTCCCCTCAAAAGTAAAATTTACTACATCGCTTGTGCTGATGTCTGACGATCCGCTTCACGCTAAACCGTAAACATACAATAAACTTCACCTGGCAGAGGTTTGTACTGAAAGTCATTTTTGAAGGAGTTAAATTAAGTTTATGCCATGGGTGGGAATTCAAAATTAAAAAACAATTGATTAATAAACTTTTTTTTTTTAATTCTTGCCAAAAACGTCACACTGCAAGAATGAGACCAGGCCTGCGGAGAGAAGTAAACTGAAACAATTCTTGGTCCTCGTGTGCTAAAACGACGATCCTATGGTTTACTTGTGACGTGCTTCAAATCACCGTACCAGACAAACGTGCACACTAACATGCGAAATGGGTGTTTTACTGTGAGTGGGTCAGTCCAGGTTCAACATCTGCAGATCTTAGTCGCTCACATAAAAGAGATCCTGGTTTTGACATGCACGGTCTTGTGAAAGAGAGAGTACACCCACTTTTGAGTCGATGGTTTTTCACATCAGGACTTTTAAGACAAAAACAAAAAGGTTTTAAAAGGTCTTGAAATTACTCCGATGGAACCTCAGAGGAATAACAACACTGGATATCTCATTATTTAATCAAAAACACCAAACTACTCCAACCTAATTTAAGACTTGATAAGGAAAAGATAAAATGATGCTCCTGATACATAAAATATTACTAGTGATGGTGAACTTTGTCCACATGGATGTGCAGTATATTCATGTAGTGCATGCATTTATAGAGGGAACTGCCCCCTTCTTGGAAGATAAAAAATAGTTGAGGGTGTTTCCCTCTTGTAGATGTTTACCAAGATAAGAAAGCATACATGAAGACACACTTATGAGTTTACTATTCTGGCCAGGTGTAGGACAGCACGACGGTGCAGTGATTAGCACTGCTAGAAGGATCCTGTGTAGGTGCTCCGGTTTCCTCCAGCAGTTTAAAGACATGTAAAGTCGATTAGCGATTCTACGTTGCTGGACCGAGTCCCAGTGTCTCTGTGTGGCCTTGTGATAAACCGGCGATCTGTCCAGAGGTGCCTTGCCTCCTGCTACATGGCAGCTGGAGGATACTGACCACGTAACATAAGAGGCTTCAGTCCACTAACGGTCATGTGAAAAAGTCAATACTCCCTCTTTTAGTCCTGTCTTTGTTTGTTCATCTTTAAAAAACATAAATCAGAATCATCATAGCTTTAGGAAAATGCAGCTTCAGACCAAAATAAAGCCAAAAATGAAAGAAAATAATGTGGGAAATACAAAGTAACCCCATAAAGATGGATCTGCATGGTATTGAATTATCAGGAATGAATATAATATGAATAACTTTAGTTTCTCTCTTGTCGGCATGGAAGGATTTTTGCTCGCTCTTTTTTAGCTCATTGAGGTTTTTCTGTGGGTTTTTTTTTATGAACCAATCTCTCAATGTCCCCACACAACATTTCATTCTAGGCAACTCCAAAACCATGATTCTCTCATTTTTCAGCCACACTGATGTATGTTTGCTTTTCGGATCATTGTCCTGTTGCTTTACCTAACTTTGACCAGGCTTTAGTTGGATATTTGAGCGCACACACACACGCCGCAAAAAACACTCTGGTATACAGAAGAATTCACGGTTGACTCAATAACGGCATGGAGCACAGGTCCTGTGGCTGCAAACCAGCCCCCCTCCACCACCGTGCTTAACAGTGGCCTTGACTTTTTAATTGCTGGAATGCAGCGTTTGACTTCACAAAACATGGAACTACAATATTAAAAAAGGTAAAATAAATACATGAAAAAAATTGACTTCGGCCTCATCATAGGACATTGTTCAAGAGGTCTTTGGGTTTTACACAGAAGAAGCGTTCTCATGACAAGTCCTCCAAAGAAACTGAAGCTGTTAAGTCCTTTTCTAATTGTTATGTCATAGACTTTGACATTTATCATACTCGGAGAGCTCTGAGATGTTTCTCTTTGGGACTTTATTGCTTCTTTTTCTGTATGTTTCTGCACATTGCACAGTCTGACCTTGGAGTAACTTTGCTGGGACATCAACTACCGGTAAGTCGGCAACCGTCCTCAACACTTTCCACTTTTGAATAATCTTTCTGTCTGAAAAAAAAAAACGAATCTGCAAGTTGTTTTATAAGCCTTTCCAGATAAATGTGAGGCAACGGTCGCATTTTGTCTTTCCCTCTTGGTTTTATATGAACATAAACCAGAATATTTAAGACAAGCAAAACTGCAAAAGTATCCACTTTTATAGGTCTTCTCACCTGCTAATGATCAGTTCATCAAAGGTTGATGCCTAACAGCACGTGGCTGCAACTTATTCTCTTAAGCCCCGTGTAAGCAGTAAGAGACTATTTTTGTATTACCCACAGGATCTTTACAAACAGTTTTGGTTCAATTTTTGTTTAAGACAATAATAGCACAGTGGGGAAAAAAGTTACAGATGTTTTTGTTCATTTGAAGCTGCATTTTGTGTAATATTAAAGCTGACTTTTATTACACAATTTTTATTATATTTGTGCAAAAAAAACATGGTCGGGGGGGCGCTAACTTTACAAATGACTATATCCAGATTTTGTTCTACCATTTGACAGAATGTATTGATAAATGGCCTTTTAACAGTTTTGGTTTATTGAGATTAAAAGGCAACCTGACATCATTTTAATTTATTTCTCTGTACTAATTTGCACATACTGACTGTTATTGTTTATAAGGGTTTAGTGAAATATTGAGATTACAACAACTATTATAGCATAGCAGATGCATGGAAATGAACAAAGAAATACAAAATTACAAGTATTTGTAAGATAATTGTCACATCAAATTTAATTTCTGTCCTACGGTGATGCTAAAATGTTAAAATAATACATGAAAACATAAAAAGGGGTTTGTTGTATTTAAAAGGAGCAGGTAAATCTGTCGTCATCACACGCAGCGATGACATGATCCACTCAAGTCAACACAGATAACGGGTCAAACTGGTTGCTGAAAACAAGTGGCCGGTGCTCAGACCTGCTGGGACACACAAACGCCTGACCACTTTAGCCGGGGGAATCTGACCACTTTCTGGGGCTCTCGGCAATTTGTAGGTCACAAAGCTCTCTGTGACCGCTGGTGTAGGGTGTAAGTCACTGCCACTGGCAGGTCAGTCGAGGATTGGCCCACACACACACGCACAAACACACACACCTTAAACCTTGCTACTTACCAATCTCCCCTAAACACCTGTAGATCTAAACTGATTTCAGGAATTTTGAAAATCATGGGAGAGGCTTACAGGGAGCTCTCGCTTACAGCAAATGCTTTCGATTTTGGCCCAATCTCCGTGTTAATATACAGTTTATCCGGCATCCTAACAGAAGAGTCTGACTGGCAGTAGGACGTGGCTAAAGACTTGATCAGATGTCTGGGGATAGGAAGATCACAGAAGGGCACCCCACCCCCAGCCCCGACCCCTGTGAGGCTTTCAATGAAATTTTCATGCGTGGTGGTTGTGTGTGTGCGTGTGTGTGTGTGCGCGTGTGTTTTCGTGAGCGTTGCAAAAGGGGCTCCTTGAGCGTGCACCTGGCCTACTGCATTATTAAAGCTCAGAAGCTAGCTCACTGAAAAGGAAGTGAAGTTTGAAGGGAGGGTGGGTCACTGCAAGATGGTTGAGAACAGTCAGAGGAAAAATATTCCCTTCCAGAGCAGCAGAAAGCAGGACATACACCAGATTTCACAGAGGAAGAAACAGCAAGTAGTATAAGGGATCAGAGGAGAGGCAAAGTTGGGGAGGAGAAGAAAAAGAGCACCTAACAGACTGGATGTGCAAATATACAACGTAAACCTCGATGGCAACCCAACTTCTCCACTCTTTACATGTTTGGGATTTACCCTTTCACCACTCGGTCTCGTACTCCACACCATGTGAGGTGCCCCTTGACCTCCCTGCTCAGCTCTACTTTAAGCGATGTGAGATGAAACATTAGACCGTGCATACGTTTAACTCCTCAGAAAGAGAAATTTCCCTGGTGTGCACCCTCGGCACACCTGACATCCTGCCCGGGGCTCCAGACAAAACCCCCTGTTTAAACATGGATGAGTCTGCCCACTGTATCGCCCTTCTCCTTTCTCTTTTCTTTCGTTCCTTCTTTCTTTCTTTCTTTCTCCTCCGTCTCTCTTCAACTCTGACGCAAAGATGAGAGCAGCTGCTTCAGTCTGTCTCAATAATTCAAGACTCAAATGAGGGATGAGGAGCGGCAATGGAGTGGGAAGTGAGAGTTAAGAGGAAGATGCATGAGGAAAAAAAGTGATAGGAATCAGGGGTTCACCAGTAGGCAGAAGAAAAAAAACACACACACACATTGAAGTCTGGCAATCCTACATTAGTTCTCCGGCAAGTCGGAACATGAGCCGGTGTTCTGCCAATTTCTGCTACCTGCCGAGAAATGCTACTTTGTGGTTCTGCGCATGCGCACAGTCGATTTTCAAACTTTGATTGCCACGCTAAATTGATAATATGGGATGTTGAGTATTTGATCCTTCCAAACACACTACCCATGACATGAATTGCATTACACTTTGTGAACATTATACGATAAAGAGAAAAAAAAAACAATTCTAGTGCTTTATTCGTTATTCATTCAGTCATTGGCCTTTATTTAACCAGGAAGATCATTAAGAACATTCTTATTTACAATGACGGACTGGCAAGAGACAAGGACCACTTGGGGGAAAAGGAAGTGGGCTAGGGAGTAAAACACAGTAAAATTGTAGCTCTACAAAAGGTAGAAAACCAATAGGGAGCATTTTTTGGCAAAGCAGCAGAAATTGGCAAAACACCGTGAGTGTTAGTTCACCTGCTCAAAATCTCTACCTCTCGGTGGCTGATTTATGGTTCCGCGTTACACCGACGCAGAGCCTACGGCGTAGGTACGCGGCGACGCACGGCGTACAGTGCGCATCGCCGCGTCCCCTACGCCGTCGCTTTAACGCATAAGCATAAACCAGGCTTAAAGGTCAGTGAGGAAGCTCTGCGGCTTGTGGCAGCAGAGCTGCAACTCCACGGCGAACAACAGGCAGACAAAGGCTGCTGGAGGGCTGCAGCTCCCCCCTGCACATGCCGGCCACCTTTCCAGACTGAAACCAGCCCCAGATCCGCCTCTCTCCGTGCTGGAGCAGAGGGAGAAACCCTCGCTCCCCCCGGCAGGGCTGCACATGCGAGGGCCGGCAAAAGTTCCGGAGACACACGCGTGTGGGAGCCGCTGCAAACACGTCCCCCCCCAAAAAAATAAACCAATACATGAAATAAAAAGAAAATAAAAAAGCCTCACAGGAAAACATCTGCAAGTGCGTTTTTCCTTACTAAAAGCTGCACAAAGAGGGGGAAACAACCATAATAACAAGGCAAAGCAGCGTCGATGCAAATGCATTGTTCCCCCCATGCACGCCGGGGAACCGGGATATAGTGGGAACCCCGTTATTATTACCGCTGCAACATTTACTTTACATGCATTAACGCTGGAAACACGTGCAGAAAACGGCGCAGCTCCAAAAAAACACCACTATTCGCTGCTTTTTTAGACACAATCGAGAAAAAGCTTGGAAACTGGACCTTTGCAGCTAGCAACTTGGGCTAACTTCAGCAGCCATGCCTGTTTGAAGTTGAGGAGGATGCAAAGAAGAAAGAAACAGTCGAGGCTGGAACACACATGTTTAGGAAAACACGTCAAAAACACACTACGTGCTCAGTTCCTGCAGCTGCAGCAGCTGGAACTGCTGCACATCTGGGGGAGACTTTAGCTCCACTTAGCTCACTCCTTTGCTGGGTTTCTGTTGTGACACTGCGAGCATTTTACTTACTTTTCTCTGGCTTGGCTGTCCGAGGGGACCACGGCTCCTTTACCCTTGCCGTACATGTTGGAGGCTGCTCTGCTTACTTTTATTTGATCCCCACTCGACACCTGTCAAAGAAAGCGAGCAGGAAAAGCTACTATCTCCATAGCTACCCGGTTAGTGTTGTCTCCCTATCTCTCCCTGGCTCTCTCTTTGCTCCGGTTTCCTTTTCTTTTTCTTTTTTCTTTTTTCTACATCCCCAACATTGCCCACAAATCAGGCAGGGTTTCAGCCGGGGGGAACTTGAAACCGTCCACTGGTGGAGCTTTTTCTTTTTTTTTTTTTTTTTTTTTTCCTTTTTTTTTCTTTTTTTTTTTTCAATCGCTGTTCCTGGATTCAGCTCTCCCTCCCTCCGCTGTGAGCCGGTGGGGGCTTCTTAAAGCGACAGTGACTCCATTTTTCGGAGACTTCGCTCAAGTTCAAGTTCTCTTTTTAGAGGCCTTTTCCTGTTGAAGCATTACACTGCATTTGCGTTCAGGCAGAGTGAGGCGGTGGGGTTTTCATGCGTTTTGGCCGTTCGTTTACACGAAAACAAAGCTCAAAGTCACCAAAAATGATCATTTCTGAAAACTCCAGCCAAAGTGGAGATTTTTAAAAACTCCGGCAACTCCGAAAACGCATACTTCCACCCTAATGAGTATGCAAAATGAGTGTGCGAGATTTTTTAGTGCGTCCGAAACATTAGAACGTACTCAATAGTTCAATAGTAGCTCTATCCATACTCATTCTGGAGACATTTTTTAGTGTGGATTGATGGACACTAGCCGAGCAGAAACTTCCCACAATGCAATGCAGCAGCGTTTGGTTGCTAAGTAATACGTATATGTCATAAGTATAATATTAAGTATAATAACATTATTATATAATATTGATATTATAATATTCATATTTAATAATATTATATAATGTTATCTTGTTTCGGCGGTGCTGCTACCGCTGCTGTGACAGGTTACCATGGTACCAACCCCCCCTCCCTACGGCAGGAAGTGCCGTGTGCGCTCTTAATAGTACGTCCGAATTAATGCACACTACTGATATTTACTCAAAAGTGTGCCGAATTTAAGTATACTTTTTAGTATATACTTTTTAGTATGGCATTTCGGACGCACCGTCCGTCTTCACGTTTGCTTGTAAACAGAGGGAAACAGATATTTAGGCTTTATAACGTCACATTATGCGACAGAAAGGTCACCAGCGTCATGTGTGCGACCTGTGTTTACAACTTGTTTGGCCACTGTAGTTACTCGTGTCGTTTGTTGATGTTTTTTTCCAGGATTTCCGATTGGCTAGCATGACTTTATGCTTCTTGTTACACTGCCGCCTGTAGGTTTGGCTGCTAATAGCACCCCATTAGAGTGTATCTATGCAGGTTTGTGTAAATTATGGTATTTTTCAAAACGTAGAGGGGGAAATATCCGTTTTTGTAAATACCCGGCTATGTGTAAACGTGGCCTAAAGCCTGGGATATACTTGCTGTTGGTGCTTGCGTTTGCGTCCATTCCCGTCCGTTTGCGTGAACCACCAACCGCAACGTTGCTCGCGTAGTACGCAAGGAGAGCGTGTATTACCGGCGGTGACCGGTAGGGTACAGTAAGCAGAGCAACAGTTGGAAAAGTGATTAAATATTTAGTAGCAGCGGTAGTAGCAGTAGCAGATTAGAACAACAAACCAGTTAACATGACACCATTGGATGAAGAGGAGATTATAACATTGCTTTGGTTGCGATCTCAGCAAAGGAAACGGCGCCAGCGACCTGCGCGTCGTCACTTGTGGCCAGCTGGTATCTGACCGGGACCAGCTGGTATCTGACCGGGACCAGCTGGTATCTGACCGGGACCAGCTGGTATCAGACCGGGACCAGCTGGTATCTGACCGGGACCAGCTGGTATCTGACCGGGACCAGCTGGTATCAGACCGGGACCAGCTGGTATCAGACCGGGACCAGCCGGTATCTGACCGGGACCAGCTGGTATCAGACCGGGACCAGCTGGTATCAGATTGGGACCAGCTGGTATCTGACCGGGACCAGCTGGTATCAGACCGGGACCAGCTGGTATCTGACCGGGACCAGCTGGTATCAGACCAGGACCAGCTGGTATCTGACCGGGACCAGCCGGTATCTGACCGGGACCAGCTGGTATCAGACCAGGACCAGCTGGTATCTGACCGGGACCAGCCGGTATCTGACCGGGACCAGCTGGTATCAGACCGGGACCAGCTGGTATCTGACCGGGACCAGCTGGTATGTGACCGGGACCAGCTGGTATCAGACCAGGACCAGCCGGTATCAGATTGGGACCAGCTGGTATCTGACTGGGACCAGCTGGTATCTGACCGGGACCAGCTGGTATCAGACCGGGACCAGCTGGTATCAAATTGGGACCAGCGCCACTCGCGGCCAGAGCAGGAACTGCAGGTCGCGTACGCGTTGTGTCTTTTTGAAAACGTGCACGTCGACGCGTCAAATGAACGCAGGATACGCGTGGCGGCCATGATGCGTACGCGTACTGAACTGCAAGTATATCCCAGGCTTAAGAGGTTGATAAGAAAACCACCTCCTATTGTGCTGAAACATTTTATTGAATGATTGTAAGTGTTTATATATATCCCACTACCATACCTGTCAAGTCTCCCGTTTCGGCCGGGAAACTACCGTATTTGAGCCCCTCTTTCCGGCCATCCACTCGTATTAGTATTTTCCCATAGATTTCCAGTTTTATAATATAATAATTTTTAAACAGCAAACTGAATTGTCACTAACCTCACGAGAACTGCCCCCTGCTGCAGTCTGGGTGGCAGTTCTCGCGAGGTTAGAGGCAACAACGGGAGCAAATTCGGAACAACAAATCAGAGATGGATGGATGTAATGAGAGAGGGGCATTTCTGACAAAAAAGAAGAAGACTTGGTGTAAATATCTCTAAAAATGGGAAACCAATTTACTTTCCTAAAGAGGAGATACAGAAACATGCATGTGTCACCAGTCAGTGAATACCAGAGAGCAACATGAGTGAAAATGACAAATTGAAAAAAAATGTAAATGTTTCACTTGAAGACAATCAATGTGTATATTAACTGAAAATATTAGATATAAATACATGTCCTTTAATCCACTTTTGTGTTTTCATTTAGGCTCTATTATAGGAATTACATACATAGGAATGTCCACATCATTTCAGTGTCAACAATTCTGAGCACATAATTGTAGATTGTAAGTGGTTGACAGGTAGTTATTTTAGATTTCTCGTAAATCTGTCTTAAAATGTAAGATACTGGACCTTGGTTGGGCTGGTGGGACAGCAGCGGAAAATTTCCTGTATTTTTAAATCCAAAACTTGACAGGTATGATTTGCGTTCAAGCAGAGTAAGAGGTTGATAAGAAAACCACCTGAAACATTTTATTGAAAGATTGTAAGTGTTTATGTATATCCCGCTGCCATGACTCAGTTTGTGACTTTTGGCCCAGTGTTGCTCAAGATCTTGATTTTCAAACTCTGTGTAGCTTGTCAGAGCATACTTGTCAAGTTTTGGATTTAAAAATACGGGACATTTTCCGCCGTTGTCCCACCAGCCCAACTGAGTTCCAGTATCTTACATTTTAAGACAGGTTTACAAGAAATCCAAAATAACTACCTGTCAACCACTTACAATCTACAATTATGTGCTCAGAATCTGATAGATCTATCTTTTTTGACCCTGAAATGCTGTGGACATTCCTATGTATGTAATTCCTATAATAGAGCCTCAATGAAAACACAAAAGGGAATTAAAGCACATTTATCTATTTTAAATATTTTCAGTTTATATACACATTGATCGTCTTCAAGTGAAACATTTACATTTTTTTTCAATTTGTTATTTTCACTAATGTGGCTCTCTGTTGCTGCTGACGGACATCGTTCCCCCCCCCCCCCCCTCCCGTGAGATACACTAAAAACACAGTTACAAATCTTTCAGAACGGGTATCCCAATTATGGAGATATTTACACAAAGTCTTCACTTTTTGGGGAGAAATTCCTTCTCTCTTGTTACATCCATGCATCTCTGATTTGTTGTTCCGAGTTTACTCCCGTTGTCGCCATAACCTCGCGAGAACTGCCACCCAGGCTGCAGGTGGCAGTTCTCGCGAGGTTAGTGACAATTCAGTTTGCAGTTTAAAAATTGTTATATTTATGGGAAAATATTAATACGGGAGGACGGCGTGAAAGAGGGGTAAAATACGGTAGTTTCCCAGCCCAAATGGGGGACGTGACAGCTCCGTCGGCCATATTGCACGCTGGAGGATGCTGTCTTGAATGTGAAATGTAATACTGTACACACTGCAAATTCCTTTGCTTGTTTAAAAATATTATTTTTCAAACCGGGCTGTGAATATATTTATTTCTGCAGTAAAGTTGAACGTTTTAACATGGAGATAAATGAAGACTGATGCACTTTTGGAGCCAGCCTCCAGTGGTATGTAGAGGAACTGTAATTTTTGTTACTTCCTGGTTAGCTTCAATACGGAAGTAAGATGGTCATGACTGGTCATGACGAGCAAACTAATATACATTATTGGATGTCAGTGGGTGGCAGTAGCAGTAGTAATTACGATTTTTTAAGTCAATTGTGACAAGTTCTAATGGTGGCGATGACAAAGTGCGTAAGACTGATGATATTAGAAAAGGAAAATTAACTCTGAACTGAACAAAATTCTAACCCAGATGAAGAGTCTAGTATGAGTGTTGGTCAAAACAAAGCAAAGACATTGTGCTTGATCAAATACAGTGAAGGTTATCTTCCAATCGGCTTGACTTTCACCGGGGATCCAACTCTGTTGTGCTTGTGTGTGTGGGGAAGAGTTTTGTGTGTGCACCTTTCGTTAGTTCCTGCCAGTATTTCATATTTGTGTTCATCTAAACAGGCTGAGGATTCACAAGTATAAACTGTCATAGCTAACATACCATAGTACCAGGCTACAACGTGTCATTTTGGAAAATGTTTGTTTGATGGTGTACCTTTTTTTTTGTTGTTGTTGTAAAAAATGTTCCAAGCCTCTAGATGACCTTGTGATTAACCACCGCGGTTGTACGATGTGTAACTCAGAAATACTACTTGCAGTGACAAAGTGGTCTCCTTACTCAACCAATAACTTTTATCTGGCACAATTTTTGCATTATTTTGGACCATTATTTTTCTAGTTCTCGTTGTACATTTTTCATTTGTTTCTCTATTTCCCACTTTTTTTTATTGAATATTAATTACATTTTGCTAACTAGAGAGAAACACATGCTGGTATCTGTCAATTTACTTGGCAAATAGAACTGATTTTGATGTCTGGATCCTGAAATCACGCACAAAGGTGGTTTCTAATCATCTTTCGTCTCTTCCGTCCCAAACATTTAATGCAAAGCACTAATTGATGTTTTTATATAACCTAATACAGTGTACACCTGCACACCAGAGTCTTAAAGTCATTTTATTTATATTTTTAAGTAATATTTGTCAGAAACCCAACACTACAGTAACGGAAGAATAGTCAATGCTTTTGCTTGAAGGTACTGTTGTTTTTATGTTTATTATTATTATTATTATTATTGATCAAAAACTGAGTCAGATCTCATATGAGAGGTCAATCTCGTGTCTGTTTTAGATGCTCTGCCAAATGTGGGATAAGTTGTGGAATTTCTAGCAGATAAACTGAACACCCTTAATGACTTGTTAATAACATGACATTTTTGGTAGAAGTGCCACATCCGATTCTCTTATCTTCCTTGACAGGTCACAAGTCCACAGCAGGTTCACAGAAACATCCACGCAAACTCGGTGCGTGGCTCATCTGCAGTCAATCCATCTATAACATGCATGTTTCTGGACTGTGGGAGGAACATGAGGCAGCTGCAGAAAAGCCCATGCAGGCATGAAGAGAGCATGCAGACGTCACACTTATAAACTGGAAACATAAAAGCTAATGATTTAATGCACACAGTAACGAGGAGCCATAAAGTGTTGCACAACACCAGGAAACATTATCCCAAACAGCCACTCCAAATCAATTCCTACACATTACAGAATACATTGTTGTGGTTCACGCTTTGCTTAATTTGTTGTGTATATAGACACTAAATGAAAGTCATGATATAAACAATGGGATTTGATACACCTCTTGCTCATGTACACACGTACGCAGGTATAGTGCTGGTATAGCGCTGGTGAGGTATAATTTTGTGGCGTCATGTCCCTTTAAGAGTGTGTAGAGGGCTCTTGCAGAGTTTGTGTGTGCAAATGTGTGTGTATATACGTGTATAAGGGAGGGACAGGCAGTGTGTTCTGTTTTCGTGCTGCTAGCTGTGGGAAGGGCACAGCTGACTGTCTGCGTTCGTGTCTGTCTGTGCGCACGTAGGCGTGTTCATGTGTGCGGGGATAAGCGCGTGTATTTCTGTGTGCATGAAAAAAAAGTGTCTTTTCTTTTTTTGTTGTTTTTTTTTTCATGCACAAGGATACAAACACCTGCTCTGATGAGCAGGCATATAATAAAAGAAGATCAGAGCAAGAAGGACAGAAAACAGATAAATAAATGTAGAGGAGAGTGTAATTTTTATGAAGGACTAAGATTTGCTTATGCGCCGTGTAGCAATGCAGATGCCCTGAAGGATGTGACAGGCACACTGTAGAAGTAGCAGGATTATACAAATGATATACTGCATTCTGTTTGTTAACAATATGCTGATTTATACATAATCTTACTCATATGAAGGAAAGAAGGTGTCACAGAATGCAAAGAAATGTTCCTTATGTACATATTAAGACTTTAATATGCCTGATACATTAAATAATACACTGAAAATCCTTTTTTGGGTCCTCATTCAAAGTGTTTATTATGTACTGAAATTAAAAACTCCCCAAATTGGGGTGTTTTCAAGAGTTTCTAAATAATTTTGTTTCGTGTCATTATTAATACATTGGGTCATTTTATGATTTTCTCTATTTATTTGCTCTACAATCTCTTTGTTTTTATTTTATTCTATGAAAATATTGATTTATTTAGTTAGTAATTATGAGCAGCAAAGAGGTTTCTGAAATTAATGTATCAAATATGATTCATCCAGCATCATAAGGCTGAATATTATAAAATGCACATTTTTTTTTCTTAAGTCTATCTTTTCAACACTTTTCATCACTGCATCACCATCCACATGAGTATTTTCCAGTTGGGTTTGCAGATTCAGCTATGAACTGAATCTACAGTTTAATTTGTGGGCTATCGAGTGAGTTTCCTTTCCAAATGTTCTTTTTTCACACTTAAATGAGAAGGTGCCGTTTTTTTCCTGATTATTTCTACTCTGGACATCTCCCCGAAACCAACTGAACAATTAACCAGCATACTGCTACCGCATTTCAAGACAGGGGTGTGTTCTGCAGTTTTAACCTTAAAAAATATTCCACGCTTCACTGTGGTTAATTCAGTTTAACATTTATGTGACTTCAATGACGATTTAAAGCTATGTTTCTTTCCACAGTCTTATTTTACCCTGCCACTTGCTCTGTATATTATTCAATTCAGCTGGTATATGGAGTGGTGTGCACTTATGGTGAGAGAGGGAAGAAAAGTGATGGCGCAGGTATCTTTTAAGCTCTAGACCGCAACCACCATCATTGTCTCTTCGTAGCACCTCTATTGATCCAGAAACCCAATGATTCCCAGGAACACCGGTGCTTCTTCATTTGCAGTCTAAAACACAAACAGCAGTATTATGGGCTTTCTCTTTTCTTCTGTTCATTCTATTTCATCATATCCACATGTTAACAATTTAGCTAGAAAATTAGATTCAAGACCTACGGTTCTCATGTCCCAGCTATGCCTCGTTTCCGTTAGCTTCCGTACGCTTTTGTAATATGTGCAAAAGTCCATTCATTCTCTGACACAAGAAAGAAACTTCTGTTGTTTTTTTCAAGTGTTATTTTCCCTTACGTGCTTGGGAAAGATTTGAACTCTTGCGGTGGATTTTGAGGAGAACATATACACTGTGTTAGCATCCAGTGCTAGTTAGCACAACATGGATACTTGGCAGGCTTTTGAAAAACAAACTTCTTTTACTTGTTTATTGATATAGCAAAACTGTTAAGGTTACAATTGTAGGCTGTTATAAAAATAGTTTAACTTCAGTGGCAGATATTAGTTAGCATTAGCAACATTAGCATTGTTAGCATTACACCAACCACTAAGAACTGCCCTTTGTTGCACTTAATGCCAGGAATGCTCTGTATGGTAGTCTAGTGGCTACAGAGGTGGGCTTGGTTCTGGAGGACCCAGGTTCAAGCAGAATGGCAACCAAGATGAACCACCTTGGTCCCCTGAGCTCCATGGTGTGTTTGTGTCTCAGATGTAAGTCGCTTTGGATAAAAGTGTCTAAATGACAGTACTACTAGATTGATGGAGGACACGTGGAAATGAGGGATTTTGAATTACATATGATTTATATTACACACCCAGGGGATTCACCTTCTTATGAATTCAAATAAAAAGTGACCTATTTCAGAATAACTTTTCTGAAATCTTCCTGGATAGACATTTTTATCGTCTGCTTATGCTTATGTGAACTCGTGGCTGTTTGAATCCGCTTTGGCATCGACAGTCAGGTTCAGACTTTTTCTTCAAACATTGAAGAGAAGACGAGACTCAAATCATCCCATTGCAAGATAGATCCATTTGATGCTTTGCTGATAGACTAAAGCAAACTTTAATTTACCGCCACTGGTCGCTAAGTTAGATATGTCAGCCCTGCAACTTGACATCAACAATGAAGGTGAGATTCAAAGTGTCCAATGCCAGCTGATATTCGGTGGTCCTCAATCATCGTTTTTGCTGAAGAAATAGGGAGACTTTTTGTCCTACACGGTCTTCCGTTACAATCTCTAGAGGTTGTGGTGGATGAGGCCTGATTGACGAATGTAAGGCATCTGGTAGCTTTCTGTAATGATAACGTAGCTATCAAGAAGTAACCTGAAGATGATACATTAGCTGCAGCCAGCTGCGTTACACACAGTGCCTGATGGGAAAGATATTGGATAAGTGTTTGAGCACACAAGTTCTACACTCCCTCTCCCATTGACGCGCTTCCGTCGCTCTGAACAGGTTACCTTGTTCGGTTCTATGATTGGTTGAACCAGTAACCAGCAGTCTGTAAAGACACTTTGATGAGAAGCTGTTGGATCCAGAGGCCCTATGGATCGTTTTCGAAACCTTTGTTTGATGTTGGTCTGGTCTATCAGGCTAACATACCACCATACATGCGCCGCAATTTTCAACTCTTGCAGTGGTTTTAAGATAAAACTTTTATTCTAACAAAGCCCAAATAATTGGCAGGCTTTGAAGCAAAAGACTTTTCTCAGGCATTTGACCATCTTGTGAAATTGTATAAATTGTATAACATCGTTAGCATTAGCATCGAACCAACCTGTGCCCAGCTGACTACCCTTCTTTGCGTTGAACAACAGGGGGCACGATCCGTAAGTCATGATGAGTGACGGAGGGCCAATGGAAATAACAATGCAGTATCAAATCAAAAAGGTGTTACAGCCATTTGATTGTTGTTGACAAGCTGCTTTTGAACCCTCCCTCCCACACTCATTATTAGGGCCCGAGCACTTACAGTGTGAAGGCCCTATTGTATCTGTAGGAGTTCTCGTTTTTATTTTCCTCGTTTTTCTTCCGATGAAATGAGGGCCTTCTTGCCCCCCTAAACGTGCCCCAAAAGTCACCAAATTTTGCACACAAGCCAGGCCTGGCGAAAGATGTGATATTTAACGGTTTGTATTAATGGGCGTGGCCTAATGGCTCAACAGCGCCCCCTAGAAAACTTTGTGCCTCAAGCCCCACAATACGGTTTGACGTACATGCACGAAAATCGGTACACACCTGTATCATGTTGCAACTTAAAGAAAAGTCTCTTGGCGCCATGGCCGAAACCGGACAGGAAGTCGGCCATTTTGAATGAATCGTGTAATTTTGGCGCAATGTATGCCATTTCTTCGGCCGTTTCTTCGCCCGAACCGTAACGTGCACCCAGGTGTGTTATACATCAAAATATGCATCTCGATCCTGTGACGATGCATATTACTCTTCTCAGTCAAAAGCATTACCGTGGCGACGATACATGCCAAAAAGCGCACCCCCCCTTCATCTGATTGGTCCATATTTGATAGTTCCTACTTTCTGCCATAACCTTTGAATGGTTTGACATACAGAGTCGTGGGTGGTGCCATCGGACTCTGTATTGAGTCCTTGAACATAATTGGCATGAATTAGCCCTGCCCCTTCTTCTGATTGGTCGATATTTGATAGTTCCTATTTTCTGTCATAACTTTTGGCAGCAGGGGGCGGCAGTAGCTCAGGTGGCAGAGCGGGTCATCCAATGATCGGAAGGTCGGCGGTTCGAATCCCGCTCTGTCCCAGTTTGCTGTCGTAGTGTCCTTGGGCAAGACACCTTACCCACCTTGCCCCGTGTGAATGTGTGTGAATGTGTATGAATGTTGGTGGTGGTCGGAGGGGCCGTTAGGCGCGATATGGCAGCCACGCTTCCGTCAGTCTGCCCCAGGGCAGCTGTGGCTACAAATGTAGCTTACCACCACTGGTGAGAATGTGTATGAATGAATAATGATTTCTGTAAAGCGCTCTGGGTGCCTATAAGGGCGCTATATAAATCCAAGTCATTATCATTATTATTATTTTGAATGGTTTGACATAAAGAGTCATGGGTGGTGTCAATCTGTAGGAATTTACCGAGCACTTACAGTGTGAAGGCCCTATTGTATCTGTAGGAGTTCTCGTTTTTATTTTCCTCGTTTTTCTTCCGATGAAATGAGGGCCTTCTTGCCCGCCTAAACTTGCCCGAAAAGTCACCAAATTTTGCACGCAAGGCAGGCCTGGCGAAAAATTTGATATTTAATGGTTTGCATTATTGGGCGTGGCAAAATGGCTCAACAGCGCCCCCTTGAAAACTTTGTGCCTCAAGCCCCACAATGCGGTTTGTCGTACATGCACGAAAATCGGTACACACCTGTATCATGTTGCAACTTAAAGAAAGGTCTCTTGACGCCATGACCGAAACCGAACAGGAAGTCGGCCATTTTGAATTAATCGTGTCATTTTGGCGCAATTTATGCCATTCCTTCGGCAGTTAATACGGCCCGAACCGTAACGTGCACCCAGGTGTGTTATACATCAAAATGTGCGTCTCCATCCTGCGACAACACGCATTACTTTTCTCTTTCAAAGTGTTACCGTGGCGACGCTAGAGGCCAAAAAGCACGCCCCCCCTTCATCCGATTGGTCCATATTTGATAGTTCCCCAAAAGTCACCAAATTTTGCATGCAAGCCAGGCCTGGCGATAAATTTGATATTTCATGGTTTGCATTAATGGGCGTGGCTTAACGGCTCAACAGCGCCCCCTAGAATACTTTTCTCTGCCATAAATTTTGATTGGTTTGACATAAAGACTCGTGGGTGGTGTCATCGGACTCGGTATTGAGTCCTTGACCATAATTGGTGAAAATTAGCCCGGCCCCTTCTCCTGATTGGTTGTCCCTATTTTCTGCTATCACTCTTTGATGGTTTGACATAGAGAGTCGTGGGTGGTGTCATCGGACTCTGTATTGAGTCCTTGAGCTTCATTGGCCTGAATTAGTCCCGCCCCTTCTTCTGATTGGTTGGCCCTATTTTCTGCTATAACTTTTGACTGATTTGACATAGGAAGTCGTGGGTGGTGTCATTTCTGATATGCTTATGGGGGACGGTGGGCATGAGTGCGAGGGCCCGTTCATCGCTGCTTGCAGCTTTAATTTGTTCTTATTTCTTTTAGTTAAAAGTACATCGCAACACTTATTTTCCCTTGGGCTCATTATTTTTCATCTCAATCAAAATGATTTGATGGAATCTGTTGGTTTCTTTAACCATGCTTTTAAGAACTGAACACAATTATTACTAGAATTATATCTACATTATAAACTGATTTTATTTATTTATATAACAGAGACACCTGGATTAAGTGAGGGCATAAAAATCCCTGTATCGTCCATCCATCCATCCATCCATCCATCCACCCATCCATCCATCCATCCATCCATCCATCCATCCATCCATCCATCCATCCATCCATCCATCCATCCATCCATCCATCCATCCATCCATCCATCCATCCAATTCCAATTCAGGATCAAAGGGCATAAATTAAACCAAATCTTAAAAGTAAAATTTAAAACTAAAGGATTGTTTAAAAAACAAGAAGTTATGTTTTGGGACACCTTGAGAAACTGCGATGAGTCTGTGGTGAGCTGTTCCACATTGTGAGACTGGGTGGTTTTTATTTTATGTAATACTTTCAAGTTTTTCTTGGCAAGGGATATGTTTTGATTTCTCAACATGTATTTGGTTAATTATTTAATTCTTGGCTCTAGAAAACCCTGGCCGTCTAATTATCTTCCCGCTATCTATCCTGTGTGTCCATCTCTCCTCTCCCTTCTTCCAACACTATCCCATCCTTTTTTTCCTCTCCTCCACATTGTCATCCACTCCTCTGACCCACTTTAATGCCATCTTGCCACCATCTCCCTCTGTTCTTCCGCGCGATCACATCCTCCGTCTCTCTAGCTTCCCCCTCCCCTTTTTCTTCTCGTGCATTTCAGTTCTCCACCCTCCTCCCTCTCAGTCTTGCTTCTGTTCCTCTCACCTTCTCCTGCATCCTGACGCTACCAACTCTGCCTTCCTCCCAGATTTCACTTCCATCCCCACAGTCCTAGGTGGTGTCATTGAAATGTTTCTGCTTCTCCACTTTTTCTCCCAAACTTCCTCCCCATTTTTATCTTCTGCATTCTTCTCACTCATCCTCCCCCTTCTCCTAAACTCTCCACGGCGTGTCCTCCCTCTCCTCCCTCCTCCCCTTTTGCCCTTCCACCATGAGTCATTTCGTGCTCTCTCTGCTCCCCTCACTACGCCACAGAGCCATTCAGGACAGACATTCATCGGCGGCCTGAGATGATAGATGCTGCTCACCACAGCTCAAGCAGCCAGTTAGCCCGGGATGATGCCTTATGCATACAGATATCACCTGGCTGGCTCTAGCCTCTTACGTTAACCAAGATCGAATACACACAAACACTATTAAGTTCACACACACACACACACACACACCCTCTGTGTCGAATGGAAAAGTTCCCTGCATGCATGAATTCATTATCAAGTATATTGGTACTTAAATAAATACAACTACAAGCAACAATGTTGAAATGGTGTTTGTGTGTGGTGTGTGTGTGTGCTGGGGGTTGTTAGGTATGTAAATTCCAGGGGAGTTAGGTTAATTGGGTCTGAAAAAGGAGGTGGGTGTGCCCCTCTCCTCTATGACAAGCTTATTTACATAGCAAAGCTGTAATTACCCTAACGAAGCCCCCATCCTATCAGCGAGAGTGTACACACACATGTACACTCATACACGTGTGCAATCCCCAAACAGGTTTGAGCTCAATCATGCCAAACCTGTATTTTTCATCACTCCAGATCCCTCTCTGAAGCATTTCCATTCACATGTTCATTTCCAAATGAATGGCGTCTTTTGCGGTTGTAATCAGTCGGTTTGTTGAAACTTCTCTGTCAGAGCTCGCCGGCTCCGTAGTGAGACGTGGGACTCCTTCCAAGATTTTGGAGTGGCTTCCTTCCTGTACCCCCCTGTATTCCTTTGTAAAAACAGGTTCCCTTTTATTGTGAGTGAGAGTTAATACAGCTGAATTGTTAATAAATATATTTTAATTCTTAAGAGGGTTTCGGTAGCTTGTTCCAGCTGACAGTCGACGGGAAACAGGTTGCCACTCCATCAGGAGCCTGATGGTGAGACACAGGCAAGTCATAACATGCAGGCCCATATTATCACTTTACATAATAAGCATTATCCATCTTCAAGAAGAGGGAAAGTCGTGTGTTATTTCTGAATTAAGGACCAAAAGATATGTTTCAGTAGTACTCAACCTCAAGGTTAGGACCTCACAAAACTAGAGGCTGGCAGGTGATAGAGCATGCATCATAAGCATAGAGAAAATTTGTCTTTTCCCTCATTTTACTAATTTTTTTGTTGACAATAGTTAAACTTCAGCGAACCAAAGGTCAAACCAAATGTAGGGGAGAGTTGTATCAGCCCTTTCATCAGTGTATGTGCAAATGCAGCAAATACTGAGATCAGTGAGATAAACTTTTGGTATGAAAAGTCGGTTTAAAAAGTCCGAGCCATATGCAAAAACAGAGAGAAAATAAAATAAAAGTAGATCCCAGTGATAAGATTCTAAGAATATTTGGAGAATGACAACGATTTCTAAGAATTTCCCTTTAAGTAGAGACTGGATGAGGAACTTTCAGAACAGGAAGGAAGTCTTTTTAAGAGGCTTAAGAGTTTCTTAAGCTGTGGGGGGAAAAATGTTGGAAAGAAGAAAATGAGGAAGGAATCATTTGAAAGGCGCTGAATGAATAGAAATGGCACAGATTTCATCATTCTTGGATAATGTCTATTATCGTTTTCATTCAAGATTCACTTGTTTGCTTATAAATAACACACAAAAAAAGAATGTGATCAAAACACCAAAATATTCTGCAACTGGATGGATGTGACGCCTGAAAAGCAGCCTTTTCTTTCTCTCTAAAAATGGTTTTACATTCATCAACACCAGCCAGGTTGAAATATGTCACATTTGCAGTCACAGAAGCAAAGCATGCTTTTTTTCCTTTAGTTGTTTTCCCGGGTCTTAAAACGAAGCAAATATAATCTCAGAGGAACAACAATCCATAACATATTACACACAGTCATTATTTATGTGGCAAAAAGTAAGCTAAAAATGCAGAAGTAGTGTGTAGGGACTAAATACACCTCCTCATTCAATAGCACATGGAATCAACAGATTGTTGAGCCAGTTTCAGTGGAAATAACCTGAAGTAATCACTTTCTATATGATGTAATCAATCCCTCACGTCTTTGCGGAGGATTTTTTGTTGAATCTTTTTTGCAATGTTGCCTCAGTTCATCAAAGTTTGCCTGCACTCATTTATATGTGTTTTACAACTCTTTTTTTTAAATATAAAGTTAAAAATTTCCTCAGTTTGTCTGCAGGGAGCCTACCCACACTATCACAGAGTCTTGTCAGAGGTTTAAATAGAAATTTATTCAGTTTATTCTGTTGTTGCTACTTGCCCACTGGGCTAACCACGAATCTTAGCTGTGAATACAAATTCCTGAAAACTGCTTCGATTAACAAGGTTCTGCTCCCTAATGAAGGTTTAGAGTCTTGAAAGAGACCTAAGGTTGAACTCTGGAAGGATCCTTTAAAGTCCCACCACAAGACCATTAACTGGACCAGAGCAACACCTCCATTTTTTTCTTCTTCTTTTATTAGTATGTTTATTGTTAATTAGTCATTTTTATTATTTAACTACTTATTAGGTCCCGAGCACTGACAGGGCCCTATTGTATCTGTAGGAAGTGTTCTCGTTTTTTTTCTCATTCTCGTTATTTTTATTTTTCCGACGAAATGAGGGCCTTTTTATCCCCCTAAACGTGCCCGAAAAGTCACCAAATTTTGCACGCAAGCCAGGCCTGGCGAAAAATTTGATATTTAATGGTTTGCATTAATGGGCGTGGCCTAATGGCTCAACAGCGCCCCCTAGAAAACTTTGTGCCTCAAGCCCCACAATACGGTTTGACGTACATGCACGAAAATCGCTACACACCTGTATCATGTCCCAACTTAAAGAAAAGTCTCTTGGCGCCATGGCCGAAACCGAACAGGAAGTCAGCCATTTTGAATAATCGTGTAATTTTGGCGCAATTTCTGCCATTTTTTCGGCCGTTAATGCGGCCCGAACAGTAACGTGCACCCAGGTGTGTTATACATCAAAATGTGCGTCTCGATCCTGCGACGATGCACATTACTTTTCTCAGTCAAAAGCGTTACCGTGGCGATGATAGACGCCAAAAAGCGCGCCCCCCTTCATCTGATTGGTCCATATTTGATAGTTCCTACTTTCTGCCATGACTTTTGAATGGTTTGACATAAAGACTCGTGGGTGGTGTCATCGGACTCGGTTTTGCCTCGAACATAATTGTCATGAATTAGCCCCGCCCCTTCTTCTGATTGGTCGATATTTGATAGTTGCTATTTTCTGCCATAACTTTTGAATGGTTTGACATAAAGAGTCATGGGTGGTGTCATTGGACTTAGTTTTGAGTGCTTGACCTTTATTGCTCAAAATGCCCGCGCGAGGCCCCGTTCATTGCTGCTTGCAGCTTTAATTTTTCAATTATTTTACTACTACTACTACTACTACTGTCATTTAGCAGACGTTTTTATCCAAAGCGACTTACATCTGCGACACACACACCATGGAGCAATTAGGGTTAAGGCCTTGCTCAGGGGCCCAAGGTGGTTCATCTTGGTTGCCATTCTGGGGCTTGAACCTGGGTCCCCCATATTATTATGTACTTTTATATTAACTATTTTTTTTAATTTTGTTCTTAGGTTTATTTTAATGTTGTTTTTACTTTTTCATATGTTAACTCCAGTGCTTTTTCCTCATGGGGATCTTCCACACCGGGGACTTGCCCTGTGGGGTCGTTGCCGTGGCGATCGCCCTGTTCGGGGTGGCTGGGGAGTCCTGCACTGCAGCCTTGGCTGTGGTGTGGACGCCGGCCGGCCCTGATCTGGGCGGTTTCCCCGTGGTGATGCCCTCATGGGTCTTTGGTGGGGGGCTCCTGGTGTGGATAGATCCCCAAGATATCATTTCTCATCTCAGCGTCAAGCCAGGTATTTATTTATTTATGATCTTCATGATTATGTTTTAATGTCTATGTGGGGGGGGGGTATTAATTTGAGGATGTGTGAAAATGACCAGATGTGTGTTTTTAACCATGAGTGTGTGAGTTTTTCTATGTTAAATGTTGATTTTATAATGTAAAGCACTTTGTGTTACAATTGTATGAAAAGTGCTATATAAATAAAGTTTGATTTGATTTGATTTGATTCTTCAGCCGTTTCGCTGTCAATTTGATGCGTTTAGGCTCGTTGTCCTGCTCGATGACCTGGTTTTGGCCAAGCTCTAGCTGTCAGACAGATGACTTTACATTTGACTGCAGAATACTTTTGGGATACGGAAAAGTTCACGGCGGACTCAGTTACTATAAAGTGCTTTGAAAACAATCCCAAATCATCACCCCACCATGCCTAACAGCTGTTAGGGTTAGGCCGAGATGCCTGTTCTGATATACAGCATTTGATTTTCACCAGATGTGGAGCTGTGTGTTATGGTCAGACTTCTCAACTTGGGTCTCGTCTGTTCAAAGAACCATTTTTCAGAAAAATTCAGACACAACTTTGCAAACCCCCTTCTGGGCTGCAGTACCCTCTCCAACTCTCTTTGAACCCAACCCCCCCACCAAAATATAAGAAATCATTATTACGATGGGAGGTTTAAGGAGGATCAAAATGGAAGAGGCCCGTGGTATACCGTAAAATAAAGTCCTTGATTCTGCAACAAGCACTGCCACAGGCTGAAAACCCAAGAAAACAGAAGTTAAAAGCACAAAGTTAAATCAAATGCAAAGATGACAACCAGCGACGGGACAACAAGGGCTAGTGGGGAGACTCTGTGAGACAACAATACCTCAAGATTTACAAGCTGACCAGATACTCTCCACTTAACAAGAAACAGGTGGGGACCACAAGCCAAACCGCCAAAGGAAGTCACACACCAAGAAAAAATGTTTCAAAATAAAACAGGTGAGGACCACGAGACTTTGTTATGACGGCCTGATACATAAAAACTTTACTACTTTTTCCCATGTGACTGTATTTACCGACCATCTTTGATACTTACAATGCAATCTGCACATTTCCTCCCTCATACCAAATGGATTTAGGTTCAATTTGGAGTTTACTGAGATTATTCAGTTTCACCTAACTAAGCAGGTCTGGTGACCCACTGGTCCATCAAGAACTCTTGCCATATCAGAAGCATCGCTGCTATGAGTAAATGACTACAAAGCAAAATATTAAAGTAACCAAAGGAATGTATGTCTTACAGATATGAACAACAAAAAGTGAGCACATGAATGTGCCGTGTTTTTTTTTTTTATTATTTAGGAATTTTTCCTGTGCTTGCATTCAACTCTGAACAAATTCTTGGACAAACACATTCTCAGAATAAATAAGTGCCTCGATGTGATCAATTAGATCGTTACATACCTAAATACTTAACAGAATCAGCAAAGAAAGTTCATGTTCTCACTTTCAGCCTAGCGGTATCTCATCATGCAGGCTGTTTAAGTATGGATGTGAATCTTTGTACAATAAGATAACAAAAAAAAAACTGTCATGAATATACATAATTAAAATGCAAACTATCTGTGGTTAAAATTAAAAGCGCTTAAACTGGAATACTCTGTTCAGTTGTGCCACTTCATCACATGAAAGAGTATGAAGTAGTGCTCACTGACCTGAACGAAGATTTAAAACACTGCAGGAAAATAAAAGAACCAACGTTCCAGATGAGTGTAAGCTCACACAGCCACAATCGACAGGCAGATTACCAGCTATTTTATAGCAGCCATCTGTGCTTGTTGGTGTTTTGGGAGAGAAATGTTGCCCCATTCTTGGCTGATATAGAATTCAAGCTGCTCAACAGTCCTGGGTCTTCTTTGTCATATTTTTTCCCTTCCTGATGCTTCAAATGTTATCAGATGGTGAAATGTTTAGATTACATTCAGGCTAGTTAAGCACCTGGACTCTTCAGCTACAAAGAAATGCTTTTATTACGAACGCGGCATACGGTTAAGTATTGTGTTGCTGAAAGATGCAAGGTCTTCTCTGAAAAATTTGCCATCTGGATGTAGCTCTAAAACTCATTAATACCTTTCAACATTTATGTGTACCTTCCAGACGGACACGTTACTTATTCCATTGGTTCACGCGCACCCCCATATCAAAATAAATACTGGCTTTAAAACTGATCATGGATAAGGCTGCAGGTCCAGATGACGTCAGCCCCAGGGTCCTGAAAGCCTTTTCAACCTCAGCCAGAGTCCGGACAGGGTTCCAGTGCTGTGGACACATCTGGCCTCTTTCCACCACCAAAACCATCTTATCCATCTCCTTCTCATGGCTATAGACATCTATCTCTAACATCCCACATCTGAAAGTCCTGGAGAAACTTTTATTGTCCCGCCTGAGTAAGTAGACAAGCGCCTTCCAGGACTCACTGCAGGTGGCTTAGTATTGTAGGGTTGGAGTAGAAGATCCCATCATGCAAAGCAGGCAGTATTGTGAGCATCATGTTCTTTGATATCTCCAGTGCATTTCCTACGATCCAGCCTGCATTACTATCTAAGAAACTCCAAAAGACACAGGTGGAGGTCTCTACAATCATCTGGATTACTGACTAGTTACTGACTGTCTGACCAGGTGGTCAGCAGCACAGGAGTACCTCAGGGGACTGTACTCTCACCACTCCTCTTCACCCTGTACACCTCAGACTTCCAGTACAAGTCGGAGTACTGTCATCTGCAGAAATACTCAGATGACTCTGCAGTTTCGGAGTGAATCAGTGATGGACCAGGGGCCAGGTTCTGTGAACTGGTGGACCGTTTTGTGGCAGGGTGTGGGAATAATAAACTAATCTTGAATGTAAACAAGACAAAGGAGATGATTATGGATTTTAGGAGAGCCAGGATTAAGTTGAATAGTTTTTTTCTCCATTATGGGAGAAAATTTGGAGGTGGCGGATGAGTATAAATACCTCAGAGTTCACCTGGAAACCTGAGCAAGATGTTATATATTTTCTATAAGTCTGTTGTGGAGAGTTCAGTCACTTCTACAGTCATGGGTTTGTGGAGCAACATCAGAGCCAGCGACTTAGAGAAACTGAACAAACTGATAAAGAAGGCTGGTTCTATTCTGGAGCATTTGGAGATGATTGTGAGAAAGAGGATACTTCATAAAGTGAAGACAATCTTGGACATCCTCTTCACAACACAATGATTCAGCAACAGAGTTTCTTCAGTCAAAGGCTGAAGAAACTTCATCAGATCTCCTGCAACACAGACCACTGCAGGAGATCCTTCCTGCCTACAGCAATAACCTTCTGCAACAATGAACCACTGAAGACGCCGATAGATTAATTTCCCTTCAGGATTAATAAAGATTTTTTTTGTTGTCAACAAGGATATTTTCGTATTTTAAATTATCTTTGGCCCAAAGAAGATAGTGGCATTTCTGAATCATGTTAACCTTATTTCTTCTTAGTGTTTATTGTGGTTTCCAAAAGTCTTCCAGAGGGCTTAAAAATCAGGAAAGGGTAGTGTTGATTTCCAGCCCCCTCTTATGTAAATAGAATTTCCTTCTAATTCTTATACTCATGTAATATTACTATGTACAACAGCTGATGAGATATTCAAAGTTGCCACAAAATCTTATACATTGTCTAACAATTTTGCAGTTTCACAGAAATCTATGCCCATTTGTTCTTCTGCATCTCTGATGCTCTTTTATATCCATTCATGTCACTGACCTGTTAACAGTCAATCTTATTACTTCTCCTGGTGTTTCTTCTACGTACCAGCTACTTCTGCAGGCTTTTGATGCCATCGTCCAAACTTTTTGAGACATGTTGCTACCTTCATGGCATTATGTTTTTATTTAAATTCTAGGCAGCATCCCAACTTATTTGGAGACGTATTAGCCAAAACTTTGTCCTAATGAATCTGTTGTAGATAATGAAATCACTCCAGGAAATTTCAGCTTCCCTCTACTTTAGAAAGTTAAAGTTAGGCCCACTGGAAATCCAGGAGAAGATGCGTTTAACATTATCATTCCGTATACGTGTTTTGAAATTAAAGTTTGATCTAATTCTGTTCATCAGGAGTACTGGTGCAACATTTGGATGCAAATGTCAGAACTCTGACTGCTAACTATACATGTGCACTAACTGCAAATGAAGGCATTTTTTGTGTCATGTTGAATTGAGATTACATTTCAATTGTTGCTCTTGCAATTCATTGTGAAACATTCAAATTTGCCAAGTTGTTAACCAAAACCAAGGAATCCAACATTCTTGGTGGTGGAACGTGAGAATTTCATGGTGAGTTTGTCCAAAACAGTGAAGGCAGAGCGAATGCCCTTACCCCCATCACCTCTCCATGTATCTGCCCTTCCCTCTCTCTGCACTTCCTACTCCAACAGGAATTTAATCTTTCAAGCCATCGTTGTTTTTCCTCTCCCCTATTTTTACTGCTGCTACTGCTGCTGCTGCTTGGAAGACCACAGACTGCCTCTGTATGCTGACTCCCCCCACCTCCCCACCTCCTCTGAGCCTGTCTCCGTTTCTTTCTGTATCTCTATTTGTCTAACTCTCACGCTCATGTCTTTCTCCCTTCTTCAGCTCTCTGTCCTCATCTCTCCCCCACCTTTCTGCTCACTGGTTCCCTCCTTTACTTCTTCACTCCTTCTCACCCCTCATGTAACCCCCCTCCACCCCCACCCCCACCACCACCACCATCACGCACACACGTCCACTTTTCCTTTTTTTGGCCCTCCCTCCCTCCCTCCCTTCCTCCCTCCCTCCCTCTCTCTTGTCTGTCTATCTGCTTTTCCGTAGCTGTGCTGTACGTGCCACAGATTCAGATGGCAGTCAAATGCTAGACTGAGACAAACATGGAGACACATGCATGCAATTACATGCTCGCACACACAGACGCACGCACGCAAATGTACATGCGGACTGGCAACCGCACGCATGAAAAGACACACTTTCATAGGGAAATATCACAGTGTCATATAAATCCAGCAATTTAAGTCACTTCCTTCAGTCACTTTAGGAGGACGAACCTTAGTCTCGGAGCACAACACTATCAGAAAACACAATGACGAAAATATTAATGAGAGCTATCAATTGCGTGACGGATTAAAAATTAAGACTTAGAAATTGGAACATATACTTTTCAGTTATATGTCATAAACATGTATGATCATATTTTTTGTGTTGACTGTTACAATGTTTAGGCGCTAGGGAGAACAGCAAGAGCAGGAGAAAGGGAAAGGGTGGTGTGATGAGGGAGGTGGGAGGTGGGAGGGGAGGGGGGGCAGAGAGGGAGAAGCCAAGAGGAAGGAGGTCAGTCTAAGCTTATGAAACATTTTCTAACCTAACCCGGCCTATTTCTGACAGGGCAGGACTTACAGTCAGCTGCACAAGATCCCATGATTGACGTAAACATGCCTTTAGGGAATGAGGCATACTGTAAACACACACATATACATATAGCTGTGCTTGTCCACTCAGTTCAGTTCAATTCAATAATACTTTAAAACTACCAAAAGGGAAATTACATCTTTATAGTATTATTAATTAAAATCAGATCATGTTAATAAGAACAATTATGAAATCTCTGTAAAGCATGCTTGTGGTTTGAACCTTATCTCATAGGGCATTCCTTCAGCAATGCGGTGGCAACAACCATTGTCCATACCTTCTCACCTCTCCAAAGGAGTGCCCCAAGGCTTGGTGCTGGGCCCACTTTTCTGTGCTATATACACCTCATCCTTGGGCCTTCATCCTTGGGCCTAGTTATCACTTTGCATGGTTTTTCTTATCACTGCTAAACAGATGATATCCAGCTATAATCTGTAAATTCTGTCTCATGACTCTACAGTCTTGGCACGAATCTTGTCTCCCAGATATATCCACATGGATGAAGGAACACCACCTTCCCCTACACCTCTTTAAAACTGAACTGTTAGTGATCTTAGCCCACCAGTCTATCCACAACTGTATCAAAGTCCAAATCGGTTCATCGTCTCTCTGTCCTGCCGAGGATGTGAGAAACCTGGGTGTCACAATTGATGACCAGCTGTCTGTAGTTTTTGGTTCACGCCATGGTTATATCTCACCTCAACTACGGCAATGCTCTTCTCGTAGGTCTTTCAGGATGCCCAGTTAAGCCCCTACAGATGGTCCAAAATGCCGCAGTGAGTATGGTGATAGATCAATCAACTACAGCTCACGTCACACTGTTACTCACTGAACTAGCTACCCTCATTGCCTGAATAGAGTTTAGGTGACTAATGCTTCTAGTGGTTCTAGTGGTTACCTCTGTAACCACTAGACTCCTAGTTATTATTTGTACTCTATACTTAAAGGCTTATCACTCGCTCATACAGCCATTAACGCTTAATTAACGCCTAATTAGTGATGCTTCTGACGTACTTTCACATACCATAGACAACCAATCAAATATCTCTGTGCTTAATATGCAAATGAGGTCCGTAATTTCAAACTGTCCTGCCCCCATGCACAATTTAATTGCTTACCACCAACTGCATAACTGCAATGTGATTTGCTGACACTGGCTTTCCTGGCAAAAAGCTGAAAATTCCCCAACATTGACGGGAGCAACGTTTCCTCCGGGTCGGAACTCACATAACCTGCAGTTCAGTTTTGCAAGATTTTAATGTCAGCCCATTCAAAGTGAAAAAAGCAATGCTCAGGGTGCTTCCAATGCATGCGTGTGAGCATATGTTTTTTCTCCTTCCTGATCTTTACATTCCTCTGTGAAAAGCCATCTGGTACTGCCTTCCCTACAAATATGGCAATCCAGAATGTTCTCATTTGCAACTCCATCATGGTGAAATGAGCTACAAGTTGCTGTCAGAACAGAGATGTTCCTCTCTCCCTTCAAGAAACTCTTGAAGATGCAAGTCTTGCAAGAACACCTCCTCTCCTCACCTACTAAAAACTAACGTATACATTCAACTGCCCTTTTCTGCATTTGTCTTCTCTACATGTCTTCCCCACACTTTGTCTCTTTTGGCACCACACGTGCTTCCCTTTTTATATCTATTTAATTGCCTTGACACTTAATGCCAGAATCTCTAACTATACTATAGCCTGATTGTTGTTCCTCACTTCTTCATTTTACGTTGCTTTGAATAAAAGTGCCAGCTAAATGAGTAACTATAACTGTAACTATAGCGTCATCTTGAAATATTATGGTTTGATAAGGTCATGTTAATTGCCTCCCCAATCTATATACCCAAACTATCTTAATTTCTCTCTTGAACAACACCGTGCTTATTTAAATATTGTATATATCTTATAAATACCATACAGATAAGGTAATAAAAGTTTTTGACCCAAAATTGACTCCCGGGGGACTTCAGGCGCAGTGTCTCAACATGATGACAGGTAATCTTCTATCTTCACAAACTGTTTTCTGTCTCTTACATACCAACTTCCAATCAACTCCGATTCCACTTCACTTCAGTTTATTCAAAATGTCATGATTAATTTGTTTTTTATGGTATGGTTCCATACAACTGGGGCAGCATGGTGGCTTGGTGGTTAGCACTGTTGCCTCACAGCAAGAAGGTTCCCGGTTCGACTCCCTGGTCAGGCAGGGGTCTTTCTGTGTGGAGTTTGCATGTTCTCCCCGTGCTTGCGTGGGTTTCCTCCGGGTACTCCGGATTCCTCCCACAGTCCAAAAACATGCGTAGTAGGTTAATTGGTGATTCTAAATTGGCTGTAGTCGTGCGTATGTCTGGTTGTTTGTATATATGTGGCCCTGTGATGGACTGGCGACCTGTCCAGGGTGAATTCCTGCCTCTCGCCTGAAAATTAGCTGGGATAGGCTCCAGCAGACCCCCGTGACCCTGCAAAAAAGGATATAGCGGGTATAGATAATGGATGGATGGATGGATGGGTTACATACAACTGGTTGTGTTCAATAGCATTTGTAATTTCTTCAGTTGAACCAACAAGGAAAATTAGTTCAGAATCTGGAGGACCCAGGTTCAAGCCCCTGGATTGCAACCAAAAGTCAACCACCTTGGGCCCCTGAGCAAGGCCCTTAACTCTTACTGCTTCCCGGGCGCCGTGCCATTTGCATGGCAGACCACTGCTACTAGTTCAACTAGAAAATGGGTTAAATGCAGAGAAAGAATTTCCCCATTGTGGGACTCTAAGGGAATCTTTCTTTCTAATGACCAGAGAGTAGTTTTTATTGATCCAAAAGTTGAGTTCATTTATAAATAAACAGTTTTTTGTTTTAAATTTTGTAGAATTTTGTAAGTAAAGAAACAGGCCTACAATTTCCTAAGTGGTATCTATCCCTAGTTTTGTATGATAGCATGACTTCCGCTATATCCATTTTATCTGGAAATGTACTGGTTAGAAACCATAAATTACAGATGTAACTTAATGCTTAAAAGGGGCCCCTCAGTATCAATGTCATTACAATTAGTGGATGTTTTACATTAATTTCTATTACATTCCACTTTTATCCAAAGAAACTTACAACGGAGGAATACAATCAAGCCACAGTCATATATTAGATAACAAAGTAGGTGTAGATCAGGAGGGCATTGCAGTCATCGAGACGGGATATAACCATGGCCTGTACCAGGAGCTGAGTAGCATATTGAGACAGGTAAAGTTGTATTTTTTTAGAGAACAAAGCGACACGAATGGGACAATGATGCAAGATGGTCAGAGAAAGACACCATCGAACATGACACCCAGGTACTTTGTAACCTTTAAGGGTGTGACAGTCCTAGAGCCGAAATTTATGTTGATATTGAGGCTGAACGAATGAGAGGCAGATATATCCAGTTCTACAGGCTTAAAAGGGAGAAGTTGAAGTGGTGATCTTTCATCTGTGCAGACAGGTCAAGGAGCCAAGCTGAGATTTGTGCAGAGATTGTGGGATCGTTTTGTGAGAATGACAGGTAGAGTTGTGTATCATCGCATGGTAGTGTTGTGAGAAGCTGTGTGAATAAATAATCTGCCCCAGAGAGGTGCTGTATATGGCAGAGAGAAGGAATCCAAGTACCAAGCCTTGGGGGACCCCTGTAGAGAGGTGATGTAATAAAGATGTTTTCATGACACTTCAAGGGAATGCCCAGTAAGGTAGGAACAGGACCACTGATCGTGAGATGCCAAGTTTGACAGTATAGATGGCAGTATGTTGCGATTAATTGTATCAAAGGCAGCAGATAGGTCAAGAAGAATAAGTGCAGAGGACTGACCTGCTGCTCTCGCTGGTCTTAAGCCGAGGTCACACCAACCCGACGTCGCCCGCTGTCGGCCGACTGCTGTGTCGCCTCGCGTCGCCTGTGTCGGGCTTGGTTGGGCTCAAAAAGAAGCACTTGGACACACCGCAAAGACGACACCCGACGGCCAACTAGCACGTACGTTCTGCGCATGCGCAGGCAGCGGTAGTCAGTATTCACTCAAAAACAAGGGAAAACCGGAAGCTCTGGGAAGCCGTAAACAAAACAAATAGGCTTCATATTAACACCACATTTCCACACCACTCTCGGTACCACAATGCGTAAGAATAAAGAATTGGCACTGGCGTTGTCAGCCCTCGGCCTTCAGCTTGTGGAAGAAGAAAAGAGGAGGCGGAGGCGAAAAATAAGAAGAAACCGCACTACATGGGTGAAATCTTGGATACAACAGCGACAGGCTCAAGGAGCTTACCCGAACTCGTGCACTGATTCGCTACCTGAACAGCCAATCCCAGAGTGAGCTGTTTGACCGACGGCCGACGCCGATTCGACATGTCGAATTGGCTGAAAAGCTGCCGACAGGCGGCCGACCTGTGGCGACGTGCAGGACACACTGGGGAAACTAGGCCGACAGACGGGCACCAACGCTCATCGACGGCCCGACGGCCAACAGTCGGATTGGTGTGTCAGGGCCTTTAGGGTTTCTGTCCCAGACAGCAGACCTGTTAAGAAACTTCTCGTTCCATCACCTTGGAAAGGAAGGGAAGCAGGGAAAATGGTTGATACTTATACGCTTATTTACTATATTAATAATTTCTTTTTCATTCACTTCTGTGAGGAGCATTGAATTCTTTCTTCCCAGGTTATATACAGGATGTTTAGGGTCACTGGCAGCCATAAATGCTCATACCATAACACTCACTCCACCATATATTTAGATCATAAGCTGTTCCTTTCCTTCTCCATACTTTCTTGATAAGTCTAATCCGGCTTCCCTTTTCTTGAATGCCAGTGGTTTGTTCCTCGTTGTAAACCCTCTGTATTTACATTCATTAAGGTCTTTCTTGATTAGAGATATTCACAATGATGCATCTACTTGATGTTGTGAATTCTGTAATCATCCACAGTTTTCTTCTTGGGTCTTCCAGGTTAGGGTTAAGCTTTTGATATGATTTCAGTTCATCAGTACTTAGCAAACAATATACTAAACTGTTAATTTTGCAGTGTTTAGGTGTTTGCAGTCTATCTTATATATTTGTGTTGTTCTTTCATTTTATGCTGAAGTCCTTCACTTGTGTTGAGATAGCCTTGGACTTTATTGATATCTCCAGCCAAACAGCAGCCAAATGCCAATGCAATATCTGCTGTCAATTCCAGACCTTTTACCTGCTTTGCCTTAAATTCAATTCAAATTCAATTCAAATTTCAAAATACTTTATTCATTTCTGAGGGGAAATGGATTGTAATTTTGAAAAGTTATTGGGGATGGGCCATACCTGGCCAATTAACTTCTTGTTAATTGTGAATATACCTTTTATTACGGTAAAATGTCTGTAAATCTTGAATGGTAAATGTTTAATTTTCCCTAAACCTCTCAAGGTTTAGGGAAAACCTACATTTTGATTGTTTGTTTCTGTTAAGGTGGTGTATGAAGGCAATATCATTGTCCATATTCTGCTGGACCCAACTGTAAATAGCAAAACAGGTTCCTGCTAAAGTTCTGCCACTGTTCAAAATATTCTGATATCACAACGGTCTCATACACGCTCAGTCGCCGCCCCTGATTGGTAAACAAAATAAACCTAGTAATGGTGGGATAACTAATAAGTAGATAAACAAATACAGCTGCTGGTTTCAACGCAGTAAAATGGACAATAGAACAAGTTCTACAGGTTCACGCCCCCGCGTCGTCCATATATTTATCATAATGTATGCCTCGTCGGGCATTATCCCTAACATATATTATATTAACAGCTAGGAATTTCTTAAAGGTTCAGACAACCACGACCTGAAACAAGACAGGGGGAAGTATAACTTAAATTTAACAGTGTTCTTTAAATGGTTTTTGTTAAAAAAAACAACGAAAACAGTCAAAACAAAGGCTAGTTTTCACATCCTCAACTCCTCTTGTCAGATGTTTTCTACCACCTGAGATGCGAGCAGAGGACGGGACGACAGTCACGTGCAGAGAGATGACATCAGAGGCATTTAACAAATTGAGACTTTATTACTTGGGGCATTCATTTCAAACCTGTGACACAAATGTACCATCTAACTGTTGTTTCTTTGCAGAATGCAGTTGCATTTTGTTATCGCTATCAGACAAGCCTCCTCTCTCCTCCAGGTGCATTTTCGGATTTTAGACATTCTTCATAATATGTTGGCGAGATTGATTGTTGGATCACAGGCAGGAGGATGAAAGAAAGAGGACATGAGGTGACTCAAATTAGACAAACGAAATGATCCTCAGGAACCAGCGTTGAAAAATGTGAAAGATAATTTAAACAGGCCATGAGGCGGCAGAGTGCCTAATCTGACGTATCAAAAACAGCCTGGGGTGGTCGCAGTGCTGAATCACGAGTGAGGCTAATGAAAGACTCCATCAGTTCAGAAAAATGTCTTTGCTTAGGTGTGTTCTGTGCAGTCATCTGACAAGTATTAGGGAAGTGTGTTTCGTGCTGATGTTTAAAAAGCATAAAAATAACACAAGAGAAGCCTCCATCACAAACAAGCAGTTCGGGAACCACGTCTTTTGTGGGAGATAATAACTCCCTTTGGTGTGGATTTTGACTCTAATTAATGACAAAAAAGATTGCACAAGTCACTGAAGATAAGTTAACATAAAGGTACTCAAGCCTGTGGGTATATCTAAAGGTTAAAGCCACCAAACTAAGGACTGGAAGGAAAAGAGGACATAAAATGACAATTTTTCATCTATTATTAAATATAAAGCACATAAGCAGTAATATAGTATCTTTCCAGAAAGATTTACGTCGTCGCCCAGCAGTAATTTAAGTAGCCGTTTCAAGGTATGACTTACCAGGTACTTTCATTACTGTCAAATGTTGGCCCATTATTCTTTACAACATTGCTTCAGTCTGGTAAAGTTGTTGGTAATTCTTTCATGCACAACTCAGAGGTTGAAGATCCAGCAGCACCATTTCAATGGGGTTGAGGTCTGGACTTTGATTAAGCCCATCTAAAACCTTGACTTATTTGGTTTTCAAACAACTCTTCTCTTTTAGATTCTCTTCACTTCGGCTCATTGCCCTGTTGCATGTCTCAGTTTCGACCAAGCTGCCTGGACTGGTGACGTTACATTATCATCCAGAATACTCAGGTATTATAGAAGAGTTCATGGCTGGTCCAACGAGTGCAAGGTTCCCCGGTCCTGGAGCTGCTAAACAAGTCTAAACCACCATGCTTGACAGTGGGTGTGAGGTGTTTCTGCTGAAATGCAGTGTTTTAGTTTTCACAAAACACATTGCAGGACATCAAGGTTAACAACTCTACTCCTCTGCTCACATCTCCATATAATCACTCCAGATTTCTTATGTGTGTGACTGTTTAGTTTAATTAACTTCAGTGGTGCCCCCATGTTTGGGTCTTCCAGTTTCGGTCTGAGATGGGGTTTTTTTTTGCACAGCATGGAGTTACAGGGCTGTGAGTCAAACCTGGACTGCCTGAATGAAGACAACATCCATATAAGGTGCTACCTGCTTAACCAAGTGAGCCTGAATGCTTTTCATTTTATAACGTTGAACTCCAAATTGTTTGGAAATGGTTTTTATAACCTTTTCCAGATTACTGTGTAGCAGTAATGCTTCTCCTACTTATGTCTCGTAGTTACTTCTCTTACTTGCTTATGTCTTTCTCTCTTGGCATTGTGTGAACAAATACAGTACTTGAAGGATCCAGAGAGACAAACTGCAAAAACATTTGCTTTTACAGATGTCTGAGATGTTGTGATAAATTCATCTGGAAGTGATAATTATTAGTACCTGGCTGCAGCTTACACTATTAAATCCTATGGAAGCATAAATGGGCTGCTTAGTATTGCCAATGTGATTTTATTTTATTAATATTTTTTCTTTCTTTTTGGCTTCATTGTTGTACAATAAATAATGGCAAGGTGAAAAGTTCATCTGTCTTTTTTCATCTGATTTTTTACTTGTCAAATGACAAAAGAGCAACAACAAAAATCACAGGTGAAAACGAAAGCGACAGTAGATGGATCAAACTAATCGAGCATCAAAAGTTGTGCGTTCTTCAACATTTCTTAATCTAAAATGGGTTCAGTGGTTTCAATCTAACCTCCTTTCCTCACACAGAAGGGCAACACTTAGTTTAATACTTCACATAGGCATATGTCATACATTTGGTATGGATTCAACGATGTGCCAGTTTTCTTTTTTCTCCCGCATTTGTGTGAAGAATTCCCAACATGAAGGGCTCGCAGACTTTTATTTACATCTGACCTGAAACCTTGCGACAGAAACATATGTTACCCTGGATGTAAAAATTGGATCCAGATTGTGTGTCCTCTCAAAAACGTTTGAAAAGTTACAAGACCCTTTCTTTTTTCTTTTTTCCTCCTTTTTTATCAGACACAAACTGAGTGTGTGGTGGTATAATTGGCTGCACAGACAGTCTACAGATGTTATTTTCTTTCAACTGGTAGAGTAATTTCAGATGCTGTTTTCCTGTCACCTTTGAGGTTAAGAATGGGAGTTCAGTGCACATTTTCTAAGTAACCATGGTGACATTTCTCTTCACAGGCCTTAAACAGCTCGTCCTATTTTAGCAATTACAACTCTGAAAATTGTATTTAGTCTTCAAGCTCTTATTTGAATATTTTGAGATGATTCAGCTACCTGATTAAATAAATAAATAATCCATTAAATAAATAAATTAATAAATAAAGCTGGGTTCTCATTTACTGTGATTTCTTTTTGTGATATTTTAACATGTCCAAATGCCGGCCCATTGTAGATCACTTAGAGCATCTGTTGTGGTTATTCGTTTCTTTTGATAGCTTTCCTACTTAGAAGTCATGTTTATTTAATGAAACGTTGACAAGCCACATACCTCTGAACGCGACCCACGAGCTTCAGCTGCTGCTGTTTCAGAATTAAAGCAAAATCAGCAGGACAAAACTTGCTTCATTCTTGGAAAACAACACAGCAATCTGCTGCTGAGCTCATGAAAAATGACGCCAGAATCAGAGCGTGTGCGATTTCACCCCGCTGACGTTTTTACCAGATTTTTAGGCACCATGTTTAGCTTCTGTCCCTCCCTGATGTTCTTGGTGGACATACTTTTAAGGATTAGGATTCTTGCAGTTTGTTCATTTGACCCTTTTTTTTCTATCAGCACAAAGAAAATTCCCTTTCCTTTTCTAAATTTCTAAATTTGCAATCTCAAGAGTAGCAGGCTCATATATGACGGTTTTTAAACTCTGTAAAAACTTTAACGCACATGACATTCTAACTTCTAATTGTTTGCATGTTAATGGATCCTTAACTTTTCTCCCAATCACCAAGTCAGTATTGTTTCTGAAGCTCCACCCTCCACCTATCTCCCAATCACCAAGTCAGTATTGTTTCGGCATCCGGGTTGCCAGCTCGGCTCTAATTATGGCAGCCATGGCAGCCTACGTTCCTGCTGCATTCTGCAGCCTACCTGGCAACCTCTGGTGGGGGGAGGAGGGGGAGGGTACACGCCGCTCAACAATATTTTGAAAGTGACTGCAGTACCAGTTTTGGACATTTCTTACAGACGGCTCCTTTAAAGGATTTTTAAATGTCTGTTGACATATCGGGGTCATTTTATGATTCGTTTTATTATTGCTCTTACATACAGCTCCTTTAAAAGAAACAAAAAAAAACTTTCATTGGTTTTCCAGGAATTGTTTACAACCCAGCTGTGGTAAGTTGTGGTAAGTCAAAAGCGTCCAACCTAGGGGTTCATTTTAATCTATTTAACAAAAATATTGCCCCAAACCCTTTCCTTATAAAAGTTCATTCAAATAATATTAGATATTTCCTAATAAAGTAAGAGATTTATTTATGATTCACTTGTCCATCTGTCTGTTCATTTAGTTGGAAGCAGTCTGTTGGATTCAGTGTTAGGCCTTGAAATATTTTTGACGCCACAAACCAAATCTCGTTTAGGGCCACCAAAATCCTAGGGCCATCCCTGTGGACGACAGCGCGCTCGAGTGCTTCATGGCATCACAGCCCTGCTAGCAGGCTAATACATATTCAAAGACATATACAGTTTATTGTGCATAAAAGGAGCAAAATCCTTTATAAATATTGCCTCATAAGATGTTCTTTTAATGGGTTTTGCACCTTTGTCATGTTAAAAATAAAATTCATTAGAATTGAAAGAAAGATTGGTCAAGGCACAACTTTCCAAATAGATTTTCCAAATAGGCTTTATCTTTTTTATTTAAGTACAAATATTAAGTTAGAAGAATTATATTCCCAAATGAAAACATTGAAAGTTATAACCACTCCACTCCTTTTGTTGTTTTTGTTTAATGCTATCACTTAGCAGCTGTTCATGATGTGAACATGCTGTTCACGATGTGAACAGCATTCAGGAAAAACTTAGCAGTCGGAAGTTCACACATATCTCTGCTGGATGCATCCACAATGCTGCGATAACAGCTGTGAATATCAACCATACTTGTCCAGATGCAGACGTTGAATTTGAATAGTATGTTGGATTTGAGAAATGAGGTTTCACAACTGCATAAGAACAGAAGTACTAACAAATATCCATACTGAGAAATGCCCATATCAAGTACCTTGTGACTGAAGAGGAACAGTTAGCCTGCAGAGCTATTTTCTATAGACAGTGATGACCAAAAAATGACATAAAAGCAGTGAACATTAAACTTTTATAAAGGGGACATACTGGGACAAAACTCTTTTTCCTCTGCTTGAGTGAATATATTTTGGTGTCTTCAAACATAGGTGGTACCTCGCTGGTCCGATGCAAACCCAGAAGTGAATAAAGTTGTAGTTCCTCGACTGACCACTCGGGGCTGGCTCCAAAACCGAGTCCATGTCCACTGTAAAATTATATAAAGCAATAAATGTATTCATAATCAGAAGCATGGTCTTTTGATTGAAAGCTTGCCAACCTGGTGGTTAGTGGTAGGGATGGGAATTATTAAGACTTTACAAATTCCGGTTCCATTATTGATATCACTTATCAATTTGGTTTCTTATCAGTTCTCTTATCAATTTTCATCCATATACGGTACAAATATTGTACAAGTACGACTTTGGTTGCATTAACACTTTAATTTGAAGTATGGACCAATATTTTGCGGTCAACTTCAACTAAATCAAAGCTGGCTTAAGCTGAAAAACAGGAACCTTTTCAAATGAACATTGTGACATAAATACAATCGCAGTGATCAACTTTTGGACTTTAACAGTTTTTATGCAGAAAATGTTTCAGTGTTGGAGGTATTTCACCCCTTTGATGTGATCAAAGCTGTGCACTTGTTGCAACCAAGCTCCAACCATCTCACTTCCACATTGATGCTCATGCAGGACTACGGTTCGCTGCAGTTCCTTGACTGACCAATAGAGGGCGGCTGTAAAAGCGCGATCTCCATTGTCCCACTTTAGAGCAGAAATAATCGTATTTGCAGCCGGATTCAAAAACTGCTGGGATTGGTTTGTACCACGACAGGAGTTTATGTCGGGCATTGTATTTATTTTTAATATGATTGTTTGGCAGTCGGCTCAGCCAATTGCTGGCCGTTATCACTTCCTTATCTGTAATTGTCATTTTACCGCCTTTCGCGAGGCAACTATCAATTTGTAGCGTCAGGTATCGGGATGGTCATTTTTGATTTTGACGTTGAGTCACTATATTAAATGGTGTATCCCGCTGTAAAGGTCTGAGGGCAGCTCTGCAGATATTTTGGCGGGGTTGGGCAGAAGGAGCTGTGAACAAAGCTAACTATAATTGATGTGCAGTCAGTGCGTTCCCGAGGGCTTGCTGAGTGACATGGCTGCGCTCTGTACGACGGAAAATGGTCTTCAAAACCGGTCTTCAATGGGTCCCGTGACCGAATACTTCGTCCATTGTTATATACAGTCTATGGTTGCACCTGGCCCCAGTATTGTCCTTTTTCATAAAGTATAACCAAACGTTCCTCAGTTTCTGCCTCAACACCATGACGGAAACATTCTGAGCCAAAATACGAAGCGTATCACGCAAATGCGTCAGACTTTGGCGGAACCTATAAACGGAATCATTGTCTTCACTTCTAAACTGCGAATAAAGACCTAACAGAGCATCATTTTTCTTATTTTAGAGGAAATATATTTTGTTGTGCATGTTGACAAGAATCTAAGGATGAAACTTGGCTAAGCAGCAGGCAGCCTGTGCTGACTGTGTATCGGCTAACCAATACCAGCGTTGCTATTCCCCGATGCTTCATCACAGCTGGATCCTGGCTACATATGGGGTGAAAGTCACAAAAATTAAACGATAATATCAAAAGTGATAAAGAGTTAAAGGTGACCTATTATGGCATTTAATGTATATTTTAAACAGGCCTTGAATGTCTTAAAAACAATCTAAAGATTGTTTTTTCTACATAAATCATAAATCCAGCCTGTGGGCCCTGTCACTAGTTTTACCGCTTCTATCCTTTTTTCTGCGCCTCATTTTTAGGGATGGGGGGGGTATGATAATGAGGCTCTGCGCTGATTGGCTCCCTGAATGACGTGTAGCAGGGGAGGAGAATAAACCTCGCTCCGCCAGAGCAACCCAAGCCTGTAAATTATCACAACACTGAATTTTCACAAATGGAAACTTTATTGTTAAAAAAATAAAATATGAGTTGTATATAAATAACATTTATGCACTATTTAAGCCGGATCTACCCGGCGGATGCTGAACGCTGGCCCCGGAGCCACGCCGGGCGCCCGGGAGCAGCGCTGCTGGAGAAGCGCGCATCACCGCGGCTTTAACGGGGGAATCTGACCGGTTCCGACCGGCCGGGACCGCAGGAACCGGCCTGGACTGGTAGCAGGGACTCCCGGGGACCGACCAGCGGAATTTCAGCCGGATCTGCCCGGCAGTTGCTGCGCGACGGGCGCAGCAACTGCACGGCGGGCGCACAGATCGGCTCCGGAGCGCATCCGCGGCGCATCGCCCGTTACCGGGGATCAAACCGACAGATTTGCCTGGAAATCTCGGAGAGTGAAGCTGGTCCAGCCTGGGACAGACCCCCGAGGACCCAGCTCCCAAACCACCCGGGAACCTGGATGATTTAACCCGGATCCGCTCCGCCGCGGCGCCGCGTCCGACTGGCTGAAGGATGGACCGCTCCAGCAGCGGAGAGAGCTGGTTGTGGGCGTGGTTTCAGCAGCGGAGGCTGAACCTATGGAAATCTGCTCCCGTCGTGACGTCACGACGGGAGCAGATTTTAATCGGCTCAAAAAAAACCACGTGACACTGGGGGACTCTGGCCGGCGGGGGTCAGAGAGCTTGCAGAAATTCATGGTATTTTGTCTTCCCTGTGCTGGCAGGGTGAGGGGAGACCACTTTATATATGTGAAAGATACGTGTTCTTTTGTCTGGTGAATCAAGAAAGACTAGTGGAATAAAATCACAGGTTAACAACTTTTAATCATGTCAAGCACAAGGTTTTTACCGGTCGGAGATACAGTTGTCTCCGGCCGGGGTACACCTCTTCTCAGACCGCGTGGGTACGGAGAGAAATGCACCAGGTTTTCATGAGTCCAGTTGACTTTATACTCTAAAAGGAGGATGTTCTTTGCAAGTGAATTTCATTGGTGGAGGGAGTCAGCTACGGGAAAAAACCCCCGAACTTTGTCACTTCCAGCTCTACATTTCCTTTAACTGTCTCCCATCTGAGGTGTCAAACCAGACCGCAGACCAGACCCCCCAATGCTAAACATCTGTTTCTGCCCATTGTCTTCTCTCAACAAATTGCATGTGTATTGCTAATTAATTTAATTGGAAGAGCCAGCTTCAAGGAAAGTCACCTTAAGGTGTCGCCTTTTTCCCCCGTTTCCTCTCCAACAATATGTGTATTGTATTTCACTTCTAATCTAATTTAAACCTTTTGCTCTTAATCAGAATGAGATTACTTTGAAGAGAGAGCTTAGACAGTTTTGAGCTTCAATAATTTCATTAAATCCTAACATATGTTAAAACAAGAAAAAACCTGTTTTTCATAATAGGTCCCCTTTAAAGAACATTCCTGCATTAAGACTAGGGCTCTTAAATTAGAGCGTTAATTGCAATTAATTAATTACAGGCATATGTAGCGTGTTATGTTTTTTAATCGCTTAATCTACTTTTTCTGTTTGTGAGTTGCCTTTATTGAGAAATCTGTGTTTGTGCAGTGGGCTTGTTGTGCTTGATTGGTTGTGGGTGGAAAACCAGTCCCACCTTGAAGTGGACATTGATTGAAAATGGAATGTGAAAGTTGTGGGTCCAGTGAGAGGAATTTACATTTCTAAAATGCCCCGACGACACCACTGATAAAGGTAAAGTGATATGTGTTCTTGAAAGGACTTTGCTGACCACCGAAGCAGCTCAAGTTTAGCCACATAAACGCAAAGCACCCGGTTGCGAGCGCAGCCACAGCTAACATTAGTGGCAAAGATGCTAGCAATCTATCGAGCCGCAGCAACGCTCTTCTCCAAACTAAACTCGAGGAGAAGTGGTTAGGACTGCATCTGTTCAAGTCTGTTGAAAAAATAAATAAATGACTTTATAAAGCCACTTTTTTGTTGTTATCAGTCTTTTGATCTGCCACAATAATGTAATGAATTTAAAGGAAAACACCTCAAGTTGAGGGCTTTTCTCTGCAATTTTTAGGTGAGATAAAAAAAAGTGATTAATTAGATTAATTAATTACAGCTCTTAATTAATCTCTCAATTTTTTTAATCGCTTGACACACTCGTTAAAACAACCCTGTGAATGTTATTAGAAGGATAGTTGTAAAGTTGTAAAGTATTAGGTGTAATACGTCCTTTCCCATTCTGTCTATGTGACTGTGAATATATTGTTCCCGTGTATTAGGGGTATTACGGTAGCTCTGCCTCAGCGCACTGCCGGCGCGTTCTTTCATTCTGCATATTTCCTGCATGTGAGCAGCAGCAAATAAATAAGCCAGCAAGGCTAAATGTGTACCGAGTCAGACTACTACTTCATATTCCACGCAGGGAGCTGCTGAGCATTAAAACACGATGCTTTACAGGTTATGGGCCCAGATAAAGGAAACGAAGTGAGTAGTTATATACCGTCAGAAGACTATAACGCGGGGCAAAAGGCGCGCGGAAGCTAAGAGGCTAAATCGGAGCTAAGTTAGCAGCATGGCCAGTCGAGGGACGGACGGTACGTCGAATCATCTCATATTCGATGGGAATGAAGAAAAATATGGACTTTGGGAGACCAGGTTTTTGGGCCGTTTGCACACTATGAAGTTAAAAGAGACAATTTTGCATGAACCAACCGAAGTCACCGAAGCGGCCTTGGCAGCCGACGCGAAGAAAAACGCGGACTGTTATGCAGAGTTGATCCGGCTCATAGATGATAAGAGCCTATCACTGATCATGCATGAGGCATCAGACAAAGGCAGGGAAGCTTTGAAAATTTTAAGAGAACATTATGCCGGGAAGGGAAAGCCCCGTATAATAGGTTTATATACATCACTGACCAGGCTTCATATGGCAAGTGGGGAAGGCGTAACAGACTATATGATAAGAGCGGAGGCCATCATCACAGCCCTGAGAGATGCAGGTGAAGCTATGAGCGACGGATTGACCGTAGCCATGATCCTGAACGGTCTACCTGAATCATATAAGCCCCTAGCCATTCATGTGACTCAGAATGAAGATCAAGTCACACTCACAGACTTCAAGAGAAGACTGAGAAATTACGAACAAACAGAAAAGATGAACGCAGCAGAATCAACAGACAACGTGATGAAAACACACGTGAGACAAGGTCGGGGGCCCACAAAGGGTGAAGATGTCAACTTGGTGTGTTACAAGTGCGGTACCAAAGGCCACAGAGCGAAAGACTGTCGCAAAAAGACGTGGTGCAGCAACTGCAAAAGCAACACACATCAAGATTCAACATGCCGGCGAAAAGAGCAACAGGATCGTCGAGATGGTGTCCGGAAGGTGTCTGACGAGAAGAGCGCTTCAGATTTCTTCTTCAAAGCGGGAGGCGTGGACGGCAGGGACCGACCAGCCCGGAGATGGAAGCCACCGGATGGTGTCCAGATGAGAGGCCTCATGGTGGACGCTGGAGCAACGTCACACATAATCAACGACATCAGGAAATTCAAGAGTTTCGACGACACTTTCCAGGCTGGAAAGCATTCAGTGGAGCTGGCAGACGGGACCAGATGCAGCGGCATCGCACAGCAAAGGGGAGATGCCGTGGTGAGCCTGTTTGATGACACTGGACGACAGGTTACTGCAACGCTAAGTGGGGCGTTGTATATGCCTTCTTATCCTCAGGACATCTTCTCCGTTGCAACAGCCACAGCCAAAGGATCAACTGTTGTCTTCAGGAAAGGTGAAAATGTCATGATATGCAATGATGGTACAAGGTTTGACATTCATGAGTACGGCAAATTGTACTACCTCCACACAGTTGATGAAAATGTGGATAAATGTAATGGTTGTCATGATATGCAAACTTGGCACGAGATTATGGGTCATTGTAACTATGAGGATGTGCATAAAATGCAAGAAGTGGTAGAGGGTATGCAGATAAAAGGCAAAGCCACAAGGCCACCACTATGTGAAATATGTACACAAGGGAAGTTTTCTCAGACGAGAAATAGAGACCCAGATAGGAGGGCAGATGAACCCCTACAGCTAGTACATACGGACCTAGCTGGTCCTATGCAAACAGAGTCCATAGATGGATATAAATATGCACAGTCGTTTACAGACGACTACTCCAGCGCTGTATTTGTATACTTCCTAAAAGCCAAAAGCGATACAATACAGGCTACTGAAAGATTCCTAGCAGACATCGCACCATATGGGAAAGTAAAATGTATGCGATCGGATAATGGAACAGAGTTCACAAGCAGTGGCTTTCAGTCACTCTTAACTAGGAACCAGATAAGACATGAAACGTCAGCGCCTTACTCTCCTCACCAAAATGGCACTGCCGAAAGAGGCTGGCGAACGCTGTACGAGATGGGAAGATGTATGCTGCTAGAAAGCAATCTACCAAATAAGTTGTGGAATTATGCTATCCAGACAGCTGCTCATGTTAGGAATAGGTGCTATAACAGACGCACTAAGCAAACCCCATTCCAGATGTTAACAGGCAGAAAACCAAATGTGGCAAAAATGCAAAAATTTGGGTGTGATTGTTTCACATACAGACAAGAAAAACGAAAGCTTGACTCAAAATGTGACCAAGGTGTCTTCATAGGCTATGACAAAAATAGCCCAGCCTACCTGGTGTATTACCCAGACACAGAGAGGGTTCAGAAACACCGGTTGGTGAAGTTTATGAGTAAGACAACTCAGGAAAAAGAAACCCAGACGCAAGACACTGAGCAGGTGTACCTTGGGGAGAGCAGCAATGGAAACTATATTGCTGGTGAAAATGTACATGAGCAAAGTGTTCAGACTCAAGATGGAGCTGAGGTTGAAAGTGCTGAAACAGCGACTAGAAAGAATCCATCTAGGAGCAAGAAAAAGCCAGGTTACCTAGATGACTACGTGACTGATGACAGCGATGATAAACTACAAACTTGTGTAGATTTCTGTTATAGAGCTGTTTTTGATGTTCCCCAAACCTATCAGGAGGCTATAACATCAGTTAAATCAAAGCAATGGAAAAGTGCTATGGATGAGGAAATAAAATCCCTAGAGGAAAACAAAACATTTGCTTTCACCACTTTGCCACCAGGCAAAAAGCCAGTGGGGGGCAGATGGGTCTACGCTGTGAAAAATGACATGGATGGGTCAGACAGATTCAAAGCGAGATTTGTGGCAAAGGGCTATAGCCAGAAAAAGGGTACGGACTATGAAGAGACGTTTTCTCCCACAGCCGACATGACCAGTGTAAGGGTGGTCATGCAAAAAGCTGCACAAGAAAATCTCATTCTACACCAAATGGACGTAAAGACTGCTTATTTGCATGCACCCATAGACTGTGAAATATACATTGAACAACCAGAGGGTTACGAAAAAGTGTCTCATACAGGAGAAGAGCTGGTGTGTAGATTGCAGAAATCATTGTATGGTTTAAAGCAATCAGGCAGGAACTGGAATACAATTTTACATGCATGCTTAACTGATGATAACTTTGTACAAAATCCTGCTGACCACTGTGTATATTCAAGGGAGGAACATGGTGACAAGGTCATTATTATCATATGGGTGGATGATCTGATAATAGCAGCAAGTAACGAAAAAGTACTTAAAGAAGTGAAGGAGATGCTGACTGCTAAATTCAAAATGAAGGATTTAGGAAAACTGAAAAACTTCCTGGGTATTGATTTTGAACAGACAGAAGGTTGTGTCAAAATGTCACAGGGAAGGTACGTAAACAAAATACTAGAAAGGTTTGACATGTTCAATTGTAAACCGAGAGAAACCCCCTGTGAGCCAAAGTTAGAATATACTAAAAATGTAAAAATGGAAGATCCCAAAAGGTACAGGGAGGTAGTAGGCAGTTTAATCTACCTATCTACGTGCACTCGACCTGACTTGAGTTTTGTAGTGAGTAGGCTGTCTCAATACTTCTCAGAACCAAATGAAGAACATTGGCTCACTGTAAAACATGTTCTCAGGTATTTAAAAGGGACATCCGAAAAAGAGCTGTGTTTCAGGAAGAATCACAAACAAGGTTTAGGCCTACGGGTGTATACTGATGCAGATTGGGCAGCTGATGTGACTGACAGGCGTAGCACAACAGGCTACTGTGTTAGTCTCAGTGAAAACACCTCGCTGATCTCATGGAAGACACGAAAACAGCCAACAGTGGCTCTTTCCACATGTGAGGCAGAATATATGTCCCTAGCTTCAGCTATGCAAGAATGCCTCTATTTAGAACAGCTTCTTAAAGGCATTGACAAATATGACTATGCAAAGACAATAGTCTATGAGGATAACCAAGGTGCTCTAGCTCTCGCGAAGAATCCTGTCAGCAGACAGAGATGCAAGCACATAGACATACGGTATCATTTCATAAGAGAGGTTGTAAATGGGGGAAATGTGATTTTGGAGTATTGTCCCACAGACAAAATGATTGCAGATGTGTTAACCAAACCTGTAACCAAGTTAAAGTTAAAGAACTTTGCCAGATACATGTTTGGTGCTCCAAGTGAGTAATGTCCATCACACTGTTAAATTGTGAATATGTTTATTTTTCTTCATTTATTTTTGATGAAGCCAGTAAGCAAAGGACGAGTGGGGGTGTAAAGTTGTAAAGTATTAGGTGTAATACGTCCTTTCCCATTCTGTCTATGTGACTGTGAATATATTGTTCCCGTGTATTAGGGGTATTACGGTAGCTCTGCCTCAGCGCACTGCCGGCGCGTTCTTTCATTCTGCATATTTCCTGCATGTGAGCAGCAGCAAATAAATAAGCCAGCAAGGCTAAATGTGTACCGAGTCAGACTACTACTTCATATTCCACGCAGGGAGCTGCTGAGCATTAAAACACGATGCTTTACAATAGTAAACTTTCATTATGGCTCAAAATGAGCCTTTTTTGAGTTATGTGGAATAGCCTATGTGTTTGCAGCAAGATGGGAGTTAATGTTAGCGTAGGGGGTAATGGAGCTACATCAAAATAAATGTCTATTTTAAGCCTCTGACAAGATTCAAAAATGTCATATCACTTCAGTGATTGTGTGGATAGGATCCCTACAGTCCAACAGGTTATCTTAACTTTGTACGTGTACAAAAAGTCTAATAAAACTCAGGACTTGCATCTTTGATCTGTTTCTCACACTTTATAAGTCAATTTAAATTATTACTGATGTCGTCGCACAAACTACTGTCAATAGACACAAAAGGACATCTCACAGCCTCTGGACTGGTACTCATACACTGGTGTCTATTACCAAACCACATGTGCTTCTCAGGCGAAGTTGAACTGCCACCAAAACATGACATTCTGTCATTCACATGTTAGAGAAAGAAAATCCATGTCACAATCTCACACAAATGGCAAATATCCCCCAAGTCTCTCTGTTGCTGTCATGGATATGTCTGAATGAAGTCATGAGAAACGTTAACGCAAGTCTGAGCGATGTCTCCATGACGGGAAGATGTCGCTTCCAGTCCCACAAAGCCAGTTGCACACCTAGTTCCCGGATCTTGAATGCTCTGAGCCGGTGTTCAGACCTGCTTTAGTTAAAATATGTTTTTTTTTTGTTTCATAGATAGATAGGTGTAATTGATCCAGGATGCATGCGATTTATTGATTGTTCGTAGTGTATCCAGGTTCCCATCAGTGATCTCGACGCCACTGCAGATGCTTCGAGGGCTCAACAGGAAGCGTTAGCGCTATCAGAAATTGACAGGAATTGTTCGAGCCCTCTGCGGCTTTCGTCGATGAGGAGGTTTGTATGAAGGTTTGGATACATGGGTTGTTGACTGTCTTGCCCCTCGGCCAAAACTGCAGGGCCTCAACTCCTCCCTGCACAGGGCCCCTCAGCCTCCTTTTCTTTCTCTCCTTCTCTCATTCTTAGCCTCTCATTCTATCCTCCCTGTCGATCTTCTGCTTTCACTCCCTCTCTGTTCGCTTTCCTTCTCTCTTCCTGCTTGCGCGCACACACACGCACACACAGGCACACACACGCACGCACACACACACACACACACACACACACACACACACACACACACACACACACACACACACACACACACACACACACACACACACACACACACATACACACTCATTCCATCCTTTTGCCTTTGCTCACTCCCCATATCTTTCTCTTTTCTCTTTTTGCCCCCCCTTCTCTTTCGCTCCCCTCCCCCTTAGCACCCCCCACACACACACACACACACACACACACACACCCACACCATCCCCCATCCCTCTGAAACAGTGTGTGTTCTGCCACACACACACACACACACACACACACACACACACACACACACACACACACACACACACACACACATACACACACACAGAGGCTGGTGCTTTGCCTCCCCTAGGAGTTGTTCTTAACTCGCTGACTGAGGCACGCTCTGTGTGCGTGTGTCTGCGTGTCTGCACACGTGCACACGCCAGTTAATGCGGACCGTGCATGGGGTGGGGGGTAAGCATGTTTTTGTGTGTCTGCACTGCTGACTCCACACATGATCCCCATTACAGGCTGGCGGGAGTAGACACAAACACACACTGCACACGTGCTTTCATCTTCACCCACACACACAAACTTATGCACACACACACACGTGGGCACACACTTACATGCACGTACAGGTATACATGCACTAGACACGGCCATCGCGCTGCGCCTCCATGGGACCTGATTTCATTCCAGTCCTGAGGCTTTTACTTCAGTGATGGATCTGTTTTTTATTCCTCTTTTTAGCATTTCCTTTGGAAAATTAAAAAAAAAAACCCAAGTATGCAAACTCTGAAATATATAAATTCACCTTATTCCGAAAACTTAAACCTGCTTTCTTAAAATCAAGGCAACAATCAAGGACATTAAGGAATAGGAGGGATCTCGGATGATGTCATCATGATTTAAAACATCATTCCTAGGCAACCAAGAGTGTCCTAGGAAACCAAATATGTAATGAGCATGAAGAAGAATTCAGACACTCAGTTTAGTAAATGTGACTGAATGAATAATAAGAGCATCAGTCACTGGCCATCTGAGTAAGTCAAAGCTGTAAAAATGACTGAAAACGGTCATGTGTTGAGTGGAGAGGACCCAAATGCAGGACAGAAGGCAGCAGGAGTTTCAAAACAAAAAAGAAGTTTATTTAACAAAAAGTGCTGCCCAGGCAGGAATCCAACAAATGAGTAAAAAAAAACAACAAAAAAAAACAACCCTTTAACACAAAACAGGGGAAATCCAAAAGATCACCTAAACAAATGCAAAATGGGCAAACAGACGGCAGTAAAAGACAAACAGACCAGCATGGACGAAGGGAAAGACAAGTTATACACTGAGTTGGGCCAATGAGACACAGGTGCGAACAATCAGGACAGATGGGACCAAGGGAAGTCAAACTATAACTAAAGACAAGGAGACAGGAAACAGGTCACAAACACAAGCTCAAAGCAATAGAACCAAGTGAAATGGAACAAATGAATCTCAAAACCCTACAGAAAACCCAAACTATGACAAAACTGGCTTTCAATACAAAGGCAGAATATGAAACATTAGTTCCAGGTTCTACAGATTACATGCATACAAGAAAAAATATGCTTGAACGTGATTGGCTTTTGTGCTTGTGCCTGGAATTTACTACTTTTCTGCACAAGTTTGCTAAAATAATTGTAAAATAAATGTAATGTAATATGTAATATCTTCATCTAAGTCACAATAACCAACAAACACAATTTGGTTAAGCAGATAACACAAAAGCAGTCATGGTGCCATAATTAAACAGCCATTACGTATTTATAGTGGTGAAGGAAGTGGCGATCACCTCAACAAAAGTGGAGTCAATAGTTTGGACACCCGGAGTTCAGTTGATGAAATAAGTTTATAAGAGTGGTTATAAGCGGGAGAGCTACTTTGGTTGAAATTGCGCATTTTCTGCTCATAAGAAGCGTCTGCTGATATGAACCATGTCATACAAAAAAGGAAATCTTTGAGGAAATGTGATAAAAATAACTGCTCTTCAAGGCTGCAAGGAATACAAAGTCATGCAATCTTCATACAAACTCATCACAAAGTGTTTAGACGGAGACGAGTCCATAGTTAGACAACTGTTTTTGGGACATTTTAGTACTGCGGCTACGCTTCCTAGACTCACCCATAGTTTGACGCTGCACCTTGGTCATGCAACAATCCGCAACATTTTTTATTTGGTTTGACGACTTTTGATTTTATCCCATCTTTTTTTTTAACTCTGTTTCGCCTACTGTACCGGTATGGCTCTTGGCCAGGTTTTCTTCGAAAAAGAGATTTTATCTCAAGGGATTTCCTAGTAAAATCAAGGTAAAATTAAAAAAAAAGTTTAAATAAAACATGCTCACCTTAGTTCGGTCACTGTGAGTTAGTTCTTTTAGCTTTGCTGGTTTAGCTTATTCTAACCTATGATGCCAAATAATATTACTTTACATTAATTCTGAACAAATCTGCACAAACAATCTCATTTCAAAACGACTTCCAAAACAATTACTGCCTGAGCTGAAACTAGGAGTTCCACGGGAACCAACCGTTGCTATGTGTGGCTATGGGACTAGACTGTAGTGATCTGGAGCTCGGGCAAGCCTACAGCCACAGGCCTGTGAGTTGGGAGACGTGTGGTCCCAGCAGATCTATGCTATTTTTCATTTGTAGCTGACTAACCGCTACTCCCTGGTTAGTCAGCTTGGAGGTTTCCTGAAATTATTTAAAGCTAAAGTTTCTTGATTGGAGACCTCAGCTGCTGCAAGGGGTAGAGGCAGATGAGCTAGAGATGATGATGTCCTGCACTGGACAGCAGCCTTCAGGCTAGCTTTGAAGATAGCTGCTTCAGATTGCTTTGCTTTGCCTCTGAACCCCAAACCGGTGGCAGTGTTCCTCTAGTATAGTGAACTGCACAAAAAGCCATATTATCTTTAAAACAATAATAACTAAGATCCATTAGTCCTTTATTCACAGCTCAGAAGTCAAGTCAGGACAATGCTAAGAGCTAAGTAGCAAGAGCGATGATAGCGAGCCACTGGCTATGCTTGTGATTAATCAAAAGACCACACTTATAATTTTGCATTATTTTGTTTCTATATATGATTTTTATCTTATGTGGTACAAACAAATTAGCCCCCGTACAGTTATCATGGATATGAAATCTAGCTATGGAAACTAAAACCATTTTATAAACCAGGCAGTACTATTACTTCTTCCAAGTTGGACATTTAAAGGAGCATGAGGCTCCTTTTAAGAAATTAGACTCATTAGCGCCACCCTTCGCCACGACGGCCATCGGGAGTACTGCAGCCAACAGCGAAGCCGGCACGGGAGAACGGGGAGAACGCGCATGCAGCGTTATGTGACGTCACATCCGCAGGACAGCGCTGGAAATTCTGGTCACCATTGCAGCACATTTTGCAGCACACCACCTGTTCAAGGCAACGGAGAGATACACTAGAGGGCTCATTCTTTTGGGTTTGGAACGCTTCATCTGACATTATTACTAGAAAACTTAAAAGGTATATGAATTTTTTTCATAAATCCTGCCTCAATCCTGCCTCAAGCTCCTTTAAACATGTCGTTCAATGGAGATTGCCTTACTTTTGGAGCCAGCCCCCAGTGGTCAGTCGAGAAAGTGCAACTTCTCTTACTTCTTACTGAACTCAACTCGTAAGGCCAGATGTTGCCGCTTGGGCACAACAAGAAGCCACAAGCAGCAGCCAAACTCTTGAGGCCATCACTTTAACGGGCAAACGTCCTTTTCCATGACCCTGCTTTAGATAAGCCATTGAGCAAACAGGGTGTCCACACCACATTACCATCCATCCATCCATCCATCCATCCATCCATCCATCCATCCATCCATCCATCCATCCATCCATCCATCCATCCATCCATCCATCCATCCATCCATCCATCCATCCATCCATCCATCCATCTGCTGGAGTCCATCCCAGTCCTCTTTAGGTGAAAGGCAGGGCTCCATCCTGGACATGAATTCACGAATCCTACTATGGCCACGCCATGACACTGGCAAGACACGCCCTCCTCTGTCTCTCATTGGTCTGCCAGGATACGTCACCACTGCCGCTGCGGTTCAGGTTTGTCAGAGTGCTGTAAGCTGACTGAGGAAACGCTGACTACTATCTCCAACTATCCAGGCTGTCAAAAATTACTATCAACTTGAACATTTTTTGTGGGTTTATAAATAAATATGCCCCACTGTCTGTGTAGAAAATGTCTAGCTTTACTATATTGTTTCAACATGTCCTTTTTTCAGTATTAGACCTTTAGATATGAACAAATGATAGTGTACTTAATAATGACGGTCAGTGGTGTATATGTAGATGTTGGTACACAGATGTGCTTCAGGCTCTGAGTTAATATTTAAATGTTTTCAAAATATTTCCAACCCCACAGCTCTACTCTGTTATGCCCATCTGATACATCTGATACTGGTGACTGCAGCACATCATATTTTCTGTAGTTCTACTTAAAAAGCCTTTCAAACTGTTTACCACAGTATGTTATTTGGCCCTTTGTAGAAACATTGTGCTGCTCAGATCCCATATCAAAGATAAAAAAGTGACAATACAACATGATGTGCACCGCCAACCAATCAGAGACAGAGTAGGGCAGGTCAGTCCTTTGCGGGGCCTGCCAGAATACGGAAAACCTGAATTGATCAGGAGGAAATCTCAGAAAAAAGGGCAAAGCTGACCACCATCAAAATGTCATCCTATAATAGTGAAGCATGGTGGAGGGAGGATCATAATTTGGACTTCTTTCACGTTTGCCAAGATGTCTGGTTCTACACAGGTTGGCTGTCCACCAGCTGAAGTTTAGTAGAAGCTGGGAGATGCAGTAAAACACAGATGCCGAGCATTGAAGTAAACCCACAATTTTTGGATGTTCCAGCCAGAATCTGGAGTTTCATCCCGTAGAATTGCAGTGCAATGTCCTCAAGAGTGAAGTTCACGCCAGACGTCCTACAAGTGTATCTGAGCGGAAGCAGCTCCGGAAAGAAGAATCTCGCCTGACCATTGAAGAGGTCTGATCCAGAGCTATCAGAAATAATTTCTAGAAGTCATCGCTGCAAATTGAGGCTTATCTAGCCATCATCGAAATTGAATTGTTGGTCCAGCACTCTTCCTGCTTAATTCCACAGGTTGAGTAAAGTCCCTAAGATAAATGTTTATGCTTTGTCAGTTTAAGATTATTGCCCTTCTCTGGTACTGTGACATACATGAAGGTAAGATCACATTTTGTGGCGAATTAATGCAAACAAGTGGTAAATTACAACGGGTTCACATAGTTATTCTCACCCCTGTATCTGGTATGCTAGTCTGTCAGCAGCAGTTTACGAGATACCAGTTTGGCCACAAAAACACAATTGTCAAACTTCCTATTCCAAACTTATTCAACTCATCGGAATTGATGCTGAAAGTTGGTTCATTTTAATTTGGTACCCTCTCCTCAAAGTAATTCCGTCTACAGTTCTGAGATGAAGCAACACAATGCAAGAGTGCTGCAATGGCATTTCCTCGTCAGTAAAGCACCTGGGAGTGAGTTGATTACGTGCACTAACACTACTGTGCACAAAAACAACAATCTCAAACTACAACTGTGAAAACAATAGAAGAAGAGAAGAAGAGAGAAGATTTCAAATGTTGGAAGCTCCATCATTTCCTTCCGTCCTCAGTAGCTTCCTGAAAAACATAACACATGAATTATTTGCAAAGTTTTGGTGAGATTTGAAGTCTGGAGATCGACTTATTTTTGCCACCGGGTAACACAGGGACACAAAGTCCGGAGACAAAGCAAACTTTCCAGTGTGTCACAGATATATATTTAAGCACTCAGTTTGTAAAAGTGTGCTCTTGAATTCTTACAGGTTTGGCACTTGGATAGGGATCTCCGTGTTTAATATTTAGCAACGTGTGCCCACTCATTTGTAAACTGTACACGCAACTTTGAACATGGCTCTTTGAAGAACGGGGAAGTTTGTCGAGCGTTGTTTACGGAGTTCCTGAACAACGGCAGCGAAAGCGGCTCATGGTTCGCCACATACTTTTTCAGTAGCTGAAGCAACAACATCACATGTACAAACCTGTATTTCTGCCTTTTTATATTTTTAAGACAATGGGAAAAACAGAAAGAAATCTGTCCAAAAAAGTTGGGACATTTGTTTGAACTATTTAACAGGAACTAACAAAAGGAGAGACATTCTTATCATTTGAATGAATTAATATTTGTGGAGATATGCAGTAGATGTCATTTAAACGAGTCAACGAGTCAAACTTTTGTCACAGTAAACTGTTTAAATGTCCCTCTATATGGATACACCAGAAATCATAACATAATCTGATTACCTTGTCAAACGCAGTACCTCATTTTCTGGACCATGTTATGAAGTTTCATATTTCTGGATCTTATAGTTTTTGCTGCACAAACACTTCAGGGAAGCAATTAAAACAATGGGACTCCTGCAGCTTCACTGCTTGAACCCCTAATGAAACAATGCCATAAGACGCGGGATTAAATCGCTTGTCAGCAGTCATCAAAGGGAATTATTTTGTCTTGGCTCATTGCCCACTCTTAATGTCCGAAATACTCTAATTATCTCGAATCTAAGTGGTGAAAAGATAAGAACGCCACCATGAAATCTAACTGTCCGCAGCAACAAACTCACAATCTGTTGGATCAAGTTATGTGAAAACTGCAGGCGAATAAGCATGAATGGTGGATGCCATGCGTCGATGGCTGCAAAGATAACATCCTTTTCTTTTTCTTTTTCCCTTTTTTTATTACTATGTGCTGCAAGTAAGAGGCTTGTTTCAGTCAGTGTTACTGAGAAGGCATACCAGTATTATCCCACTCGCAATTAAAGTCCACCCAGAGCATGGACTGAGGTCGTGCCCAGGGGTTAAACTGGGATTTGCTGTGTGAGTGTGTGTGGGGCCTCTGTGGCTTCAAGGTGGAAGTGTATTCACTTGCGTGTGGGCACTTCGGCCACAACATCTGACTGATGCCATGTAGAAAATCAGTGTCAAGCTTTCTTTATTTTGAATCTGAACTCAGCAGGTCACTTAATTTATCATAAAATGGTGAAGAAATCAGCTAAAGTATAATTCCGAAAAAGTCTAAGGATGGTTTACGACGGAATCAGTTAAGAAATGAGATGGGGTTTTTTCAGATGTTGCTGCTTTAACTTCACTTTTCACTTTATTTTTATGCTGTTAGATCCCTGAAAATGGGACTTGAACCAGCAAAGTGAGGGATCGAGCTGCAGTTTTGTGTTAATGTGTTAAATATCCAACAGTATCACTGAAAATATGCAGTCTCAAGCATCCCGTGCGGAAGCATATCTGCAGGGGCCGAGCCCAGTTTTTGCTTGTTTGTTGGTATATTTCTAAGTCTGCATTACTTTTCTGGTAGTATCAGCTATTCCTCCTGGGTTGAACTAAACTTTTGCACTGTCAAGAAAAAGCATGTGAACCCTCAGTAACGAACTGGTTTTCTGTGTTCACAAACTGTGACGTGATCTTCATCAAAGTCACAATAAAAGACAAACACCATGTGTTCAAGCCCACAACACAAAAACAATTGTAACTTCTCTCGTCTGTATCAAACACATCCATTAAACCTTCACAGTGCTGGATGAAAAAGTAAGTGAACCCGTGAATGTTAAGAGCTGGTTTGAGTCAACTTTGGCAGCGCTGGTGTCAAGGTTGTACTTTCAGTAGCTCTGGATCAGTACGATGTCTGGTGCGAGTGTCTCTCTCTCTCTCTCTCTCTCTCTCTCTCTCTCTCTCTCTCTCTCTCTCTCTCTCTCTCTCTCTCTCTCTCTCTCTCTCTCTCTCTCTCTCTTTCTCGAGGTCTTTCCAGAGCATCTTTACGGGGTTATGCTCCGGCCTCTTACTGGGCCGCTCCAAAAGGCAGATTTTCTTTTTCTAAAGCCGGTCTTCGATGGATTTACTCTGATGCTTGGGGTCATCGTTCTGCAGCTTTCCCCGACTCCTACCAGCCTTTAGCCCAGGGGTCGGCAACCCGCGGCTCCAGAGCCGCATGCGGCTCTTTGGCGCCGCCCTAGTGGCTCCCTGGAGCTTTAAAAAAAATGTTTGACCTTTTTTCCCTTTTTTTTTCGTTTTCTTTCTTCTTTTTTTCTCTTTTTTCTTCTTTTTTCCTTTTTTTTTCTCTTTTTTCTTACTTTTTCCTTTTCTTTTTAATCTCGATATTTCGACTTTTTTCTCAAAATTCGACTTTTTTTCTCGACATTTTGTCTTTTTTTTCAACATTTTGACTTTTTTCTCAACATTTCGACTTTTTTCTCGACATTTCGACTTTTTTCTCGACATTTCGACTTTTGTCTCAGCAATTTAAACTTTTTTCTCGACATTTCGACTTTTTTCTCGACATTTTGACTTTTTTCTTGACATTTCGACTTTTTTCTCAACATTTCGACTTTTTTCTCAACATTTCGACTTTTTTCTCGAAGTGCATAATGAAAAAAAAATCTTCCCCCAGTTATAACTAATATAGATACATGCAGCATGTGTTGCCTTCATTCTAAGGCTGATACAAGACTTTTAATTTTTTGCGGCTCCAGACATATTTGTTTTTTGTGTTTTTGGTCCAATATGGCTCTTTCAACATTTTGGGTTGCCGACCCCTGATTTAGCTGGTTGACAGCCGCTGTGACATCAACCTGGTAGGATATTTCTGTAAACTTGGTCATTCATTTTCCCCTCACTGATCCCAAGAGAGCCCAAATCACAATGCCGCTGGGAGGATGTCTTGATGCTTTTAAGCTGTGTCAGAGTATTCTTCCCAAACAATTCAACTTTATTGCATCAGTCCCCAAAACATCATCCCTGTGGTGTTGTGGATTGTAAAAGTGCTCCTTGGCAAGCATCGTACAAGGAGCAGCGTTGCCTGTGGTGGACGTCTTACCTGTTGAGTAACTCACATTTATTTGTCAGTTACGGTGATGTCAACAAGCCTAGCTGTCACTTGTGGGTTCTTGTTTACCACAGTGAAAATGCTGCGGTGTGTTTCGATGTCTATAAGTGATTACTAAACTGTCTGCATTTATTCTTGTCCAACTGTGGCGTGATGGATACCTAAAATTAATTTGTAATCAACATAGTATAACAGACATATGTTATAAAATCGGAAAAAAACAACAACCCTGTATTCATAAAAAACAAACTCTGAATAATTCATTTTTATTTTTATCAAAAGAAAATACTCTTTACTGAAAGATTCTCATTTTGAAATAGTGCTCTTAGGATGTTTTTTGTTTATTCTGTGTAGATATTTAGTCGTGTAATTTGAAATGGGGGAGAATTTCACTCCTGGATTGCTTGAAATGGTTTAACTTTAGACTATGTAAAATCACCTCCAGGACTTTTTGTTCACTAATTATGTGCAGGTTTAATGAAAATTGCCATTTTGCAAAGGTAAACAGAGTTTTAGTCAACATTTCCTATTAAACTCATCAAAGATTACAACAATTTTCCATGCAAGAGACCATGCATTTTCATAACATCAGTTTCCAGTCCATTAAAAACAACTACAATTGTATTTTTTAAATAAAAGACCTAATGAAGTATAAGATCAAATGATTGAACTGTAATCTATCTGAGACAAAGCCGATGCTTAAATAACTTGTTTAATTGACTGTTAGCTTAAACAATTTGCAAATCTCCTACTTAAATTCTTGCTGTCTCCCATTTAATGGCCAAAGTTGTTTCACTGCATTAATAATATGACATCTTAAAGGGCTGTGAGGGATAAAACAACAGATATAAAGTTAAAAATACATTCGGATGCCACATTATGGTTAAATTGCTGTAATGTTCCGTTTGACTGACTTCAGCTTGTAAAACTCCTGGACAAGATCTGAACATGGAACCAGTTTGATGAAAGTTTCTGGCATGTTTGATCCTGTCGAAATGTTTTCCTCCGCGGTGTCCCAACAGTGCTCTATCAGATTTAAGTAAAACCATTTTTCTCCAGGGCAACATGTTTTCTGTGAGTCACATGGATTAATCTGCTAAAGCCATTTCTGTCATGCTAATAACTATTTTATTCTGATTTACTTTAACTGTTGATCTAAATCTTTCCAACAGCGTTTACCTTTGTTAGGAAAACAGCCCCAGACTCAAACGGTCTCACCTTCATGCTTCACACAGCCTAGACTTAAATCTTTCCATCTTTCCATGAACAAAATTTCAAACATGAAATTCATAGAGATTGATTTTTCTTTTGGGTTTTCTTTTGGGTTCTAAAACCCAACACATTTCAGCACATCTTCCTCACAAAAGAAATCCTAGTTGTTATTTTTTTCAACCTGAAGGAAGGGGTGGAGGGAGGTGGTGGCTTTGGAGGCTCCAGCCCCAAATGTTTTTGTTGTTTTTATTGTATTATTTTTATTTTTCAAAAGCCCCAAATCTTTTCTTAAAGGGGACCTATTATGGCATCTAATACCTATTTTAAACAGGCCTTGAATGTCTTTAAAACAAGCTTTTGATTGTTTTTGCTAAATAAATTAGAAATTCAGCCTCTGAGCCATGTCTTTATCTTCCCATTCTCTAACCTCATTATCTATGCAGGATTCTGAGTGGGCGGGGCTATGATAATGAGGCTCTGTGCTGATTGGCTGCCTGAATGACGCCATACACCGCTACAAAAAAATGGCGGAAGCTCCGGCCGGCGGAGTTAATTGTGGGCGTGGTTTCACGCATCGTAGGCCAAACTATGTAAATTGCATTTTGGTTACGTAACGACGGGAGCAGAATCTGAACGGCTCGTAGATCCACATCACACTGGACGGCTCATCCGGGCGGCTGTACAGACACTGCAGAATTTGGTTGCTTTCCTCCTTCTCTGAGTTGGCAGGCTGAGGGGAGACCACTTTATATATGTTAAAGCAAGAGAAAACGTGTTTTTCATAATAGGTCCCCTTTAAGGAAGAGTGTTTGTCAATGTGCTTGTGAATATTCATCTCTCCGAAAGTTAGCATCCATCTATCCATCCATCCATCCATCCATCCATCCATCCATCCATCCATCCATCCATCCATCCATCCATCCATCCATCCATCCTCCCACCCATCCATCCATCCATCCATCCATCCATCCATCCATCCATCCATCCATCCATCCATCCATCCATCCATCCATCCATCCATCCATCCATCCATCCATCCATCCACTCTCTCTTCTCTCTTCAGTACACAGGTCCAGTACAGAGTCCACATTACTGCAGGTGCCACAAAAGTCCGCTTGTGGATCTCTTGCTCCATTCATGCAAGACTCCAGCGATACTTAAACACTTGATCCCAAACCAAAAGAAGGGCACTTCTCTTCAAAACAATGAAAAAGAAGATCTTAACTTTGAAGATGGACAAAAGCATTTTTAGTCTTTCAAAAGTTAAGCCAGTACTAGTGTTGAGGAAATAGTCAACGGAGGATGAAGGCAGAGGTCTAATCAGAGGTGTAATCTTGTGGCCACCAAACCAGACTCCTGCTCTTCTGCTGCGCCAAGAACTTTTGTCCATAAAGGTTATGAACAGAATTGGTGGCAAAGGGTAGTCCTGATACAGTCCATCTACCCCCCAAAACCACTCTGACTTATACCCAACAATGTAGACCAAACTGGTGCTCTATGTGTATAGAGGCTGAATGGCACAGTATCCCATACTTCTGGAGCAAGAGAGGAACGTGGTCAAATTCTCCAAGTCCACAAAACACGTGTGAATCGGTTAAGTAAACTCCCATGCCCCCTCCAGGACCCTAGCCAGAGTATAAAGCTGGGCTAGTATGCGATGGCCAGGACAGAACCTGCATTGTTCCCCCTGAATCTGAGGTTCTTACCAGGGTAATTTCCCTGTAAATGGAACACATCTTCTGGTCCTCCACCACCCCAGTCCACCAGTCCAGAGGGACTGCCACCAATGTCCATGCGATGCGCTACAACCTCCACAGCCTTGAAGAATTCAGGACGGACTCTGTCCACTCTCGGTGGACGAAGTGGAGCTAATTAAACACCTCAAAGTCCACAGACTCAGCTTCCTCTGCGGAAGATGTGTCAGTAGGATTGACAAGCTCCCGAAAGTATTCCTTCAACTGCCTGATGACATCCCTGGTTGAGGTCAGTAGTACCCCAACGTATTATGTATTAATATAAAAGCATAACATAACATAAAAGGATAAGATACCGTATGTTCATTCTATTAGAATCCATAAGAATCAATGACTGAAACCCTCCTTTAAGCTTACTCAATCAAAGATGATTTTTTTTTTAATGATTTTAGTCTTTACCCCCTCCAAAAGACCTGATGGAAATGTATCTGCTTAATTTGAGATGAGCTTTCTGTTAATTACTGTCTATTATGACTGGCCTGATCCACTGTTCCTGCGCAGGGCTGAAATGTTTTTCCAAGACACTCAACCGACTCGTGTAAGGACTTGTAACTCCACCTCACTCATCTTTCTTACTTGTTTTAACACAAATTTTAAGAAATGGTGGATAGACATGACATTTAAAGCACAATCACTTCCTTCGCTGTAGGTTATTCAAATGTTGTTGGCCTTCAAACTATGCACCTTTTGTAGCTCTCACTATTAAATCTGCAGACGAAGGGAACATTGGGAACTGATTATGTCTGGCATGTATCTTATTCTATTATATCATGAATTGCATGCACTTCCTATGGAGTTGGCGTGTGCCTCCTTACATGCTGCTCCTGAATTAGGTGGAGCAAATTCAAACGTGTTATATTTCTAATTTATTCTCATGGTTACAACACATGCTTTAAAGGTCTCTGCATTGTGAAAACAGCAGGCCGTATAAGGTTGCAAAGTCTCAGACTGAGATTCAAGATTTATGTACACTTCTCGGCTCCTCTAGTTCTACGGGCGGTCTGAGGCAGGAGTAGGTTTTTCTCCGTACCTTGGCAAAGCTTGTAACTACTAACATTTTCATGAATGCTGAAAACACCTGAATTTTACTCTGTGAACAGTTTACACACAAATTCTCACGTTTCATGAATGAGGCCCCTCTGACCCTGAGCGCCAGTTTGCAGTCTTCCTTGTTCTCAGTTTACCTCCTTTGTCTCTGACGGAGGAGTCATTTAAGGAATGTTTGCTAAAACATTTAAGTACACATGCTCTCACCTCAGTAACTTCAGATGCCACTGCAGCTTATTTAGGGTAAAGATGACTTTCCCAGGGAGAAGTTGCACATGGCACTGTTGAGTCATGCTTGAAGCCCATAAATCATTAGTACAGGAAGATCATGCCCCACACTTGTCAAACCAGATGAACTATAAAGCCAGAACCAGTGTGGAAACCACAGCTGTGTTAAAAACAACAATAACAAATAAAAGCATCAAACTACAATATTACATGTCCTTGCTCTTTGGTTTTTTAGGGCAATTTGTTCGTTTCCTTACCAAAGTTGATCATTTCTGAATAATTAATATTCTTTGAATAAGGTTATATTTAAATGGAAGGAATTAGGATGAAATGGATTATAAATTCAACGTCATATATTGGATTTAATTTAATTATGCAATCCTAGTTTCAAAACGGTTGGGACACTGTGTGCAATGGAAATATTGTTTCTTTGTGTAAAGTAAAAAAAAAAACGCCATCATCTATAGCATACAATTTCATGAAAGCATTGAAAGAGTGTGGAGAAATCTCTGTGTGCCGGGGAAACAAAAAAACAAAAAAAATCACTAGTGGATGTTTGTGGAAGTCTGTGATCTTCATGCCCTCGTTACAAACAGCCAGTGCTTCAGTAATGGAAATCATCATCAAAGCTTAGGATCACTTCTGAAATCAGTGTCTTAAAAACACCACGTCGTCCACAAATGCAGGTTAAAGCACTATCATGTAAGGGGGAACCTGTGCAAGAACAGGATCCAGAAAGACTGCCGTCTTCTCTGAGCCACAGCTAGTTTGACTTGTACCGAGGCGAGGGGGGAAATTGTCCTGTTGCCAGGCAAATCGATATTTAAACTCTTTTTGGAAACCTTACACAACTTTCTCTCGAGAGACTAAAGAAGAGAAGGACCGTCCAGCTCGCCAAAGCTCACTTCAAAACCCCACATCTCTGATGATATTTGGGTACATTAGTGTCTGTGGTATTGGCAGTTTGCTCTTCTGGAAAGGAACATCAAGGCTAACGGTCATATACAGGGTTTAGACCAACATATGCTCCCATCCGGACAATGTTTTCTTTTTTCTTCCGGGGATAGCGTTACATCTCTCAAGAAGATAATTCTAAACAGCATCCATTACAAAGGGATTGCTTCATGGTAGGGGACCCCAAATAAATGCAAGTGTAGAGCTCACAGGAGGAGGGAACCCACATCACTCATTAGAGCTTAACCCAATGGGTTCAATGAGTAAAAGCCTGCACACCAGGCGCTTGCCAACAAGCCCCTCCCTCGGGCCGGACTCCAGGGAGGGGCCCCAGTAACCCCAGCCAGACAAGGGATGTGCGTTCCCTTGCTCTTGTTGGCAATGTAGGTCTGGAATTGCTCTCGGTGTCTTGGTAGACTCTGAGTGGAGTTGTTGCTCCTGCACACCGAGAGGAGCCAGCTGAGGTGGCCGATGCCCCCTGGATGTCTCCCTGGGGGGTGTTTGTGTATGTCCGACCAAAGGGAGCCCTGCTTAAGCTGCTACACCCGTAATACAAACTGGCTGAGTGGAAGTTAATGGTTAGATGGATGGAAGGATGGATAGACAATATTATGGGCTTTTATATATTTACACGGTAGTGGACAGATTAGGGGTCGATTCTCTGACAATTGCACAGAGTTGGCAGGTAAGTAGAGCGTATCACCTTCTGTATGTCAAGGAGACTGCAACATTGTTGGCTGGGTTTACCCCTGTTTAACAGCCATTACTGCATAAACATGACTTTTATAGCATTTCTGCATCGTTGGGTTGTATACAGCAGACAGCACCAAGGAAAGGAAGCACAGGTGTGACCAAAACCACAAACAAAGCCCTGATTACTTCCTTTTTTACACCACCATTGGGATCACCATTTGGCCCGTTTCATGTAACAATATACATAAATATCTTTTGGTTATAAACCAGGTAAAATTTAATCGGTGGAAGACGTTAAGAGGCTCCGTACTGCAACCTGGTTAATACGGATCAATCTGAACTGGAATCAGTGTCACAATCAAGGTTGCAACAACTGGAGCACAGAAATATTGACGTGGTTAATTGGTGCTGTTACTCTGCAGCACGCTTGGTAGCGATGCACTGAATTTAGGGGAAAACCATACCTGGAGCTCACGTATTACTGAGCACAGATAAGACAGGCTATGTGACGGCAGACTAAACATAAACAATCTGCAGGTATACATTCAGAGCCAAGGAATCTTTCCACTGCAGCACTGCAAGGCAAAGTTGGCTGAACTCATGTTCCACCCCGATGGGGAAAAATACAAGTTTACAGACGGACCAGCTGATACACATTTCACCCTCAAGATATAAAACATCCAGTTGTCCGTAGATGTTGTGCAGTATTACCCATATTTGCGACAGTGGCAGCAAAAACAAAGGCAGCATGAGAGATAATCAGTCTTAGGTCCTCATCTAAACTACACCCAGTCTGTCCAATGGCTGCCGGCCCTGGGGATTGTGCTGGAGTTTTAATCCACTTAAAAGCAGAGGACCTCTGCTGCTGTTTCTAAGGCGCTTGACCCATGCTGAATGAGCAGACACGCACATGCACAAAAACAATGCATTTACACAGCTCTTCGGTACAAATTCAGCCTCTCGCAGTTCTTTCCATACGTATAGTGTTGCGGAGAATGCAAAAAATGTAGAAACGCCGGTCCACTTATTCACTTAAGTGCAAGTTTAAAAGGAACGCTTGGGGAGGAGGGGGGGGGGGGGGGCTGTATTGATCATGAAATTGATCATAACAGTTTGGAGCTGCTAACTCTGGCCCGATGTCATGCGAATGTAGTGCTGCACCGGACTCCAAACTCTCATCTGAGCCTCTATCGTGTGCAGATGGATTGCCGAGGCACAACCTTATGTTGACTGGATTTACTGAAGAGGGGTCAACAGTCATTCCAGCATTGTTCAATTCCACTTCCTGCCATCACAGCGTGTACGAGTGTGTGTGTGGGGGGGTCATTCTACATTTTAAATATAAAAGGATTTTAAGTTGTTTTTTTTTTTTTAAAGAAAAAAATCACTTTGTTTGTTTCCCTTGCACTAATGCAGCAGAAAATAAACAACAAACCCACAGCATTGTTCATATCATTATGGTTAAAACTCAGCTGTGCTTCTTTTTTTTTTTTCTTTCTTCAATAAATGTTTTTTTTTTCTCAAGTTTAAAGGCTTTATTATGAGCGGCGGACACATTGTTATACTTTTTCTTTTCTTTCTCCACCGTTTGTCGTTATCTAATTTGAAATGTACTAATTCCTTATTCTTGCGGAGGGAGGACGAACCACTGACTTGAACAGCTGCTTCATGACCCAAAAAACTGTCAGTCTTTCCCTGGAATAAATTGTGGAATAAACCATCTGCGGGAACAGAGAGGGGGGGGCGCCGAGATGAGACGTGCCGTTTTACGGGTTTAAAACCCACGTCCGACTCGGTGCTCTCGGAGATCCCGAACAGGGAATAAAAATGCTTTTTAGGGAGACCCGGTTTGTCCGCGGTGTCCAAAAATAAAGGAGAACACGCAGAATACCTCGAAGCTGGCCTCCCCCGTGTTTCCGAGCCGCGTTTCTAGAGGACTCATAGTAGAATCAATTCAGCGAGAGGGGAGCTTGAAACCGTCCACTCATGCTTTCCTCCGAGTCTGAGAGAAACACAGTTGAGGGGAAGGCGCAGACCAGTCTACATACATGCTCACAACAGGCAGGCTCCCCATCAGCAACCAAAAACAACCGCAGACTCCGTGCATACAATTAAAATAGTTCCTCAGTGAACACAGAGAGACGCGGGAGCCACAGAAACGTCCCCTCCAGTGGGCATATAGGAGTTTCATTGGGATCCTGCATGATGGTTCAAAGTGTGAGGTCAACACAGAGTCACTGTAGGGGGATCGTACACATTCACCCTTGCAAACGCAGAAATATCCTGCATTCCTGGTTTAAAAAAGGGTTAAACTCGCCCGTTTAAAGGTCTGTTATTTGTTTTGTGTGTTTTATACTGATGATACTTCAGCCTCTATCAGGTGAAGCCACACTAAGCTGATACCTGAAATCATGGCCATGCCCTACACATGCACACGTGCTCCATAAATACCTCATATCACAGTGCCGATAGTCGTATAAACTCAATTTATACTGTAGATTTTAACCAAGCAAGTGAGTACGACGGAGTATTAGGGCCAAACTAAGACAAAAAAAATTGGAAATTACGAGAATAAAGTCATAATATAATGAGAATAAAGTCGTAAAATTACGAGAATAAAGTCGTAATGTTGCGAGAATAAAGTCGTAATAGAATAAAGTCGTAATATTACGAGAATAAAGTCGTAAAATTACGAGAATAAAGTCGTAATGTTGCGAGAATAAAGTCGTAATAGAATAAAGTCGTAAAATTACGAGAATAAAGTCGTAATGTTGCGAGAATAAAGTCGTAATAGAATAAAGTCGTAAAATTACGAGAATAAAGTCGTAATGTTGCGAGAATAAAGTCGTAATAGAATAAAGTCGTAATATTACGAGAATAAAGTCGTAAAATTACGAGAATAAAGTCGTAACATTATGAGAATAAAGTCGTAATGTTGCGAGAATAAAGTCGTAATATTATGAGAATATAATTTATGAGAACTCTAACAGGAAGAGCTTCTTCTCCCTGTGTTAAAATGAGGAATATTCAGCATCTTGTGAAGTTATATTTATATATTTATAATATATTACGACTTTATTCTCGTAATATTATGACTTTATTCTCGTAATATTACGACTTTATTCTCGTAATATTATGACTTTATTCTCGTAACATTATGACTTTATTCTCGTAATTTTACGACTTTATTCTCATTACATTATGACTTTATTCTCGTAATTTTACGACTTTATTCTCATTACATTATGACTTTATTCTCGTAATTTTACGACTTTATTCTCATTACATTATGACTTTATTCTCGTAATTTTACGACTTTATTATCATTACATTATGACTTTATTCTCGTAATTTCCTTTTTTTGTTTTTTTGTTTGGCCCTAATACTCCGTCGTAAGTGAGAGCAGATACAGATTTAGAATAATGATCCAATGCCTCCCACTGAACAGTTTTTTTTTTCTGGGTTGAACACTGTAAAAGTGTTAAAAACACACTCACACATGCACGAACATGAACTGATGGTTCAGCTGGAGGTGCTTTTGCTCATAGCCATCCCTTTCCCAGAGGAGAGGGTTGGGATATTGGCAGGTCCGTGTGAGACGGCGATGTCGGGAATAGTATCAGTGGCAAAGTTCTTTCAGGGCATCAACAGCCCCCCCGGTCAGAAAAACTGTTTATCAGGTTATTAGCCCTCTCCTGCTGCGTGTACTTCAGCTCCTCGGAAAGAAGAAAGAGCATTGCATATTAATAAGAAAAGTTCTTACCGAGTCCAAAGTTTCGCACCAAAATGAAAAGGTTGAGAAAAAAAAAAAAAAAAAAAAGGGGGGCTGCTCTCGAGCAGAATCTGCAGGATTTGGGATCGGTTCGTATGGGAGAACTCCGACCTTCTTTGCACCGAATTACCCAAACACCTGCTTGCCGGCATCTGGACCACCTGCAGATGCAAATCCAGGGGTTTGAACCACGACTGTCAAGCAGTTTCAGTGTTTTTTTTAGTCATGGAAGTGGACATGAATCCTTGTCTGTGTCAAATATACAGTGAATTGAATGCACCGTGGTGCGGATGATTCGTGCACCTGTAATCCCCCGGTTGAGCGTGTTTGTGTGCGCCTCAGCGAGGGGTGTGTTTTTCCACGCCACCAGAAAACTGCACCAATGTCACCTTCATGAGTGGCTCTGTTGCAGGAGCATCCTTCAGAAATGAGGCAGATTAGCTTTGCAGGCAGGGATGTTGATGAGGTCGTCACTTCCCAAGGTCACACCTTCGCGCGCCGAGCCGTAGGCCCCGCCGGCGCTAAAGGCCCCCACCTCCTCGGGTCCTGTAGAGCTCTGATTTGACCTCCCGCCTGCGTGAAGATCTAAATGCGGCCGAATAAGCCACATCCAACCGGATAAGCTTTATTATTATACTTAGTGTCGGAGCAGGCTGCTTTTGGCCTCTTCAGACTTCCTCCGTTCGAAAGTAGACTTGAAAAAAGACGAAACCGCCCTGGTGTTAGGACACGCCGTACTATATGTTCGTATAGCACTTCTAAGCTCTTATAGACTTTTTAATCTCCTAATGCACATCTAAGCATGCTGTGTTGCAGCTACCTCCGTTACTCAATGATTGATGATCAGATCAGCTCTCGATTTTCCATCCCCGCATGTTTGATTGTGTCCATCTGGACATCACAAAGCTCTTTTCAACACTTGCAGGGCTCAGATCTTCGGTCCAGGTAATGACTTGCCTGATAATGCTTTCTTATTTGTGTGTGTGTGTGTGTTTGTGTGTCTGCCAAATAATAATTGAACAAAACTCTTGCTAGAGTTACAATCAACAACAGCAGCCTCTTTCAGTCGTTGCATCTCATTATCTCTTGTCGGCGTAAGATTGTCTCCTCCTGCAGCTCCTCTTGGGGTTGTGCAACTGCAAGCATGCAAGAGATGTACAATAGCTGCATCTGGGTGCCTGTGTTGAAGGCAGATCCCCCCCGTCGTATGGAGCTGCATCTCTTTCTTCATCCCGCTCCCCTCGTGAGACAATGACACACTGAGGTAAATCTGTTTCCGCAGCTTGTGAATAAGAGACAGTCAGCTTTGTTTTACCCAGCCGTGTGTGTGTGTGTGTGTGTGTGTGTGTGTACGCACACGTGTGGGGGTGTGTTTGTGCGGTGCACAAGGAGGACCGATGTGTTTGCCAATGAGAACACACACACACGCGTGTGTTTTGTGTATGAGATGCCTGCGTCATGCCTTCTCCATGTGAGTCACTTGCTCTTATGAAGGGCTGGCAGCGGTGAGTAAGAGCCCTCCACTTTCTCATCCGTCTCCGCTCGGGCTCTCTGGGGCCCCGACAGGCAGCCAGAGCTCCCCTGCTTCCTCCTCTGCTTCCACTCTCCTCTCCCTGCTTATTGCCCAACAGGTTGCCCCGTCAATAATGGATGCACTGTAAGCCCGGGTGATTGACTTTTGGAGCACCGTCCCTCCTACATAAACAAAATAAAACACTTCTTCTCCCCTCATTTGCTCTTCTCAGAAATCTCATCAATAAATGCAGTTGAGACGGCTTCGGGGGCCGCGCACACACACGAGTGACGTGCGTGGTGGGATGACTAACTCTGTCCGAAGTCCGGTGGCTCGGTCGTGTCTCTTCCTGAGGACTGCGGGAATAAAAGCCTCAGTGATGGATGATTAGCTCTCAATTATTCTGAGTCAAAGGACAAGAACACCCCTGGACGCAGACATGACGTGACTGCTCGCCGCGCACACGCTTCGCTGTGTGTCAACATGTGTCCGGCTTTAGTTCAGAGTCCTGTTTTTCTTTTCTTTTTTTGGGGGGTTCTAATTGAGCTCAAAGTCCCCTCTTGCTCTTGCATAAATAAATTGTGTTTTAGCTCAACTGTGAAGCTGTTTCTAGACTTATTCCACCATCTAGTGGTGGCACATCTGCCGTTACATAAAAGCGACCGGGGCCACTGTGCAGATTCCTCCAACACGTGTAGTCGCCAGAGGTCAGTAAAGCACATCTGTCCACCTGAACCAGAGGTGTCAGGTAACAAAGTACAAATACTTCGTTACCTTACTTAAGTAGAAATTTTGGTTATCTATACTTCACTGGAGTAATTATTTTTCAGACGACTTTTTACTTTTACTCCTTACATTTTCATGCAATTATCTGTACTTTTTACTCCTTACATTTTAAAAACAGCCTCGTTACTTTATTTCATTTCGGCCTTTAATAAAAAACTATCCAGTTAAATTGCTCCATCCGGATAGAGTGAATTTGGTTGTGGTTGTTTCAGATGTTCTTGTCCAGTTTTGTTCTTACATCCGTTCCCTCAGATTCCTGCAACTAAACTTGGATGTACATTCCAATAAAGGTTAGGATAAATGATAACATGCCTCTGAAGTTTGACTTTTTGCACCATTACAATACTTATAGGCAACTAGTCATCATATCTCCTGCTCTCTGAAACGCATGTTAATGCTCAATAGTACACATATATGGTTCTTTAATATATTTGCATTATACTAAGATACATTCATTTTCAATGGCTTTTGTCCTTAATGGCTTTTTTCCCCCTTACATTACTTTTACTTTTATACTTTAAGTAGTTTTGAAACCAGTACTTTTATACTTTTACTTGAGTAAAAAACCTGAGTTGATACTTCAACTTCTACAGGAGTATTTTTCAACTGTAGTATCTATACTTCTACCTGAGTAATGAATGTGAATACCTTTGACACCTCTGACCTGAACCAATGCTGGAAATTATGTTTTTTTTTTTTTATAATTTACACCCATGATTACATTTATTTCCAACAACAGAATAAAGACAGTGATTGCACAAAAAAAGAAGAAAAAAAAACAACACATACAAATCTGTAAATAAAAGGATGGCTACAAATTACAAAAACTGAAGAAGACAGTAAGTTAGGACGTTACAAGGCTTTCAAAAGTCCACTTTTTAAATTTTGAATTCTTTCTGACCATTAAAGAGACTGAGGAATACCGTTACTTGTCGAGACTCGGAGAGCGCAGTCCTCCAGCACAGCAAGTGTCTCATCTTGCAGGTTTTAATAAAAGTGATTAAAGTCCAAAAAAGTTCACTTGGGTAGTTCTGGTTGTGTCTCATAGTGTTAACAAACTCGACGAATGGCACCAAAACATAGTCCAACTCCACCTCGTCTCTTTCTCTCTGTCAAGAGAAGGGAAATTGTGCGTCGTTCCACGGTGCAACGCCAACTTAGTCCACAAGGGGAGAGGTTTGTAACAAGTTCTTCAGTTTTGAACACTTTTAACTTTAATGCACAATACCGTCTCCTGAAAGGCCGCTGGAGAGACTGGAACCGACTTAATTGATCCTATGTGACTCCGTCCTCCTCCTCGTCCTCCTGCTCCGGCAGGCTGCCGGGGCAGGGCTCCATGGTGACGGCGATGCCCATGCCGCTCCGCGCCGCCGTCATGTTGGTGAGGCACGTCCACTGGTTCTTTTCTGGACAGTAGCACTCCACGCTGGCCAGAAAGCCGTTCTGGTTAAAACCTCCTGAGCAAACACACACACAAACAGGTTACGGTTAATGAACTGCTTTAGTTTCTCTGACTCGGAGCTCGTGTTCCACGAGCTTGTTGAGATGTTTTTGATATCGGTGCTGGAACCGACCGAGGACAAAGATGCATCCCTGGTGGACCGTGACTCCGTGCGCGCTGCGGCAGTCCTGCATGGAGGCCGTGGGCTCCCACATGTTCCTGGCTGTGTTGTAACGCTCCACCGTGCACAGCTGGTTCTGGCCGTCGTAGCCTCCGATAGCGTAGAGGTGAGAGCCGGCACACGCCAATCCTGCGGGAAACAGCAGCATAGAGACTAGGCCTGTGTTGAAAAAAAATCGATTTTCCGATTCTAAATCGATTCTCATATTAATTCCTAAAAATCGATTCTTATGTCTAAAGATCGATTTTTTTTTATTTTTTTTTTTCTCCATCATTTTCGCCAGGTGAACTTTAATCCCAGTAGTCGGACACACAGTTTGTCATGACACTTCTGAAAAATGCCAGGTGCTTCATGGCAATATGTGTGCGTGGTGACAGAATAAATCAGACAAGCTAAAATGATTTGTTTACTGCATGAACTGTTGCAATTTCTTTCTTTTTTGCACTTTAAATGGATATTGAAAGGCCTGTTTGAGTTATTTATTTCTAAGTTATTTCACAATAATTATTGTGACATTATTATTTCACTAGTTATTTTACAGTCATATAATTCAGGCAACAGCTCAAAAAACATTTTAAATAACACTAAGCCAAATCAATATCGAATCGGATCGAATCGAATCATGATAATCGATTCTGAATATTAAGAATCGGAATCAAATCGATTCTTGACATTTGAATCGATACCCAGCCCTAATAGAGACGAGATTTTAGCCAAGTCCAGGTCGGGTTCAGGTGGAGGAGACGGCAGCCTGACGAGAAGGTCACGGACTTTCCTCCTCAGCTCTTTCAGGAAGACAATAGAGAGAAATATAATCTGTCCACTGTCTCCTTGTTGGACAAGGCCCAGGACTAACCAGATGACCAAACCACCTCAAGTGGCTCCTCTGGGTGTGGAGGAGCAGCGGCGTTACTCCCTCTCCCTCTCCCATAGCAGAACTCCCCCTCCTGGAATCACCATGGAGGGGTTTGTTTGCTCCAATGATCCCAGGAGGCAAGTTGTCCAGGTCGGGTCTTCAAATGCAAACCGATCCTCAAGGACGGGCCGGAGTAAGTGAGATTCGATTGACTCTCATGGATAATGGAAGATCAAGAGCTCGATGTCCCTCACTAGACCTGGGGACACCGGGGCCCCAGCCTGGGTCTCACTGCCTCTGGGCTCAACCTGAACCAGATCCATGGGTTCGCCGTCCAGCAGGCTCTCCACCTGCAGGAAGGTTCATACACCCAAAGGGTGTACACCAGGGGTGTCAAATGTGGCCCGTGAGAAGTTTCCAACGCAAAAAAAACAAATGTTAATTTACTAAAAAGGGAGGCATAAATGATTGCCATGAATCGCAGCATATCCGATAATATATTTCTTCTACAAATCCATCGTTATTCCACAAACAGAGCAGTTTTCGACATTTTTTTAGTTTTCTAGAATGCATTTGCCAATTTTATTTCTTTGTAGATGGTCGTTTATTTTTATTAACTGACTACTATTATTTATTTTCGCAGGAAAAATATCACTGCTAAAAAAGATGATAGAAGATATTTATTCGGAGAATTTCAGTTTTGAATACGAGGATAGTGACAAAGTAAAACGAAAAAAGAGGTGCTGACTTTTTCAGCACACTGGCGCAAATATCCGGCCAAGTTTTAAAAATAAATACACTTAATTGTACTGGAAAAATCTCTAAATCACAAAGAAACACTCTCAGATGTAATAAGAAAGATTTTGCTTTTAATTAAATTTCCTATAAAAAAGCGAAATATAAAAAAAACATACTTGTTTCTGTTTATCTTTGTAAAATGATATTAAAAGTATCTTACATAATTTGAAAAAAAACGAGAAATTTCAAGAAAAGATCCTGAAGAAATATATTTTACATAATTAGAGTGTAAATAAAGTGCATATTTCCTTTAAAATTAACTAAACTGATATTGGATTAGATAACAATAGTAAAAAGAAAAGAATTAGAGAAAAAAATTTCCGCACCATTTTTGTCATTTTGAGTGTGCGGCCCACGAGAAAAAAATTGGTCATATCCGGCCCGCCAAGCAAAATGAGTTTGACACCCCTGGTGTACAATGTTCATGGGCCTGAGTGCTCTGATCCTCGGCTGTAGATGTAACAATCCCTCATCAATATTTTGCTATTTATATTTGCTTATTTGTGCAGTGAAATCACATTATGTATTCTTTTTTTATTTTCTATCTGCACCAGTTTAGGAGTATAAAATTGCTTGGACCAGATTAACAAAGATGGTGATTTTGAGGTGGGAGGTTTCTTTCTTTTGGGACCATGCAAGACAGCTGCTTCCCAGCGTTCCCAGTCGGCTTCCTGCTGGCTCCAGTTTTCCACTGGGCAAAGGCAGAAAGCAATCAAGATGATAGGAAGAACAGGCATAGAAAAAAAACAACCAAAAAAGAGAAACAAAGCGCAAGGCTGTACAGATCGGTCCACGTCCCAGACCAACTCACCGAGGCCGCTGCGCACGGTGTTCATGGGAGCCAGCTCGTGCCACGTGTTGGTATCAGGTTGGTACTTCTCAGCCGTGTTCCAGCGGTTCTGTCCATCATACCCCCCCACCACGTAGAGGGCCCCCCCACACGCTGCAGCCCCGGCTCCCAGACGGGCCACCGACATCGGGGCAACGAAGGACCAGCGATTAGACTCCGGATCCCACCTGCAACCCAAACAGCAGCCATTACGGTGACGCCACGTGTTTCAATGGTACGGCATATTAGTCGACACAAATAGGCCATGCTGACGCTGCTAAGAGAGGCTGCGTGCAGCCGTCGCCTCAATGTGCAAACCCCACCGGTCAACTTTGAGTGGATTAGGTTAAGCAAGCAGCCGTGCTTAGCGACCATTAACAAGCTTTACGTTGAGCCAGGGATGTCGGAACGCCAACGAGGAGCGGACGAAGACGAGGACCATGCGTGTGGTCCTGCAGATGTCTCTAAACAGATCAGTTTTTCACACACTCTTTGTACAAAAAAAAAGAAAAGATCTTTCTGAATGAGCTTTGGTTTGGCATGAAGGAAACAGCTGCTGCAGCTGTGCAAAGATTAACACTTAAGTTTGTTTTTTTCTGTAAAATAAAGTGAAAGTGGCGTATTTAACCTCTATTTAATTAGCCATGCTGCAGCTTTCACACGATGTTTAATGAACCAGCATGAGAGCTATTTGCATCAGATAAATATTCCTAAAATATTGCATCTTGCAACTGAATGCTGGGAAAAGCAAATAATGCTCATGATGATGGGAAATCTAAGCCGTGATGGCCGCGAGGACATAGCACGCTCTGGCTAATGATTTAAAAGCTGTAGGCTGTGGTTTTTCCGCCCAGGTGCCAAGCGCAGATAAGGAGGGCAATGATATTACATCACCCGCTTGATGGAATTGACGAGGTGCTCTGCAGAAAAGCACGCATTTGGAGCGTAAGGTCTCGGTACCGACATCGATGCTGATCTCCGAGCACCGTAAGTAATGAATATACAGCAGCGAGCCAGCTTTATAAGATCGTTTCAGTTTCACAGGAAGGTACAGCTCCCTGAGGAGTCCCCTGCACATCGCTGGGATTTGAGTAGAAAAATTCAAGCTTTTTCCGTCAGCTTCTATTACGATCGATGCCTCGAATGCCTTTGATGTGTTTCATGTTCAGTTTTCATTTCAGCTCTTTTGTTATTTTTTTTCAGCATCTTGTGAAGACTTTCAAAACCGTCCCTGGTGAGTTCCAACACTTGCGTCCTTTGGTAATGCAAAATATTAAGTGTTAAGGTCATAACTGTGGCACATTTTAGTTGATGTGTCGTAAAAAGGTGAAACTAACTTAAGACAGAAAGGGGATGTAAAGCGTTCCCAACAAGGTCGACATTCCTGGATAATTTTCAGCAAACTACTTGACTGCTCTTTAGCTTGTTTACCATAAAGTAATTTCTGTCCTTCATTATTACAATAAAGCCTAAGGTGATTTAAATAGATGTAAGTGTAGAGAATAGAAACTCTGCACTCATTACATTTCATTCTAGTAAATAAAACATCATTAAAATGTAATTACGTCTGGATTGTCTGAGTAGATGAATAAATCCTGACACGTGGAGCAGCTTTAACCGGTCTCACCTCTCCACGGTGTTGTGATGTACGGAGCCCTGGGAGCCCCCGACGGCATAGATGCAGCCGTCCACCACCGCCACCCCCACCCTGTTCCTGGGGGTGTTGAGTGACGCCCGCTGGCTCCACTGGTTGGTCATGGGGTTGTAGCAGCCCAGGGCGCTGGACTCTGTGTTATTCTGAAGAGACAGGTTTCTGCCTCCAACCTACAACAAAAAAAGGAGAAAATGAAAAAAATAAAGCTAAACCACTCTGTGTAGCAACACCACTATCAACCACGTAGGGGAAGTTAGTTCTGATTAATGGGACTAGCACGAACTTTACATTAATAGGCCCTGTCCCAATACTCCCACTACCCCTCCTTTTCATCACTACCCCTAAATTTTGCGCGTTCCTGTGAGGGTAATGGTGTCCCAATTCCTCTTTCCACCTAGGGGTAGTGACGAAAAGTAGTGTAGTTATGAATCTGTCCCTGTGGAGCGAGTGTTTTCCGATGCTGACAAGCTGATCTAGGGACAAAAAAAATTCCCAGAATGCTTTTCGTCGTCATTTGCGGACTGAATCCAAAAAAAAACATGGACATTTCTTATTTTTTAGTGAATAAAATCAATATTTTGAGTTATTTTCTGCATAAAAATGCGTTTTGATTACATTTCTAGCGAGAAATATATATTTTACTTTCATAAAATTCACTCAGTGAATGTACATAATCACTAGTTTGGGAAGATTTCCAGTTCCCTAAAATCTGTCCCATCTTTTTTAGGGGTAGTGAAAGAAAGTAGGGCTAGTGAAAGAAAGTAGGGGGAGTATTGGGATTGGGCCATAGTGGTATTACTACAAAGAGCAGCTTTATTAGTTACAGAGAAGTTTTCAAGTACAGCAGCAAAAACATACGACGTAGACGAGTCCAAACAGCGCGCAGGCTCCCAGACCGCTGCAGGGGGCCCCCATATCTGCCAGTTTCAGCCAGACGTTCCTCCTGGGATCATAAGCCTCCATGGAGGCCAGTGAGTGCCGCTGGTATCTAGAGGGAGACAACTCCCAGAGTTATGTCACATTTTTTAAAGTTTATTGTGTTTTCTATGCAGCAGAGCTTGAATATTTTGTCTCTTCTCTTACGTTTTCTATTCTAAAGCTATTAACTCATCATCAACTCTTAGGGGGTTGTACAGCTGCTTTTCTTAAGATTCACAAGCAGAGACCAGATATTTACAGGTGTTATTAAAAACTCCTAGTCCCATCAGTGATGAGGCGCCACCGTGGCCCATTTCAAAGATTACCATCAAAGTTAAGAGTTTAAAGCCATCTGACTCCACGTTTAATCACTTAGTTTAGAAGGCATGCGTGCAAAAATCCATTTGTGGTCTAAAGAGATCTGTGAATGAGATGGGAGCGTTGAGATACATCTATGTCTGTAAAACATATCAATAAACAGTTTACACAGATAATCGGCTCCGAAAGAGGATGTAGTAGATCCTCGGTTGGGGAGACGGTGTGACAGATGCTTTCTGGAGATTACTCTTATTGCATAAAGTTTGACATTGTCAGCCGACATCAGAAGTGTCCAAAAATATTGTATTATTTGAGCATCTCCCAATTAGCAAAGAGGCCGTTGTCGAGGATAAGTGAGATATAAATATATGTGTACATACCCGCCGGCCACGTAGATGAGCTGGGTCCCACGGATCGGTGCAGGAGCAAGCTTTCTCAGAGTCATATCCTGGAAGATTTTAGACAGGAAGTCCTTACAAGAATTAGCCTGAAGGAAAACAGAAGGAATTCAATTAAAAGGAGAACATCCTGAATGCATCGCAACACTCGTGCCACCTCTAACCGAGCCCCAACGTGTGTGGAGACCGTGGCTACTCCGGTAATGACCAGGCATTGATATCAGATGGGCATCACTTTCAGTTACGCACAGTACACGAGTTGTAAAAAAAAAAATCAGGGGGGATGGTGGATTTTATCATATGGGGACAGATAATTTGTGCTGATTACAAATAATATAATATATTACAAATAATAGCACTGACCAAAACACCTGCAGAAATACTGCAGGAATTACATAGCAACAGTTAAATGCAGCCTTCTGTAAGCTTTAAATATCCACTGGGCTTACATCTAATACATCAAAACGTAAAATAGTAAAATGGATCACTGCAAAAACTCAAAATCTTAACAAGAATATTTGTCTCATTTCTAGTTAAAATGTTTCATTTTAGTAAAAAAATCTCATTACACTTAAAAAAAGATTCATCACTGGAAAAAACAACAATTTTCACCTGTTTCAAGTAGATTTTCACTTGAAATAAGTAGAAAAATCTGCCAGTGGAAAAATGTTATTGCTTGTAATGAGAAGATAAATCTTGTCCCACTGGCAGATTTTCCTACTGATTTCAAGTAAAAATTTACTTGAAACAGTTGAAAATTGTCAAATAAGTTATTTTTCTGGTGTTATTTTTCTGGTGATGACTAAATGTTGAAATAGCAGTAAAACCACATTCATTGATGAAATGACATAAGGGATGGAAAGGGGGGATGGCAATTTTACAGGGGGGATGATTTGGACCATTTTTATTTCAGGAGGGATGCCATCCCCCCTCATCTCGAATACTGGTTACGCAAAGCTCTGCACAAGCACCACAGCGACGCAAGCGAAGCACAGCTGGCTCGCTGCCGCCTCAAACACCACGTTTACCTTGCTGAGTATGGGGCAGGACAGGAGCTGGTTCTTCAGGAACTTTGGAGGTAGAGCGTAAATATGAACTGCGTTCAAAAGGGCATGTAGGTACTGGGCTCTGGTCTCCATTTCCCACCGGACCCAGTCTGTGCAGGCCTTGTACACCTGAGGAGGATTTTACTGTCACACACCATCACACAGCCTTCTATTTGTTTAGTGACTTTTGCACTTTTCAGCATGGGATTAGTGAAGATGTGGGCGCGACACACACCTCAGACTCACAGAGCACCTTGAGACTGTCCTGGCTGATGAGCTCCAGCAGCTGGCAGTGAGACAGGCTGAAGAACTCGTCCACTTTGGTCACCTGGAACACAGAAGCAGACGCTTTCTGCTTAGCTTTGAGGGGAAGGAAGTACACGTTAGTATCAGTAAAAAAATATTTGGGGCAAATGAACACTTAATTCAATTCCATTTTATCTACATAACGTGTTTTACAAGACCAATTCTCGCTGGGCAACCCAGAATATTAGCCCCGAGCAATCTGTGTTCATGAATAAGTAGTTTATTGTGACGTACTGAAATTACTCCTCGGATGAGTTACCATTTCTGAGTTTTTCTTTTGAAAATGTGAGTTTATAGACTTAAAATTCCTGATATTTATTTCAAATTTGCAAGTTGAGAAGGTCAAATCTTGTGAGGTCCCTCCACAGAGCACCTGGCTTTGAGGTTCCTCAACCTTAACCCATCCAGAGTGGGGATCACATGTTTTCCACCTCCTCCACAGTCAGCACTTCACACACGCTATCTGCTCTTCTTAGATAACATAACAGGTCTATGAGAATGTTGCAGCTGTCTTTTTACACAACGCTGGGTGTTTCTAGGTCGTATTGAAGAAAAAGTACAAATCAAACAGCAGGGATTCTTGCTTGGTTGTCCACCAGCTCTCTGTTGCATCCAAAACCCTGAGCTCACTGGGCATCTGTGATATCTGCAGATAGAATGAAGCACGCAAAAGATTTGCTGCTGCTGGCCGTTTGCCTGTCCGGGGCTTTGGTTGGGGCAGCGACGGCGGACCTCAGCGCTCAGCTGCAGGAACTGAGCCCCTCCGTGGCGACGCTGACGTCGATGGAGAGCAGGCTGGCAGCAACCGAACAAACGGTGCAAGATCAGGAGAAACGCGTTACGGAGCTGAGATCAGAGCTGGACGCGGCCAAGGCGGACTTACTCCACTACGAGGAGCAGGTGAAGGAGATGCAAAAACAGCTGGAAGGTAATTATTAAAAAAAAAAACAAAAGGAAAAGAAGAAAAACGTAAACTGCATTAATACATATTACTACATATGTTCTCAGATCAACCTAAAGTGGCTTTTTCTGTGGCTTTGAATGGAAACGTGGGGCCCTACAATGTAGAAACAATACTGGTCTATCCAAAGGTTATGACTAATGTCGGCAATGCATACAGCACATTTACAGGTATGATGGATTTGTGTTAACATTTTGAGCTCAAGACACTTAGAAATGAAAAGTAAATCTACAACAACTCTGATCTTATTTTCTTGCCACACAGGATTTTTCACTGCCCCCGTCGCGGGTGTGTACTTCTTCTCGTTCAACGCCATGGATGATTGGAAAAGACGCCACATGGGTGCAGCATTGTACAAGAACAACGAGCGAGTGCTTCTCAACTACTCCTGGAATCACTGGGATGACCATGAGCATGTGGCCAACAGCGTGGTCTTGCAGCTCTCCAGTGGGGATGCTGTGAGCATGCGTCTTCCTGCACACTACCATGTCACTGAATTCGGTGCACACAACTTCAACATTTTCAGCGGTTTCCTTCTTTTTGCTCAGTAGAAACACCTTTGCAGAAAGAGAACACCCTTACTTTGCTAAAAGTCTGTGTGGAAAAGTTGCATGGAAACTGTGCAACGTGACGGGAAGTTGCTGTTAAAATAAAGCTGAACATCACAAGTTTATTGCATGCATCCGTGTGTTCTGTTACCTCACTGAAGTGTGTATTGATGTACTCTCGGCACCGCTGGTGCAGTTCTGTGCACCCGATCTCTTCTGCAAAGCGGGAGATGCCGATGACGTTTGCAGGCTCCAAGTGCTTAGTGAGGAAATCGCAACAAGCCTTGGCCACATCCTCCATCTGATACCTTGGAGAGTGCAACAGAAAAGCACAGGAATCCAGTCTGAATTGCGAGCTGCCATCTGGTTTCAATGACTCGTGATTTTTCTCTCCACCACATGGCGCTTCTGTTCAGGCAGTGTTTACCTCATAGCAGCCAGAAGAACATGCAACACGCACTTCTCCCCCACTGTGATGTGCGAGGTGTAGGCGAAGTCGATGAGCCTTCCCAGCACCTCGGGGCAAACGTCGCGCAGGGTGACCTCCGACGCGCTGCACTCCCGGAAGCCTCTGGTGAACATGGCTCTGAAGTACGGGCTGCACGACGCCAGCACCAGCTTGTGCACCTGAGACAGAGAGGTTGATGATGATGAAACACAGCAGTGGAGGTCAAAGACTGAATAAGAAAATAAAAAAATTAAGTAGTCCTCTGCTTTGGAAACCACGAAGTGAAAAAGTGCTGGTAAACATTATAAGACACATTAAAAACAAAAGACATAGAAATAAACCTGTATATATCCCTTTAAACCTTGATTTATTGATGAAAAAAAAGTCACTTTAGAACTATTATATCTTGCACTTAAGTTAGTCAGAATTGTAAGAAATGGCTTATAAAAATATTATAATAGAAAATAAAACCTCAAATCAGAAAAAGCTGGGAACGACATAGAAAACGTACATTTAAAAGGAATGGCAGGGATCCTTTAATTCCCTTACACTATTATAAACCAAAGCTATCTCTTTTTCATTTGAAGACACTTTGAAGCTACCAATAGATGAAGATATTTTTTCTTTTTATAACTTAAGCTGCGCTTTGGGTGAAGTCGTCTTATTTTGAAAATTCTCTGCACATTCAGTGCATGGGAACAGGTCAGCCGCAACCTCGTGTTCCTCATCCGTAGTTTTCTAATGTGTGCAGAAAGTGGTCTTTTATTGACATGGACATACATGGATAAAATCTGTAAGGAAGTTTATCTTCCTTTAAAATCTCTGTATGCTTATTTTTTCTTCTTTTTTTGCATAACTGCTGCCATCACAGAAGAGTAGGTCTGAATTTGGGACTTGTTGCTGTTAAAATGTTCCTTTTCATTTTTCATCTGAAGCAGATTGTACACACAGCTCTGGACAAGGTTAGCCGAAGACTTCTTTTGTTCAAACATAATTGTGAACGTAGCTCCAAACCACAGGGTTTAGCTGTTTAGAGTTTTAGAGTGCAGAGTTTTCCTCACCACTATTGTTAGATAAGAGATTACTAAATGATAGTTCTTGATATAAATGTGTCAAAAGAGCCATAAAGATGATTACACCGTCAGTTAGAGATTTTGATTTTCTGGTTACAGATTCTGTTTTTATTCTCAGATTTTATATTTTGAACACATTTGGTGTAAAACTGACGCCGGAGGGAGAATCTTCACTTCCTTCACAAATATCAGAGAAAATGTGATGAAATAAATAATGAAATAAAAAAAGGAAGTATCCTGGCTGCAAAGAAATAAGTTACCTTAATATGACTGATTTCTTTTTAAGAGTGTGTTTGCATTTTCAAAGAACTCTTAGTAATTAATCAGGTCTAGCAATAGCTTTTAGGAATTACTGACATTACATTATATTTATGTTTTACAGGGAAATAAAGGGACTGAATAAATCTATACATAGAACATAAAATTGAAGCAAAAAATAACTGAAGTGTGTAAAGTGTCTGTCGCTGCTCTCCTGAATTGAATAAATGAGGTTGTGTAATACGACCTTTCCCTCATTATAGCAGCGTTCACATTTTACTTTGCTCCTCGTTCACAGTTTTTATGATACAGATTCCAGTGATGAAATGAATAAGATGCAACAGTTGACCTGTTGACACATTTCCTGATTTGAGTTGAAAACAACCTAGAAGTGACATTATATTAAATTCCATCCATCCATCCATCCATTTTCAGCCGCTTATCCGTTCCCGGGTCGCGGGGGCAGTAGTCTCAGCAGGGATGCCCAGACTTCCTTCACCCCAGACACTTCCTCCAGCTCCTCCGGGGGGAGTCCAAGGCGTTGCCAGGCCAGCCGAGAGACATAGTCTCTCCAGCGTGTCCTGGGTCTTCCCCGGGGTCTCCTCCCTGTGGGACATGCCTGGAACACCTCCCTAGGGAGGCGTCCAGGAGGCATCCGGTACAGATGCCCAAGCCACCTCAGCTGACTCCTCTCAATGTGAAGGAGCAGCGGCTCGACTCCGAGCTCCTCCCGGGTGACCGAACTCCTCACCCTATCTCTAAGGGAGCGTCCAGCCACCCTGCGGAGGAAACTCATCTCGGACGCTTGTATCCACGATCTTGTCCTTTCGGTCACTACCCAAAGTTCATGACCATAGGTGAGGGTAAGTGCGTAGATTGACCGGTAAATCGAGAGCTTCGCCATTCGACTCACCTCCCTCTTCACCACGACGGTCCAGTACATCGACCGCATAACTGCGGAAGCTGCACCGATCCGTCTGTCAATCTCACGCTCCATCGTTCCCCCACTCGTGAAATAGACCCCGAGATACTTGAACTCCTCCACCTGAGGCAGGACTTCTCCACTCACCCGGAGAAGGCACGCCACCCTTTCCCGGTGAAGAACCATGGCCTCGGTTTTGGAGGTGCTGATTCTCATCCCTGCCGCGTCACACTCGGCCTCAAACCGCCCCAGCACATGCTGAAGGTCCCGGTCCGATGAAGCCAACAGGACAACATCATCCGCAAAAAGCAGAGATGAAATCCTGAGGTTCCCAAACCGGATCCCCTCCGGCCCCTGGCTACGCCTAGAAATCCTGTCCATAAAAATTATGAACAGGACCGGTGACAAAGGGCAGCCCTGCCGGAGTCCAACATGCACCGGGAACAAGTCTGACTTACTGCCGGCAATGAGAACCAGACTCCTGCTCCGATCATACAGAGACCGGACAGCCCTTAGTAGAGGGCCCCGGACTCCATACTCACTCAGCACCCCCCACAGAATGGCACGAGGGACACGGTCAAATGCCTTCTCCAGATCCACAAAACACATGTAGACTGGTTAGGCAAATTCCCACGAACCGTTGAGCACCCTGCGGAGGGTATAGAGCTGGTCCAGTGTTCCAAGACCGGGACGAAAACCGCATTGTTCCTCCTGAATCCGAGGTTCAACTATCGGCCGTAATCTCCTCTCCAGTACCCTGGCGTAGACTTTCCCCGGGAGGCTGAGAAGTGTGATCCCCCTGTAGTTGGAACACACTCTCCGGTCCCCCTTTTTAAACAGAGGGACCACCACCCCGGTTTGCCCCCCAGCGGTACTGTCCCCTTCCTCCATGCGATGTCGCAGAGGCGTGTCAACCAAGACAGCCCTACGACATCCAGAGACTTGAGGTACTCAGGGCGAATCTCATCAACCCCCGGTGCCACTGAGGAGCTTACGAACTACCTCAGTTATTTCTATTTATTATATATTATTATTAAATTGTTTATTCAAATTGCATTTTTTTAATATATATATTTGTAGTTTGTAAATATACTTACACACAGTGAGACCCAGCTCTGGACCCCTTGCATCAGAAGAAACCATACCCAACAGAATTCACAGCATTTGGTCGCAAAAAAAGAAGAAAAAAAGAAGAAAAAAAGAAGAAAAAAAAACACCACCACCAAAACGAAAGAAGTGGTCAGATGGATAAAATGAGGAACTTTTAAGTAAAACCTGAAGAGATTGGTGGAGGCTAACGATCAGACTAGAGTTGTGGTTATGGTTGGGCACACTAGTCACATCTGGCCTGTGTAACTTTTAGTGTTTTAAAAAGGAAATGAAACTCCAGTTTTGCATAATAACAAATGGATAACAAGTAAAACACTGCCAGGTTTAAACATCGTAATGGCACCAAAGGAGAAAAAAAAGACATTCAAAATGTTTGTAGTAATGACTGGGATGAAAAACACAAACATTAACCTTCATCTAAAACGTATTGACTGCGGCAGCCTTCGCCTTTGGCTGAAATACTCAAATATTACGGCTTTCCATTAGACTGGGTGGAGTACTTGCTCGTTTGAGTGGCGCTGACGGTGACCAGCTCAGCTAAACAACAGCTGTCAACTGTTGCTGGAGACAGAAAGGAAAAAAATACTTTATTGAGTAACTTTTGATGTGTGGAGGTAGAAGACGGCTACTTCAGGTGCAAAGCATTTTTCCTTTCAGTGTGCGAGAATCAGGAGTTTAAATGGAAATAAACATGGGAATAAAAGTCAGTACTAGACTGTGCAGTTTTATTTTTATTTGAGTCAACTCTGAGCTTCTTAAACATGCATTTTAAAAAAAAACACACAAAATGTGGACTATTGTGAATAATATGTGAATATTAATACCCCCCTATGGAATTATCAGAAACCCAGATGTTAGATGACCTTTCTTCCTGCTCTTTATTGTAGTTTGACATTGGTTTCTTTTAAACTGTTTTAACTAGATTCCAAATGTTTACTTGAAGGAAATCTTTTGTGTCTTTTTAAAATCGCACATTTCTGAAGTTTTAATCAAGTATGTGTGCCATACGCTGGTCAAAATAATAAAAAAAGAGAAAGACACAGTCGAAGATTATCAAAGGTGGCATTATTGAGGCAGTCCTTAGGAGTTCTCAAGGAGCACTTTATACCTGCTTTTATCTTTACACGCTTCATTTCAATTTCTCCACCTCGTGAGGTTTTTTTCTCTCAGATAACGTTTTGATGTTTCAAAATAACCACTTAAGAAGTGGTTATTTTAAAAGTAAAAGAATAAAAATGTAAAGGGACCAATTAAAAACATTTCTGTGCATTAAAACATATATTTGGATGTTTGAAGTGACTACTTAATCAAAACATTTCTGGTGTAACACAAACCCTGTATTCAGTCTGAATATCTTTCATTCATTTACTTGGTTTTAGGGGGTGGGGCCAAAAACTTGCTCCACCTCCTTTTTTTCCCTCTTCTAAGATCTGTCATTTTTTATACTTCGCCTTTTACGTTAATAAAACAGCTTTTTTTTAGGGTCATTCTGTATGCAGATGATGCAGATGTATGCCGATGATGAATTAGTCTCACATGACCAGTAACGGAATGTGAATTTTGTCAGGATTGTTGTGACTTTGCAACTTAACAAGCTGTATTATAGTATTAATAGCTCATTACCTTGAAGTCCACCGTCCTTTCCTTGTACGCGACGTGCAGCACCAGGTCGCACAGCATCTCCTGCCGCCTGAACTCGTCTATGGCGGTCAGGGCTCTGGAGGCGTGGGTCTCAACGGTGTAGTCGAGATATCCAAACCCGTGCATGGACGGAACCACGATGGCTGAGAAATCTGAGTCACGGGTGGGACGTCTTTTCCTCTTAGGGCAATGCATAATTGAGAGTGAAAGGGAGTCAGTTCAGTTCAGATTTGATTTTTCAGCAGTGAAAATCAAGTCGTGCAGGATTCTACAGATCAAGGTGTTTTTGGGTTCTTATTCCACTGGGGGCGGTCAGTAGAGGGAATTCCTTTGGTCGTCAACTCGTGGATGTGAAGTCTAAAGTGAGCAGATGTCCTGAGGTGCTTCATTTTGAAAAATAAGGGGGGTGCCGGAAATTATGAATGAGCACAAACATCTATTCAGACAGTCGACATTTCCCACACAATCAAACTCTCTGTTGGTGATCACAGACGCCGCCGACGGGCAGAGCGAGCAGCCTGGAGAAAAAGCCCTGTGGCAGGGAAAAATAACTTGAGGTCATGAGTTTCTCTGTGAGGAAACGAGCTCCAACCGCACAAGGCTCCCTCACCCACACGTCCAGGCTTCGACATGACTGCTAGCATTTACGTCAGCATCCGAGCGCTCCCCGGTCAAACCGTCATGATCCCTCAAATCCTCCCGGTCCACATGCTGCAGGTTTTCAAGGGCCTGTTAGTGATCCGCTATGACGTTTCAGAGGTTCTCTGCCATTCACGCTTTCACAAAAGAGGACAGGAAGTGGTTGTCGAGTGTCTGCAGCTCCAATCTGTGGTATCTTAACAGGGATTTTTCCGGACCTCATCTGTGACGACGCTTGTCCTGTAAAACACGAAAAATCAGAAACAAATGAAGACAGCTGAAACACATTTGATGGTTTGCAAAGAGGCTGGAAGAATCAAAGTCTCGTGTTCGTTTCTCCCCGCGTCTGCATGTGTGGGTGAGTGAGAGTCACACTCTGAGTTTCACTTCCTTGCAGCTAAAAATGAAAACAGCAGCTGAATGAGAACAGCAGCTCTCACCTCAGGAATCAGTTTGGTTTCAACTCTAGAAGCTATTTCCTTCCTAAAAAAAAGAATGGCAAGAGAAAGCTTTTCAAATGCAGATGGACATTTTAAATTAAAGCTCCGACAAATTTCATGTAATTTTACTCATAATAGCGTTGTTCGGTTTGATATAAAGCCTTGTGGTCTTCGGTCATTTGAATTATAGTTGTCAAAATAGTGGAAAAGGACTCGCATGACTTTCGTGCATGCAGCTAAATAGCACTTTCTCACTTTTGAGAATCTGAAATCAGATTTGTGAACTTTTAGACGAACTTTCCAGAGTTTAAAACAACCCAACGACCAAAGAATCGAAGAAGTTTTGAGTTAGAACAGGATATGTGTTTGCAGTAAAATGTCCATTAATGTTAGCACATGGTACCACGAAGCATGTCAGAGCTTCCTCAGGCATGTTCTTCTGCTCGGTGATGCAGTGACATAAGTCCATACCAGTCGACCGCCAATGACAGACAAACTGCTGTAGCAAGATGCAAAACGAGGAGAGTTGACGGCCGGTGCTTCCACGGGATTGGAATATACTGCATGTTTATGACAAAACTAACCCGCAGGGCCCGAATGCGGCCTCAGTGGTGACTTCTGTATTCAGTTTATGGTCTATGCTTTGTAATCGAGTTGTTAAATTCCCATAATCCTCCTTTTTGTAGTACGCAGAGAGCTATGCAAACGCACAACAAACACGGGTCAATAAATCAGTCTCGAGTTAAGCCAAGTAACAAAAAGAAACTGTGTGCATGTTGAACTACAGGAGCTTTGCAGTTTAGGCCGAGGATTACTAAGACCAGACAGACGCAATAAATCAAAACAACAACAAAAAAGCATGCAGAAATATAAAGTTCCCGACTTGTGTCTAAATTAAGATGCCTGGCTGATGCTGATCAAATATGAATGTAAATCTGTAAATGGGACTGACGGAGAGCCTCGTCAATGAGAATGATGAATCATTTCAATGAGTTACCATTTAGGGCAAAAATACTGTTTATTTTTTTATACAGGCTCCCAAGTGCAATTTAAAGTAGAAATCACTTTGTAGACATTGTTAAATGTTCACCACCCATTCCTGATAGATAACAGACAATCAACTCTCATTTGATGAGTCTAATATTTGAGGGTAAACGGGTCACTGGCCTTGTGGTCACTTAAAAATCTTGAATGATCGGCGTTTATCGGCGTTTCACGTCTGGTGAAATCTAATCAAAGAAAATGACCAGCAGAACTCGCAGTAATGTTTAGCAATGACAATAAAATCCAGCTGCACTGCGACTGAACCTCCGCGTAAACCACGTATCAGAGAGACTAATCTATTCAAAAATGGTTTCAGTTTTCAGGAGGATCGTAAAGGTTGAATTCTGGAGCAACGGGTCAAGGTGACGTGGTCCTACGAGTCCAGGTTTTATCTTGTGATGAGAGCAATAGATCGCAATAGAGGCGATATGGACCAAAAGTCCTATCTCGATATTTTCTAGCTGAATGGCGATACTCGATATATATCGATATTTTTTCTGTGCCATAATTGGGGTTTCCCCCAAAGCATTATAGCATAGCATCTCTGTTAGCTTCATTTTTTTCTGAGGCAAACCCTTAAAAAAACAGTTTTAATACAATGTCGTGCCAAATGTCAAACAGGTACCTTTATTAACAGAGGTCTGCACAATATCAAAATGTATAAAACAAATGAAATAAAAATAAACTGCCTGCATATATAGAATAAAAATGCTTCTTGAATAAAATAAAACAAATATCCCTTTCCTGCATAACAATTAAATTAAAATACACTGTGCAATTAATACAATGTAGACAGTAACAGGCAGACTTTTCCACTGAGGTTGCAAATAACAAAAAATTTGTGCAAATCTCAAATAAAACATTCAAGTCAATTTGTCACAAAATAAGCTATATCAAAATCATAAAAAAATATATATATTTTTTTAATAACCGATATAAACGATAGTCTCGTACCATATCGCGTTTGAAAATATATCGATATATATTAAAATCTCGATATATCGCCCAGCCCTAGTAGAAATCACTTTGTAGACATCGTTAAATGTTCACCACCAATTCCTGATAGATAACCAACAATCAACTCTCATTTGATGAGTCTAATATTTGAGGGTAAACGGGTCACTGGCCTTGTGGTCACTTAAAAATCTTGAATGATCGGCGTTTACTTAAACGTCTGGTGAAATCTAATCAAAGAAAATGACCAGCAGAACTCGCAGTAATGTTTAGCAATGACAATAAAATCCAGCTGCACTGCGACTAAACCTCCGCGTAAACCACGTATCAGAGAGAATAATCTATTCAAAAATGGTTTCAGTTTTCAGGAGGATCGTAAAGGTTGAATTCTGGAGCAACGGGTCAAGGTGACGTGGTCCTACGAGTCCAGGTCTTATCTTGTGATGAGAGCAGTAGATGAGGTGGAGGCAGTATTATGATCTGGTGGTTCTGAATTTCTCCAGTAATATGTGCGTTTTTCTTCCCAGACACGGGCAGGACTCCCGGGCCGACGATGTCAGGATTGATCAGGCACAGATTGTGAAAGAGGGTTTGAGGAAGCAGGAGACATCATTCCTAAACACAGACTGTAACACCACAGAGTCTGGACCTCAGCCCCCACTGGCCGCCTGTGGGATGTGCCGGAGGAAACGTGACTCCTCGTGCTCATTTACAAGATCTGGGTGAAAACATAATGCTGCTCTGGAAAGAGACATAAGTCTCGTGACATTTCACAAATTCATGCAAATGATGACGTGACAAAAGTGTGGCATAAACTAAAGATGACTCAGCAAAATAGTAGAATCCGCGCTTTTTTCATGCAGTTTGTCAGTTGTGTTTTTTGGAAATGATTTAAAACATGAATGGATTGATTAGTTAATTAATCAGTTTTCCAACAGACATCTGGGACTGTGATTTTTATCTCTATCTATTTATCTATTTATTTTCAGATGGATCACATGGAGTGGCCTTTTCTCTTGAGTTTAAATAAAATAAAGTAAATACATGTTATTTAATTAAAAACTTACAAAAAAAATATTTTGTATGCTCTGAATAATAGTTCATGGGGGGAAAAAAACACAATCAGGACAGGAACTGCATTCTAATCGCGGCGTGCATAATTAATTACAAATACTCAGAGCCTGACTTATTGTGTGACTCTACGTAAAAAGGTCAAGATTTTTCTGGTCCAGAAAATAAATGAAACTATGAAATTGTTGCATTCCAGGGGATTTTCTAGCAGAACAAATCCACAAATCCAGATTTCTGCTCTCCTTCCTCTGAGCTGAACTGTGGGCAGAAACCTCGTAATAAGTCTTCACAGGGTACCGCAACTTTTCTCAGTTGTTTTGCTTATGCTGCAAAAGCTGCTTTGGAGGGAAGCAGTCCTGTTTTCCTGCTTTCCAGCGTTACACAATCAAGTTCCACTGAGCCTCAGGCTTTCTTCACATCTCACCCCGAGGTCGGTCAGCCGTTTCTGGTCATATGACCAAAAACACTTCCCGAGAGGAGCGGAGAGGGGAGGGGAACGACACAAAAGAAGCAAAACCATGAGAAAAGGAGGAAAACACAGTCAAACAGACACTGAAATGACTACGTTCAAGTAGGCAGAAATACAAGAACGAGAAATCACAAAAATGAGACGTAAGAGGAAGGAGACTACGGGTTAATGATCATGCAAGACGTGTTCCAAAAGGGTCATTGCTCTTGCACATGTTTCTCCGATTTAAGGGTTTATTTAAGGGCGATGAGCAAAATATTGAGAGACTGGCGTCAGCTCTAACTGGCTTATTGATTTCAACCCAAGATGTGAAAATGCCCGTGTGACCAATGACCCGACCAGTAACAGGTAGCAGTACTGTTTGGTTTGGTTTCATGACCTTTTTAGCCTCAAATGGCTCCAGGAGATAAACATGCAGGAAAAAACGTTCTGTCCAGTGTTGAACAATGATTCTGCTGTACTTTTTTCATGCAGAGTTCAAAGGATTACGCACGTGTTGCGGTTGCGGCCTGAGAGGAGAAGAGTTGACCATTTACAGGTCGGTCCTGCATGCCGGCAGGTCCCACCCAGGACAGAAGGCCTATCTGCTGAGATTACCCAGCACTGAGCTGCACATACCGTCAGGCTTACGTAAAGTGCGAACCTGCTCTTACATAACCTTCAAAAATATACCGTGTAAAGCCTCTGACCCAGTCTTTTTAAAATGTTTACAGCGGCCGTGTCATCTTCCATATCCCCTTAAAAGGTGCCTTGCGGAGTACGAACATCCAAGCTACTATATATGTGCATTGGACATGTAATCAACGGCAACATTTAAGAATGTAGCGTCACCAGTTTCTCTACAGAGCCTCCGGGCCAGGTTCATGTGTCATAAAAACTGAATACACCGTGTACTGCAACGGAGAAAATACCTCCGTACCTTTAAAAGCGTTTGCAGCAGCGTGTTGGAACAGAGCTCCAGTGGACCCCCGCCTGACAGGCAGAAATTAAATGAATCACCTGCATCCCCGAACACGCATCTGGGCCACTGAGCCCGACTTGTTGACTGAGCAGTTTGCTGACTCTTAATCTGGAATTTCACATCTTGTCTCTTGTGATAATCAGTGCATGAGTTGTGGATTCATCGTGCCAGCTCAAATGACAGCTTCGTTCAGGTTTCATTCATTAATTTTGTTGTTATTTAAGTGGAGGACTTTGTAAAAACACACCACGGATAAAAACCAACAGGAAACCTTACTGATTATGTTTTAAGGGCGTGAGAACCCTTTAAACTGAAAGGTCTGATGGGCCCCCATTTTTCAGCCTATTTATAGCTCTGATGGACTCCCTATTACAAATGTTGCCTGATAAACCAAAAGATTTTTAATATAATTATCTTCTTGCTGACTGAGGAATAAATGTATTCAAACTAACGCATTCATACCTCATTCATATCTTGATGAAGATTTCAGTATTTTAGCATCTGATACGTTAACAGCTTTTGGATAATGTACTCAGTAGATTGATATCAGTTTAAGTGCATACTGTATCTTCAGTGATTTTGTCCTTTTACTACTTCCTAACTGGAATCACATCCCTAATTTGAATTTAGTTTTGATTATAGATTGTATAAAAAAACTGGATAAACTCCCACGTGATGTCACCTACAGGTCTGAAGAGTCTGTTTGAAGCACTAAATACTTTCTTGTGCACGTTGCCACCTTGCCAAAGCAGACTCCGGTCTCCAGTTTGACCCGCACTAGGACCCTCATTGAGCCAATGCCATGTGGTCTTTGGGTCCACTGGGCTCCATCTCAGCGCTGGGACACTAAAAAGGTGTTACTTTACGTTCCTTCTGACATTTTTTTTTTTTAATTCTGTCCTCTTTTCTGCTGTCCTTACTGAAACAAAATGTGAAATGGAGTATTCCCGAAGCTGAAACAAGAACTCCGAAGCACCAGCTGAGCATCAGTGACTGCGTTTACATGCAGTCAATAACCCTTTTAATACCCGAATATTAGCAATAACCCGAATTTGCACGGCCATGTAAACACCAATAACCCCTTTGAATAACTCGAATTTGCTCATATTCCGGTTTTTAAAAACCCGAATATGACCCCTGGGTTACTCCTTTTCTAACCCGAATATTTGGTCATGTAAACGCCAAACGGGATATCCCCATCAAACGGAACATGAATTTGTTTTCTGCGCATGCTCTGTTCACAAGGAATCCTGGTCTTTTGAGTCCAGTTCTTATAAAGTTCTTATAAACACGGAGAAACGCAGGACCACGCCAAACTTTTGGAGTGAGGAGGAGACTAATCATTTTATAAATGTAATGAAGGATATGAACATTTTGTCGTAGACGGCAGAAAGTACCGGGATAGTGAGATTTAAAAGAAGGTGAGCGAAAAGTCGCGCGAAGCAGTATTTGTTTTGAATTTGGATACAGGAAGAAGAAGCGGAAATGACGGCAATTGCGTCATCACGTTCTCCGCGCGTCGCTGTTTTGATCCAGATATCCCAAATTATTAATTACCATGTATACAAGGATAACCCTGTTTGCTCACGCATGTAAACGGAATATTACGAATGTTTCAGTAACCGGAATATTAGCAATAACCCGAATTTTGACTGCATGTAAACGTAGTCAGTGGGGCCCTCAGTGAGCCCACACAGCGAATTGAGTGAAGCCTTTGTCTTCAGGGCTTCACTCCGAGGGCGGTGTGTCTGGTGGAACCACTGAGTCGGACCCTTCCCTGGTTGGCCTGGCCAGCTGCTGTCTGCCCCCAGTGGTCAACTGAGGAACTGCACCTTTCTGCAACTTTCTGTGCTACTGGGTTTGTATCACACTAGCAAGCCACACGGAGCCTAGCAATTATCCCAACAACTGAAACAATTTAAAAAAATGATGAATCTATTTGGTACCAAAATAAAAGGTGACAGGAGTGAGATTACAGCATAAATGTAAAATTAAGCATACATTACCATGTCATATATATATATATATATATATATATATATATATATATATATATATATCCTACCTTTTTTGAATCCGGTTCTAAATTAATAAATCAGTTAATTAATTCTATAGAATATCAACATTCAATGCACCATGACTGAGCTTCCTGTTGCAAAAAAAAGAGGAATGATTAATATAAGCAGACATGTACTATGAAAGTTTTTTCCAGGTACCAAACTCGCCTTAAAATCTTGATTTATTTTGACATACAATAAAAGAAGCTAAATGTATTACGGTGTTTTGATAGAAAAGATATCTGATAGGCCGAGAGCTGACTTATTATTATTATTATTATTTATATCTCTTTAATTCCATGGAGCAAAATGAATAAAACAACCACGAGAAATGAGTCCAGAGATCAGTTGCTCATTGGTTATTGTACGTGATTGCTTAAAGTTTTTCAGTTCCCATGGATAGGTTAATGATGTTGTTTTTCAATAAAAACACATTTTATTGCAAAATACTAACGCTGCAGCCTGCAGCATAGTTAAAAGATTGCACTGCATCCACAAACGACTGTGAAAGAAAGTTTCAATTTCCTTTCGCGAGTCTGCGCAGCGCGGAGGAAACGGACCAACACGAACTTCTTCTTAAAATACTCTGGGTGGTTTTAGTCCATGAATAGTGCCATTGTTACTAAAAGTACTGTCACGGGTGGTGCTGTGAGATTGCGCACGCTTTCCACTTTTAAAAAACACCTCGGCTCTCACCAGTGCGATTTGTCCGAACAGCACGAAAAAGGCTGATTTATGGTTCCGCGTTACGGAGCGCGTCGCCGCGTATCCTACGCCGTAGGCAATGCGTCGATTTAACGCGGAACCATAATTCAGGCTTAAACACACAGTGTTGTCGGAGCAGCGGTAGTCACTCACCGACCAGCAGCAGCCCGAGTCAGCTGTCTAACCCGCGTCCCGGGGTCATGTGTCCCGGGGCTGGAGCTGTCCACCCTGGAGCTTGTCCAGCCGTCTGTCCTCCCAGGAGCGTCCGTCTCTGTCTCAGCAGCAGTGGGAGTCGCTGGTGCGTCGTGTCCGTCCTGCAGCTGCGGGCGGTTTCTGCTCCAGCATGACTCTGCAACTCTGCTGCTGCAACTACTGTGCAGGTGACGCGTTACCGAGGAAATGACACACACACACACACACACACACACACACACACACACACACACACACACACACACACACACACACACACACACACACACACACACACAGATTTATGACAAGTCGTCAGAGCAGCGTTCCTCAAACTGAAACTAAATTCAGATAAGAAGTGTCAGTGTCTAATTATGTAACAGTTACACAGCTGAAACGTTGCAGAAGGAGACGCACAAACACAACAAGTTTGATTGACAGAACTGATCCTTATTTAACCATTCCCCCCTGAAGTTAATCTGTAAGCAAACAAACTAAACACTTACCAGATTAAACAAGATAAAACACAAACATTATTTGTATTTCCTCGTGCAAATGTGCAGGGATACGTGCAAAGACCTTGAAAGAAAGAGTGAAACTTCAGTCGGTCCCTTCCAGCTGTTCATGTCAGCATTTTCTTTCAAATGTGAACGCTTTAAAACAATTCAAACTCAGTTCGGTTGGCTTTAAAGACAGGGTAAGGGATTTCTGCGTAATGTCTGTTGACTAACGAGACAAAAGTCAGCATATCACAAGAAAGTGTCAGCACATCATAAAAAAGACCAAGGTGTTCTTTCAAGATGCTATTAGACCACAGTCTTACAAGTTTGGTATCGGTATTGCTCATCCTCATCAGACACGTCCACACCTTAGATAAGCCGAAGTATCCTGACCATGAACATCTCAAACAGAACAAAAGGTGGCGAGTCACACCCTTGGCAGATAGTAAGGTTGCTGGTGAGTGACCTGACTGCAAGTTATTTGCATTGTCTGATTTACACGAGGACCCAACGATATCGCTTCACTTCATTCATTCTCTCAACTGCCAAGTACGATATTCTTTTATGAGAATGATATGATTAAAAGTACAAACATGGTGATAAGGTAAGAGTTTGGCTCGCTGCAGTGACTACTGTGCATCTCTTCTCATACTGTGTTCATACGACAGTAACTCCTCAAGGTATCAATGGTTAAATGACTTGAATAAGAAGGTTCTTATTGAGAGTTGCAGTCGAGAATAATCCAAAACATCTCAGTTGACTGGAATATACAATTAGATGTGTTTACAAAATAAAAAAAAGCTATTTTGGCATTTGGGGCGGACAACAGATGTAAAATATATGCACTTAAGATTTATGTGATGGATATGAATGTGTGATTCCGAATGTCAATAAAAAAAAAATAATAATAAAAATGTAAATGTGTTGTGGCACTGCAGCATGATTTAGACAAGAGTGAATTCAGGAATTGTGGACGTTCCTATGGTGATATTCATTTTCAGTAAATCACTTCCAGCACCACACATATTGTAAGCAGAAAAAAAAACTTGCAGATAAGATACCAGGAAGAGTTGCATCAACTTATCTATAAATCTTTTAAGCGAGATAAGAAGTTTCCCAATTTATTATCGCAGTTTTTTTCCTTTTATGTGGGTTTCCGAGAAATGACTTTGCAGTGAATTGTCATTTCCTTGCAGCTGTTCATGGACACAAGTTGTTTGGGCTGCAAATGTTTATAATGACACCAAGAAGTGCATATTCATGCAATAAAAGTTTATAAACTCAAATTATAGAGTAGAGACACCACTTTTATCTACAGTAAAATAATCATGTTCCCAATAAACCCTTTATGAGTGGTGATTCACCCGGGATGAGTCACTTTTTAACGGAGAATATGCGATTAGAGGTGTGGTAAGTGCATGCACAGGACTGTCCCTGGTGCCAGCATTCCTGGTGAATGTGTTGGGTCTTTTGTCTCAGGTCAGTGACTTTTAATGTTAATTATTTTTGGATGTTTAATCACACTAGCATCCAAAGCATTTCGGAGCTACTTTGTCTTATAACTGTCCATAAAGTCCTGGTTTAATAATAAAAAAAAACATAATAAAAGTTTTGTGTTTATTTCTGTTGTGGAGATGTACGTTTTAACATGGGGAATAGAAGGCGTTTTTGAATCGGATCCCGCTAATATCGCTGGTTGATGAATGCGTGTTTAACATGCGTTGGCAATATAAAGCAAGACGTGTTATTTGCCACCCCGTGCCTGAAGGCGAGTTGAGGGAGGGCAAGTCTGGAGGCGCTATCTGCGTAACATAACGTAAAATGTGCGGTCTGTATCAGCAGGATCTATACGCCGTCAGACAGGTATCATTTTCAAAACACGGATTGATGAACATCGGGGATGAGTGTTTTTTGGCCGGGTTTTGCTTCTTGCAAAGCTACGTTTTGTAATTTTTGTGGCTAGTTGTTCAAACAATGGAAGCTTCCTTTGTGGATCTGGAAATACGCCGGTTTGTGGCGTCCTCGGCTACTAGGCTGAGTAGCTCGCCTACCTGTGAGCTCCTGCTACTGTTGTTACTCTCATCAGCTGTTTACTTATTTTAATTGTAAAAAAATACATTAAAAAAAGACCTACCCTGGTGGGTTGTACTCAGGTTACATGATCAACAAACCCCTCCCACGACTGCCACCCCGCGTTAGTTCTGTTTACGTTAGACCTGACCTGATGCCAATCCCAATACACCACCTACTCACTACCACTAGCCCTCACTCACTACCACTAGCCCTAAAAATGAAGCCACAAAGGGTAGGGCTTTGTAATCTTCCCTAGGGATTGGGACACCACTTGCTACTTCACTGCGTGGTTTACGTTCGGGTACGTAAGCGACTGCGTAGTTACGTTTGCACATATGTCACACCATATCAGAAAGCTGAGAGGAAGCAGGCTAGGAGCTGTTTTAATTTCCGCTGTAGCACTGTTAATATGCCACTTGATTAAGTTTTAATATTTTTTCAGGCGTAAAAGTAACCGTTAAGATCCCCAACCTGGGCTCAGTTTATCCAAATAACGCCTGTTAAGAAATTTGCTCTGATGTTTTCGGGGGATATCTAGAGCTGCCTGCTCGGGAGCTGATTTATGGTTCCACGTTAAATCGACAGAGAGCCTACGGCGTAGGGTAAGGCGTAGAGTAAGGCGTACGGCGCGCGTCGCCGCGTAACCTACACCATAGGCTCTGCGTTGGTGTAATGCGGAACCATAAATCAGCCTTTATTCTGGCGAGATCTTCGCAACAACGGGCAAGCGAGTGATTATGTACATTCACTGAGTGAATATTATGAAAGTAAAATATATATTTCTCACTAGAAATGTTATCAAAACACATTTTTTCAAAAGCGAGTTTTTTTGTTTGATTCACAGTCTGCAAATGATGACGTAAAGCATTCTGGGAAATTTTTCTGGCCCTCGGTCGCAAAGTCAGCATCTGAAATCCCTCGCTCTGAAGGGCTAGATTCATACCCACTACCCTTCGTTATGTCCACTACCCCTAGATGCAAAGAGGAATTGGGACACCACTACCCACATAGAAACGCGCAAAATTTAGGGGTAGGGCTGAAAAGTAGGGCCAGGGGGTGTATTGGGACTGGCCCTAAGACTACCCCCGGAGGATAGTTCATGTAACAAGGACAGGCGATGTGTTAGATCCACATGTTAAACGCGGGGAATCGCCAATGTGAAAGGGGCTAGAGATTGACTTGCTTTTGGAACTGGCCCGCAGGGGTCAACTGATGAACTGCAACTTCTCATGTCTGCGTGGACTTCAGTTTTGAAAACAGGATGGTGCCTTCCGTGAGGCAGTCCCGATGCACAAATGACTGTGATTTATGGCACTAAATGCAAATACGTAAGTTAAAAGATTTAACAGCAGTTTGCATTCTCAGCAGAATATTTGCATAAGTTCCTGCAAACTAAATGATTCATCGTCGGAAGCCAGTTTTATTGTGGCTGAAGGAATTTGCCCGAGCCTCCATGTGTTTCCCACAGGGGGCATTTTTGTAAAATTGTGTGCTGAAGGGTTATGAGCAGATATGCTCTGGTAGAAAACAGGATTTTAATAACGCCAGTATGTCAAGAAGTGGAGCTAGTCTGAAATGTGATGGTTGTGCTGGCTGAGGAAGCTAGCAGATTTAGTTAACCGTTGACAGAACCATTAAAACTGGTTACATTGTTCTAAGAGATATGAGGAGAGAGATACCTGAGACCACTGAAAAAGTCATGTCACCTGCAAACATGATGCTGTAGATCCAAAAACATGTGTTTTATTCACCCAGCTAATCCTTTCTTACAACTGTACGGTAGTTGTACTTGTGAACATTTCCTTCTTTTCCTTTTTCATTAACTACTATTTCAGGTCGACTGTCTGTTAATCTGATACTGACACGAAGGTTTCTGTCTCAAAGTGAAAGAGAAAGTTCCTTCAAAATACCTTTAAATACATTTTTTCCTTTCTTGCTGAAGTCTTCAGAGGCAACCACTCTATTTGCCAGTAAAAATGGACACCCAGATATTTCATAAGAAAGTCACAATTCTGCTTGTCTGAAATAAAGACATGTTAATAAGGCATAATACTTAGTTTTCTTTGGTCAAAAGATTAAACCTGAGAAGGAACATAATGATCTGTTTAAGCTGAACTTCACCGTGAAACCCCCGAAAGATGAAATAAACTCACCTTTCGATGTAAATTATCCAATATACATACATTTTTTTAATGTACATATAAATGTATGTGTGTATATGTGTATATATTCAGGTAGGTATTTATATAATGTATATGGGTACTAATGTATATTTGTATGAATATATATTTGCGACATGTAAATGCATCTATGTTTTTTAAATGTATTTATAAATATATGTATGTACAGATATAATATGCATATGTATTAGCATTTAAACATGTATGTATGTTTATTTCTACACGTATTCAATATGTTACTTTCATGTAGTCAACATGCATCTATACATATTGGTCCTCTTCTCTTCTCACTATACACCACTTCACTAGGTGAAATCATCAGCTGTCATGGTTTCTCCTACCACTGATATGCTGATGACACCCAGCTCTTCCTTTCCTTCCCACCTGGCGAGACAGCCGTCTCAATGGCAATATCGTCTTTTTGATATCTCTGCATGGATGAAGGACCGTCACCTTCAGCTAAATCTGTCCAGCCAGTCATTCATTGCCTCCTCAGATAAGCAGCTGGATTCCACCACCATTGTGCCCACATCTTCTACTGGGAATCTTGGTGTCATATTAGACAGCCAGCTGGCCTTTAAGGACCATGTTGCCTCGGTTTTCCAGATCCGCTCTTTACAACATCAGGAAAATCAGACCCTAGCTGACAGAACATACGACACAGCTCTTGGTTCAGGCTCTGGTCATGTCACGCGTAATTCCTTGTTTGTCGGCCTTCCTGCTGCTCAATTAAACCTCTGCAAATTACCCAGAATGCAGCAGCACGTCTGATCTTCAACCAACCCAAGAGAACTCATGTCACTCCGCTGCTAATCTCTGCACTGGCTTCCAGTTGCAGCATCAAGTTCAAAGCTCTGCTTCTGGCTACCAAACAATTACCCAAACGGCTCCTGCCTACCTTCACTCCTTCATCCAGAGCTACACTCCCTCTACCTTCACTCCTTCATCCAGCACTACACTCCCTCTACCTTCACTCCTTCATCCAGAGCTACTCTCCCTCTACCTTCACTCCTTCATCCAGAGCTACACTCCCTCTACCTTCACTCCTTCATCCAGAGCTACTCTCCCTCTACCTTCACTCCTTCATCCAGATCTACACTCCCTCTACCTTCACTCCTTCATCCAGACCTGTACTCCCTCTACCTTCACTCCTTCATCCAGACCTGTACTCCCTCTACCTTCACTCCTTCATCCAGCACTACACTCCCTCTACCTTCACTCCTTCATCCAGCACTACACTCCCTCTACCTTCACTCCTTCATCCAGAGCTACTCTCCCTCTACCTTCACTCCTTCATCCAGATCTACACTCCCTCTACCTTCACTCCTTCATCCAGACCTGTACTCCCTCTACCTTCACTCCTTCATCCAGCACTGCACTCCCTCTACCTTCACTCCTTCATCCAGAGCTACTCTCCCTCTACCTTCACTCCTTCATCCAGATCTACACTCCCTCTACCTTCACTCCTTCATCCAGAGCTACACTCCCTCTACCTTCACTCCTTCATCCAGAGCTACACTCCCTCTACCTTCACTCCTTCATCCAGCACTACACTCCCTCTACCTTCACTCCTTCATCCAGAGCTACACTCCCTCTACCTTCACTCCTTCATCCAGCACTACACTCCCTCTACCTCCACTCCTTCATCCAGAGCTACTCTCCCTCTACCTTCACTCCTTCATCCAGATCTACACTCCCTCTACCTTCACTCCTTCATCCAGAGCTGCACTCCCTCTACCTTCACTCCTTCATCTAGACCTGCACTCCCTCTCCACAGCTCCTCTCAGCCAGTGAAAGACACCTGGTGCTTCCACCACAACGTGGTGTGAAATCAGTAACTAGACTCTTCTCCTCCATTGTTCCCCGATGGTGGAACAACCTACCAAACTCTGTCCGATCTGCAGGGTCTGTACCTACTTTTAAGAGCAAGATAAAGACTCAGCTCTTTAAGGAGCATTTCTGCATCTAGTAAACTTCAATGCTCATCAGAATTAGTTGAAAGATTTGTCCAGCTCTTTGCAGGACTCAGCGCTGAGAAAGCTGCATGCTCTTATGACAAGATGATCGCATGATGGTGCCTTTTTAGACCTAGCTTTCTTGTATGAAGGGACTGTTGTGTTCAGTGGGAAGGGAACACTTTTCTAGCTCTGGCATGGCAGCACGTGTCCAACTGGACTCTCAGCAGTCTGACCAGCACTGATCCAGCTGGACCCTCCTATTCGATTTTTGTGCTTGTGTTGTTCTCTCATATGTAAGTCGCTTTGGATAAAAGCGTCTGCTAAATGACAGTAGTAGTAGTAGTAATAGTAGTAGTTTAATGTATGAGCAATAAGCAAAATCTTACACTGATCTATCAAACATAACACAAGCTAAGGAAGTCAAAGGAGCACCAAGAGTACAAGAATCAGCTGAAAAGACCCCTGGAAACAGTCATTTAGACTGATATTGCTTGTCTTTTGTTTTTTTCTGCTCAAGAATGACACAAATCCATTTAACTGCTGCAACAAAGCACAAAAACAAAATGCAACAGCACGATGACACAGCACAAAGCCAGACAGTTCTCTTTTCTGCCAAAGGCTCCCCCTCTTTTCCTCCTTTACTTTAGTCCTTCTGGTCTTCTCTCCTGACCTCCATCCTCCTCTCCTGCCGTGAGGATGTGCCGCCCCCTGCTGCTTCAACACAGAAACCTGCCAGGCTTCAGTTTCCCGTGCCTGGACAACCAGTTTAAATAAGTCAGCACCATTCACAACAACACATTACATATATCCCTACCGCTCTTATACTTTAATATCATGGTTTTAAGTCACTTAAAGGCTGTTTTTCGATCAACAATAAGATTCAGTGAGATTTCAAAAACAAAGAATAAAAAAAGATATCCTTTTGATTTGCTTGTTCATTGACAGAAAGGCGAGTTTAAGTCTGAACCTACTCCCACAATAACTGAGTGATGGTTTTAGAGCTTCCACAGGTGACTAATGCTGATTTCATTGTTTGGTATTGGTGTATAAAGAAATTAAATCCGCTCAGAATAAGATCTCCTACCAAACTGTTCATTGATGAATGTAATGATCGACGCTGCTAAGAGCACTGGGGATCTGATGTGGCAAACTTTAAGGAAGAGAAGCCAGAAGAAGAAGACCATAAATCCCCTCAAGAAGTTATATTTCGTTGCTTATTTTCTTTTCTTCCTAATTAAAAAAAAAAGTGAGACAGAAAGGATCTACTCCTTGAATTGTCATCAGTGCATTTAAGATTGTCTGATGTTTTTATTTCTTAAATAGTATAAGGGAGGTTTGAGGACTCTGCAGAATATTTTGTTCACAAGACAAAAAAAAACAACAAAAAAAAAATCGTAGATACAGAAGTTGTTAAAACTAAACCCCATAACCAAATGTCAGGTTTGCAGAGTTGCATTTTTGCAGGAGCAGTAAGTAAACAAAAGAATTATGAGAACCCAAAAACCGAGGACGGAGGGGAATAAAAACACCAGGAGCAGGAAAAACCAAACCATTCAGGACAATATAAAGACACAGGAGCTGATAAGAACCATGTGTGACCAGTGAGAACAGGGGAAGCACAACAACAAATCATTCACAAGCTAAAACACTCTTAAAGTAAAACAGGAGATTCAGCAGAGATTAAACTAAACTAACCTAAGACCAGAGGCTTTACCAGAAAAATCTAAACTAATGATGAAAACAAACAAACTCCATACCCAACAGGAGCGGCAGGAGAGCCAGACCAAGACAAAAAGGTGCTGCATGTGGGCCGGCCAGCGTTTTCTCAAATAAACATTCTCTCACGTTATGAACCAGAGAAGTGTGAATGTGGCGTATGCAGACTTCAGTTTAAGGAAACCTTGACTTCCCTGAATTGTACATCTGCACTGTGAGCGATTAAATCTATTGAGACTCATCTATTATCATTATCTCACTCATATAATTGGTCCATTATCTTCTACTTATCCGAGCGCAGGTCTCAGAACCAGCAGCCCGAGCAGAGAGGCCCAGACCTCCATATCTCCATCTCTCTAGCCACAACCTCCTCCTGCTCTTCTGGTCGCAGACAAAGCTGCTCCCAGGCTGAAGGAGAAATGCAGTCCCTCCAGAGTGTACCCCGTCGTCAGGGGATTAAACGGTTGGGGTCCCTCGCCCGGACCCGGGGGGACCAGGGCTGGGGTCAGGCCCGGAGAACGGCCTTGTGGCCGGGCTTTTACCCATGTGTACATTTTCTTGTGTACATTTCTGTCCAGATTAAGTTATTTGGTTCATATTCATTTTTCATCTCCTCATTTAAGACCCTCAATTGTCTTTTTCAGCCGATATAACTTTTTACTTTTTATATCCTTATTTACCTTTATTTTTGTGCAGAAATGTATAGTGTGGGTATTAGTTATGTAGTTATGTTATTTTGACAACTCTTCTTCGCTGCTGCTTTTACAGGGAAACTTTCCACATGTGGGATAAATAAAATCTAATTTCACGTGGATGCCTCCATGGGCAGCAGCCGTGGGCATGTGCCCTGGCGTGCAGATATTCGGCCGCTGAACGGGCTCTTGAGACACATTTTTATTCTGAATATGTTACCTTTCCTCCTGCTTCCCAACATTGCTTTTGTAACTGCTATTTCGCAGTTCTCCGATGGACTCTTTGCACGTATACTGGAAGGAGAACGTGCATCCTGCAGCGCGCTGCAAAGTTCTTGCCAGAGGAATGATTTCACATGAAGTGAGATATACAAATCACTCCGGATCAAGTGCTTACCAGAGTTTAAATGTTAGTTTTGTTGATTTTTTGAAGTAAAAAGGCTTTGAGTAAAAAGTTCAAACCCAGGGCTTGGCTGGTAAACTCATGAGACGAATTGGAAACGCATGTCGGAGAAAGGAAAAGAAACCTGGAAAAAAACAACAAGGGAAGAACTTGAATCAACATTTTATCAATCTTCATATTAATTTTTTCATTGAATGCACTCGATAATTTCCTATTCGTTTAATGTTTTACAGATGCACTGTTTTGTCGATCCTTTAAAATGATTCATAACATCATCTTTCACTATAAATTACAGCACAACAGAAACCTTGTTCGGTGGGTCCACTAAGTTGCTCCACTTTTGGAAGTATTTTCATGCGAACTGTTAAGCTCATTTTTCTTCTGTAAGTTAGGGTGGATTTGCTCGTCACTGCTCATGATCCACGGAGGAAAAATAGCTGCCAGACTTGATAAAGATTTACTGGAGGAAGAATTAGCGTTCAATCTTCAGAAGTGGAGCGCCTCTCAGACAGGGCTGTAATCCCCTCCTTCTCAGTTTATGCCTTGATGCCCATCACCAGCAACACATTGGCCCCAGATGGGAGGAGGCAGAAAGAGAAAGGGAGGAGAGGGAGAAACATGGGCTGAAAGACAGAGCGAGAGCACGGTTGATGTACATCTGTCATGCATTATTGCTCCAAATGCCAGTGCTGCTATCCTGGCTTTAGAAACTATGTGAGGAGGGGGTCGATGGGTCCTTCGAAAACCCCTTCCTGATTCCTCCTCCTCCTCTCTGCTGCTCCTTTTCAGTGAGCGTACAAGCAATCACTTTCCCTCTATCACACACACCGACAGAAACCCATTTCTCAGACGTCAGCTCTTTCTCTTTGTCACCCAATCACACACAAAACTGCTAACTCTCCCCCTATGAATTCCTCAGGAAGGAGTCGGCCCTCTTCATTCCTCTGGACCCAAACGTTCCCTTAACAAGGCACTGATGGTCTTGACCTCCCCTTCAAACAAACCCTTCCCTCCAATCAGCGGGGATTGTGGAGCTGAGGTTCAGGCGAGGCCTGTGGGTATTACAAAGGAAACGTCCTGATTCTCCTTGATTACTCCCTCCTTCTCTCCATCTGTCTGTCTGTCTGTCTCTCTCTCTTTATTCCCCTTCTTTCTGCCCCCACGCTCTCTCTGCTCAAACATCTCCTTCCCGGTGGGTGCTCTCCAACCCAATCCCGGACTTCTCCCTCCAGCCTCCGTCTGTCCGCTCGCTGCGTTTCCTTCTTCTGCATCCAGGCCTCTGATCAATCCCCGCTTCGCCGTTCAGGGGCTTCCAGCTTTGCGGCGATAACCAGTTCACCCCCTTTTGTCAGCAGAATGTATTAAATTAAACAACAGGCCCTTCAATTAGAGCCTTCAGGGGCTTGGTCCAACGCTGCGCAGCACATGTCAGGTCTGTGTGTTTGAGCTACGCGAGAAATAAAAATAAAAACCTTCAGCGACTTGTCTGACACGAGATGCATGTGTACAATTGATTACAGTAACCTCCCAATACCCAGTATTTTCATGTTGGGCCATAGATCTATAGATTTTACGGAAAAGGCAGAACTTTTGGGCATTTCCTTTTTGTACAGAGTGGAAAGTTTAAAACTGTGAGCTCTTTTGACATGTTGTATTATTTTAACATAATAGTAGGTGTTAAGAAATTGCAGTATTATTTTATTATCCCTCTGTGAAGCACCTTCCGATCATTTCGTAGCATCTGGTTGACTGTGAGAAGAGAGTATAGCACCACACACCTCAAGATGTACTCACGTCATTAATAAACACCGGTGAGAGCTTTGCATTTGCAACCATACGTGCCCTGTCACGACTGGTGTGATGAGGACCCAGATGCAGGAGAGCGAGGCAGGAGTTCACAACAAAAAAGGGTTTATTTCCAAAAAGGCAAGAATCAAAAACCAAAAGCGCTGCTTGGCAGGATCAAAAACTAAAGCAAAAACTTGGCAGGACACATGGAGGGAAGAACAGTACGGAACCACAAAGAGCAAGGGAAAGACAAGACCAGATATACACAGGGGATAACGAGACACAGGTGCAGACAATCAGGGCAGATGGGACACAGGCGGGGCAAAACAGAAACAAACTGTGGGAAATGTCAATCACTGACATGCCCATACCACCACACTGCAGTGGCTGAATATGTTGCACATCCTTTTTCTGTTTTGTTTTCAACTACCTGGGTGATGCAAATGTACCGGCATCTCCAATGATGTCAGAAAAATCTCCATTTCAAAAGGTGGAACATTTCTCCAGTAAATGTGGACTCTCACGGCAGACTCTGTGGGAAGCGTTCGGGTTCAGAAAGAGGAACGTTTTTCCCGGCAGCGGAGGCCTTTGAAAACTCACCATGAAGAACTGTGACTCAGCTCGCCGTCGAGAATCAGGCTCCCCGACATGTGCCATTGGTTTACGCCGAATCCTACACTCACATGTTGTGTTTTGAGCCCGGCTCAACAGGCTGAGTCAACTCAGCTCCAACTGTGCTCATCTCTCCGATGTTCACCTCCATCTTTACCTGAACTCTCTTTGACTGGACCGTGTGAACGTCTTCACTTCACAGGGACGAGCTGGGTCACTGTATGTGTGGTGAGAGTAAATCTGAGAGGTTTGCGTGCATTTAGTCCTATAAAAAGAAGACCGTGGCAGAATCTGAGACCCGCTGCAGGTTTACCAGCAGAGTTGAGAAGGTTGTAAGTCTGCCGCACTCACAGGAGAAACAATGAGCTGCCCGGAAAGTGGCAAGACAGTCACGACAGTGTCATGAAATTCTTTTCACATTTACTGGACAGGAGCTGCGGGGCACGAGCGGGAAGAGCCCCCTCGAACAAGAGTCCTCTGAGAGGAAAGAGAAAGGGGGACATTGTAAAACCGGGACCCAAAGGTCAGCACGGATGTCAGGCTGACACCCTGCCTGGACCCTTGCTGACTCACTTGCACCCTCGATCGCAGAGGGAGACAGCCAGGGCCGATTTGTGTATATCTACACCCATACATTAGTCAAATATTAGTCACACTGGCCCTTTAGATGATGAATCAGGGGATTCATTTCCCTTTGGGGATTCATAACGTTTCTTTAAATCGAACATGAAAAGAGGTTCTTTTCTCCCGGCACGCTCTGAGACATGAAAGCAGACGTCTCAATCACGCCGTGGCCTGACGCGGCGGTGTTTCCTCTCCCTGTCACGGCTGCAGCATCACCGTCTGCAGGCGGTTTCCACCAAACCTCTCAAAGCAGGGAACTCCTCTTCTGCGGAAAAACGCTTCCCTCCGCCAGAGTGAGAGACTCTCATTGTCTTCTGGTTCTGAGGAATGTTATCTTGCGTGCTCACAGGCCGGTATCATCTGATAGCAGTCACGAGAGTGGCGTCTTTCCGTGTAATAACATTACCTCTGAAACAAAGGCATTCCCATTTTGTCAATTCATGAGCATCTAAAGACTGATTGTTCTCACGGGAGAAACGTCATACATGTCGCTAAATGTGAATATGGTTTCCTTTTGAAAAAAAGGGCTAAATTTGCTCATCTGATGACTGGATAGTCTGTACGGCATTTATATACATGAGACTCTTGGTTTTTTCTCTGTTTACATATCTGGCGAAGGCCACTTAGAGCGAAAGAGCACATTGAATAAATATGGACCATTGGAGCTGTGAGGGAGGCAGTTTGCGGGTGTTTTGGGGCTCTGTGTCTTGACTCATTCTTAGTCATTGTCTGTTTAGCAACAATTACCAGCATTTTCATTGCAGAAGCAGCAGAGCATGACCCAAACCGCACTGCGACGGTTGAGTTCGGGTGGAGGTAGTTACGCAGAGATAGGAACCAATCCCACATACTTTGATGGAATCAATGTTTCCGTGCTTGATGGCACATCTGAGGGATTTCCCACTCAGGAATTCTGACGTAACACAAACCCGTCACTCTGACGCCACAGATTTGTTTAAAAGAAGAATTGAGATAAAATTAGGATCATTTTTCCACTGTGGGAGGTAGTACCGGAGGCATAGCCACCCAAAATAAGTTAAAAAAATGATAGAGGGCCGTGATGAGAGTCGTGCTTTCTTCCTTGCTGACCTGTTGCTGGCTGTGGACTGCGAGGATGAGGAAAAGCACCACCAACTTGGAGTACGCCATAGTACCTGGTGAAAGCCTGAGCCTGACGGTGAGTCATGGGCTCTGTGGGCGGAGCAGTCATAACAACAAAGACACAGCCCTCCCCACCTGAGCGCCACCATGTGTCGGGCTAGTGCACCTGTGTGACCAAGGATATAAAAGACTGAGTGAAGAGCGCGCTAGTTGGAAAGTGACTTGTATGCCAACAACAAAGTTTTCTAGGAAAACAAGTGCAACCGGGGGAAGGAGCTTCAAATAGGCCAACGTGTCATAAAAGGACTTAAAGAGTTCCACAGCTTCCACAGGTGTGTATCACCAGGCTTTCACGGTGGGTCACAGCCTTTTGTTTCTACTCAGAACTCAGAATCTCCAAGTTCTAAGTCAGAGATTTTTTTGTTTGAACCCAACATGGTAAATTGGAAATTCCCCAAAGTGAGCTCTCTCTGTTTCAAATGTACCTTATATACATTAATAACTACAATATCTACAAAACTTATACACTCTTGGTACAGTTCAGGTGTATTAAACCCCTATATTACGGTATCTTATTCCATGACTTTTTATTTCTTTTCACTTTGTATTTCTATTCTGTTGATCTGTTTCTTGTTATAAAGTGTGTATATGCATAGTTAACCACAGGTAGGATTTTGGTTTTGATGTAATTTGTTCATGTTGATCACTGTTATGTAAACTAAAGATTAAAATAAATGAAAAATGTAAAATGTCTTCAGAATCCAACATCCTTTTGCCCAATTTTCTTCACATTAAGTCAGAAATACACAAACTAATGTTCCCTTTTTATCAGAGGACATGTCTTACAAAATTTAATTTTATGAACTCGTGTGGTTAACATTGGCTGTGGGCGAGTAGTCCGACTAGTTTGGGAAAGGTTTCTTTCTCAACTTGCAACTGTAGAGCAATCAACTCGGTCGTGACGTCCTCCCTGGTACCAAAATCCCAATTTGTGAGGCCAAAAAGTGAGATTTTCTATCTGGGAATCATCACCTCAAAATATAGCAAAAAGTAAGAAAATAAATAAATCTTGTAATCTGAAAGGAAACCTATGATGGTTTGTTGAGCCGCATTTTGTAATAACGGTGCATTTTGTAATAAATGTCCAAAATGTAATAACTTTTTCATTTTCATTTTGCAATAAAGCCGCATTTTGTAATAAACTGCTGCATTTTGTAATAAACTACCCCAACGCATTTTGTAATACATTTTTCCGCATTATGTAATAAGTTATTACATTTTGAGAAGATTATTACAAAATGCACTTGCAACTTTTTTATTTTCTAGAAAATGTAATAACATGGTGCATTATGTAATAACAATTCTAAAGCATAGTTTATTTGTTTGTTATTGACCTATATAATTCCAAACTTCAATAGGCAACTAAAGTTATATTTGGAGTATTATACATAGATTTATTGGGCTACATAGCTCTAAGGGAAATTGCATAAAAAACAACAAAAGTCACTCTTGTATTAATTCATTCAAACAAACAACAATAATAGGTATTATTACATTATGCACCATGTTATTACATTTCCTAGAAAATAAAAAAGGTTGCAAGTGCATTTTATAATAATCTTCTCAAAATGCAATAACTTATTTCATAATGTGGCAAAATGTATTACAAAATGGGGCAGTTTATTACAAAATGAAATAAAGTTATTACATCTTGGACGTTTATTACAAAATGCACCGTTATTACAAAATGCGGCTCAACATGGTTTTAATCAGAAAATGTATTTCAAGTAGGAGCAAAACGACTATGATGTAGGAGAAAGTTGTACAGATGTCAGATTTGACATTCCCCACCAGCCGGTGACGCAGCAGCCTCCTACCGTGAACATGTGTAAGGCTGATTTATGGTTCCGCGTTACACCAACGCAAAGGTACGCGGCGACGCGCACCGTACCCTACGCCGTAGACTCTGCGTTGATTTAACGCAGAACCATAATTCAGGCTTAAAGCCCGAGGCGCGGAAAATCACGGACAGGCGGTGATTCAGGGAAAGTGAATGGCTCTGACTGCTATCCATCACTGAGGGAGGAGGAAGAGCCGGAGGCGGTGGTGGTGGTGGGGGGAAAGGACGAGAAGAGGGGGAAATGACTGGCGACGGTGTGGGAACAGGGGAAGGAGAGAGAGAGATAGAAAAGGAGAGAGGAGGGGCCTAAAAAGTATGAACTTGTGTATGATTTTGGCTGCAGGAAGCATTAAGACGGGAGACGACCGCGAGCAGGACGCAGCGCGCAGGAGGAGTCGCTTTGTAACTTCCCACGGACGGACTTTCCCACTTACTTGTTCATTATTATCATCATCATTATCATCATCATTATTATTATGATTATTTTCCTCCTGGCGGGCTCCCTCGTTGCCGTGAATCAAAGCCCGAGCCGTCCCGCCCGTGCCGTCGCGCCTCCCTCTCGCCGTGCGTAATTTGTACCAAAAGGACCGACACCAAAACAACACGAGGACGTGGACGCGGCCCAGGGAGACGACGCACGAACCGGCGGGGGAAAATGAGGAGCCTCCTGGAGATCTGCTGGGTTTTCCTCTCCCTGCACGCTCCCGGCGTGCTGTCCCTGTCCACACGTAAGTTGCACACGGGTGTCTGTCCGCGGACGCGGGGGGACGCGCTGGGAGTTTAGTGTTATTTGGGGGAGGGGAGGAGGGCGCACCACCGGTCCGAGTGTCAGAGCAAGATCTGCTCGTAAACACCCCTGCGGGACACTGTCCTCATCTGGGTTTGGTTTTTAAAGGTAGATCTGTTTAAAGACAGAAAAAAAAGACAAAAAAAAAAAGTGCTGCAACACTTGTTGGATAAAAAGAAATACTCTTTGAATCAGAATCAGAATCAGAATCAGAATACTTTATTGTCAGTGTGCCTGGGTACAGTGAGATTTGAAGCAGCATCACCTCTCCAGTGCAAGACAAATAGCAGTAGTGCAAACAATAAGAAATATAAAGCATTAAGAAATATAAGTAATATAAAAAATATTAAAAAATATATAAAAAAGGTTAAGGTGGATTTGAATCGTTTTTTTTTACAGATGACAGTATATACTTATGTAGGAATATTGCACAGAGTCCGGGAGAAGTATTGCACAGTTAAAAGAGACAGTAACGAGGAAAGGTTTTTTGGATTGAAAGGTTTTCTATGAGAGACATCACTGCAAATTGTTTAAAACAGATAAAAGCCCATATACGATACTACAAAGACCACAGATGTAGCGTTTCACTGAGATAAAAACAAGACAAGATGAGATGCGAGCCATCTAAATGAACAATCACTGTACTGCGGCTTTCTGTGAAGCTCCACTGTCTTTAGATTGTGTTTCCAAAGCAAGATAACAGTGATTCCACAGATTATATCTGTTTCCTTGTTTATATAATAAGAGCTCATGCTTGGGTCTCATTCAGGATCCCTTCTGGTACAACTCTGGTTGCATTTAAGTGAAAGAACAAATGCCATTTGGCTTGAAAGCTCCTGTTCTTGATGTGGCCCTGCAGCAGTGGTAGTGGCGGCGTCCCTGCAGAGAGAGCTCGTCTCCCAGGAGGCTGCATTTCAACAAGTCAGTCCATAATTCCTTTAACACATGGAGAGCATATGGTTTTGCGAAGGCGCATCAACACAGTGACATCATTTGCAAGGTTTTCAGGGAATGTTAACTGAAGGGCTTAATGCACAATAACGTAAATAAATCAGCCTTACGTCCGTTTCACCAGTTAAGTGGCGGGATTAGTTTTTATGGTGAGCCCACTTGCAAACAGCAGCTTTTCCGAGAGGATCTCTGGTTAGTCATCCTTTTTTAAGGGGGCTATTAGAGGAAAGAGCAGTTGTAAGGGATTAAATGAGACAACAGGCCTAGATCCCGAGCTTCTGTTTACCATAGAGCCTAACTGCTCATTATGTTTTTATTCCCTGGTATAATGGATAGGGCTTCCCTTTCAAGCGGTGCTTGTGGTTTGCAGATGCGCCTGAAGTAAAATAGTTCAAACTGTGTCTGATTATTCGCTGCTGACATTTTTTAAATCAAAAATTCGTTTAAGGTTGATTTTTTTCACCCAAAATGTACTTTTTGTACGTCACAGCCGACGCTTCCCTTGCTGCACTTGACTCCTGTGTGACTCTTCATTGGAAATGAACATCTTTCCTCCTCATCAGCTAAACAGCCGAGATGAGAATCTGTGAGATAAAAAAAGCAAACAAACAAAACCAAACAACAACCAACATCCGCTGCTGTTTCGTCAGCCTCTTTGCAGACAACGTTGCATGACTCATTGTCACTTAATGTTGCGTGACTTCTTCTTCCACCCGGCTCATCTGCGCTGGCCCCTCAAAAAGCTCCACCTGCGTGCCTGTTGCCGAGCACGGAGGATTTCTCTCAGCTGTTGCATGGATGATTGAGGAATTAACTTTGCGTGCGTGTGTCCGAGTGAATGAGAAGAGTTAATGCCATCAGACGCTGGAAGCCTCTTAAGTTGTCTGCAATTTAGGAACAAAAGTTAAAACAATTTCCATTCTTTGGCCCGAACTCCTTCCTACGCAACTTCATGGTTGAACTCGTCTTCTAATGAGATCTGCGCTTCAAGCAGCCTCTCCAAACAAATAATGTTTTACAAGCCATTTCCTCCAGTGAGCGTGTCGAGCAGAGACAATAAACACGAGTAATTTTGTCTCCGTGCAGCGTTTGAAGAGTGAACGAAGGGGTTGGTTGGAGGCCTTCGCACCCTTCTCAAGGGTAATGTCCCATCCTCGCCTCGCTACGCATACATAAATACTGCTTGTTATTCAGCTGGAGCAGCGCATTAATGGCTCATCACAGCAGCCTTTAGCTCGCTGGATCCAATGACGAAGACAAACAGCCTCCGTGCGTTGGTTTATTTGTGTTCCTGTGTGTGCATAAATGTGTGGAAGTGTTGTGTCAAGGCTCAAGAGGAGGGTACCATATTAACTCTGGAGTGGAGTCGCAGTTGAATTGATATCTTCAAAGGCGGCTTTTCCATAGGAGACCACACAATGGCTGTCAGAGTAAAGTGGCTGGCAGCTGGGTAGACGTGGCCCCGGGCACAGATCTGTAGTGGTGTGACAAAGTGCTGAAGTGCTCACGCTGGCTGCTCAGTCATCACCTTTTACAAATCATCCCACACGTCTTCATATTGCCGTCTTTGTAGGTGGGAAACTATTTCTCCTAAACCCTGCGGTCTTTGGACGAAAGTTCTCTTTTCTTCTCATCTTTTCTTTTCTCCATTTATTATTTGATTCAGATCAAACTCTCTTTTCTTTGGGTTAAAGATCTAAATAGTGTGATCATTTATGAAGTGTAGTGTTTTAACAACTGCTTCAAAAGACTAAAAAGGGAAAGCGTAGGCAAATAATCCAACTGAGGTGAGCCGTGGTACAAATCAGGCATGTGAGCCGTGTCCAAGGCTGGATTTAATGTTGCACAACGGTGCAATGTAGGGTTAGGGTTTCGAAGACTCCTACGGTAGCAGTCAACAAACGTGTCCTTCTGCGAGATCCTCAGTGGACAATCATATCCCAAGAGTCAACGCGTAGCTGATGGACATGATGGGTGTACTGAGGCGAATCAGACCCTGGTCCCAGTGGTAAAGTGTTTAAACAAACAAAACTGGCAACATTTCTTGGTATCCGGACGGGTGTTGGTGGCGTAAAAAGAAAGTTCTTAGAAGGCCAGACTGTCACTGTTTCTCAAAATCTAGTACGCCAAGTTTGGTCTTGATAGTCCACATCAGACAAGTTTGGCTCGGGAGGTTCTGGCCCCGTTTGGAGGATGGCAGGAAGGGGATTTTCAAGTAAGCCCTGTCTGCAAATACCATCCACTTGTATGTTGAAATTTAACCTGCAGTTGCGATCGTTCTCCTCTACGTCTCTCTCTACGTCTCCACGTCCAGTTGACACGGTTCTCCATTGGCTGCATGCTTGATAAAATGGGCGAAGCAGGAATATATCTGGGGGTCATGATTGTTCCTTGGTAGACACACTATGAAGCTGCTTCTGTTGCGACTGATGACATTTCTCAAGAACACAAATACAGACAAAAACTGTTGAGAAATGTTAGTGTTTCCAGTCCTCCGTTAGTTGTGGTATTTAAACACTTGTCTTCTAGACAACATCCTCCAAAGATAGAAGCTCCAACACTGGGACGTGGCAACAGTTAGTCGTATAAAACAATGCACTTTTATTTTAAACCCTTGATCTAACTCAACTTTGCCTCTCTCCCTTAGAAAATATGACATTTTTTAAAATTGAAGTCAGTTTTGCAGATACTGAGAACTATCCAGCTTCCCCATCTTTATATCTCGTTACATCTGTGTGCCTTGAAAAAGGTAAGACAGCGTCTTCCAACAAATACTGTGACTGGCTTTGCGATTATAAACCTCAAATGTAATGTTCACTCTGCATTTGATGTTTCAACATGCGCTGAAGAATTACCAACCTGACCTGTGTGGTCAAGAGAAAAGCTTGGTGTTTATAGGCAGCAAATTGTCAGGGAATAACAGGGCTGTCAGGGTCTTCTTACTTGTGTCTTAAAACTACACCGTTTTTTTTTTAGCTCCATCTCAACCTTTTTCACTCTGTATGAAATTGTCAGTGGGAATGACACCTTTTACTAGGAGTTCTGATCAGATTTGTGTTGATTATAGAGCGGCTTATCTCACATGTTTTGTGGGGTGTTTATTGTTACAAATGAGTCAGAAATCATTAACTTAGTAGAAACATCATTGCTAACTTCTTGTGTTTGTTGCACCGCAGCTTGTGGTGTTTCTTCAAGCATCGGTAATGCTTTACACTGTTGCTTCATGTCGTGTCACCTGGATTGCAGCTTCCTTTTCTGCTTTACGTGTCTCTTATCAAATCTCAAACACTTCCATGCAGCAGAAAATTGGCCATTTTTGAGAAGAGGATGGGAACACGCCAACAGCATTTGAAGTTAGCTTTGCGCCCAGCATCTTCAGCCCAACATTTGCATAGCTGCTGTCAGACATTTAGATCAGGATATATAATTTAACATGTTCCCTCAATGGCGAAATAAAAAAAGACTGTTGCGTTTAACTGAACTGGGTTAAAACACATGGCTGGTTTGCTCTGCTAAGCCCAGTAGCGATTATTATGACGATTATAGATGAGGAAGTGATGACGGCCTGCCATTGGCTGAGCAGGCATGGTAACGGTTAAGATTAAAAGAAAACCCCTTGCTGGACCTCTTCATTAGTGTAATAAGCCACTAAGGCCAGAACCTCCTCGTCAGTCCATCTATCAGTTTTTTTCTTGCTATTTTGATTTTCAACAAATGTTCTAGCAGTAATATGTTTCTGTTCTAAATGGTTCAAATCCGTTGAGTTCACATGATTTATGTTCATGTGAGAGTGCTGAATGTAATTCAGCAGCAACCCAGCCAGGTAGTTTCTGTTGGCCAACTTGAATACCTTTTGAGTAGCTAGGAACATTTTCTGCCCTGTAAAGGTTCCTGAAGGGAACTTTTGCAGAGCTGTTCCTGGTAATAAGAGACACGCTTCAACAATCTGGCCCCAGAAAAACTACTGCTAATGGAAATGCACTTCATGACAACTTTGTGACTGTGAGAGATTACAATTTAGACCTCATTCAAACATGCTACGTAATGTTTTGTATAAGCTTTTGTGATTTTACTAGTCACATAATAATAAATATCTAAATGAGAAGTGAACATAGGAAATGTCTGTCTGTAATAGAACCAGCTAATACACTGGTAAACATGGCCAATATCTGCATGACTGAGGGATAACATAACAGATAACATAACAGACAGATGCACCTTGCATGTTTTGTATCTTGTGTCTACGAAGGACAACAGTGAAACATGTCAAGGCATTGTCACTATTAGGGATGGGCGATATTTTACCATTCACGATTTACCGTCAAAAAAATTCCCCACGGTAAGAATTTGTCATCTCACGGTAAAAACGATAAATTCTCGTTGATGACGTTTTTGTGTAAAGCCGGATTTATGGTTCTCCGTAAAATCTACGCACAACGTATGTGAAGGAAGGAAGGAAGGAAGGAAGGAAGGAAGGAAGGAAGGAAGGAAGGAAGGAAGGAAGGAAGGAAGGAAGGAAGGAAGGAAGGAAGGAAGGAAGGAAGGAAGGATGGAAAGATATGAGCCTGAAAGAAAGAAAGAAAGAAAGAAAGAAAGAAAGAAAGAAAGAAAGAAAGAAAGAAAGAAAGAAAGAAAGAAAGAAAGAAAGAAAGAAAGAAAGAAAGAAAGAAAGAAATGAGCCAGAAAGAAAAAAGAAATGAGCCAGAAAGAAAGAAAGAAAGAATTGGGTTTTATCAATTCAATTTAATTGGTGTAGTTTAGTAGCATTTAGTATCTTTTAGAGCAGTGTTTTGGGGGTTCCAAAGACTGAATGTGGTGATAGATTTATAGTTATAAAGGTGGAGTTGAATTGGTATTTTTTTATCGTCATTTTTATCGTTATCGGGATAAATGCCAGAAATTATTGTGATACATTTTTTAGTCCATACCGCCCATCCCTAGTCACTATCAGGAGTTGAGAGCGAGGGACTGTTATTGATGATGTTATTAACTAGGGAAGTTGAGAAGTTATCAGTTTGTCGTCAGCTCAGCATGATGACATCTGGAGAGCTGCTTCATGGCACAAAACTTCAGCGCAGTCACTGTCAGAAAGTTTATTCATGTTGTCAACTGTCTTTCCTCCTGCAGATGTAGCAGTCGTCTACCCCCAGGACCCTGTGCTTCGCATGGGGTCCAACTTGACGGCCAGCTGCTGGGTCCACCCCGACCTCAGCATCCATGCCAGTTCGCTGTTCTGGACTCTGAACGGACAGCAGCTGCCCAGCTCCCTCTACAGAGTGCTGAGTCCCAGCAACCTCAGCGTGACGCTCACGGGCCTGAACGCCTCCAGGCAAACGTCCGGTGACAACCTCGTCTGTCACAACCACAAGGGACACATATTAGCCGGTTCCTGCATTTACGTTGGGAGTAAGTTCAAATCTAAAATGAATAAGCTTAAAGTATTTTCTGACGTCTTTCCGTCAAATGCATCTGTATCCGCTTCTCTGTTTCGCTGTGAATAGATACTGATGCTTCTCAAAACTCAAACTAAGTGCAGGCGAGGTCTGAAAGGCCTAATACACCGAAGAGATGAATGGAATGGAGAGGATATGGGAATAAAAGGGAAGAACAAGGAAGTAGTGGGCAGATTTTAACGTGTCCCTGCACGGTTACGGCTGTATTTTATGTTTAGTATTTCTGCCTTCAGACGCAGCGAGAGGCCTCAGCGAGTGTGTCATTGGGAGACACTTTCACCACCTGTGTGGTCCATTACTCGCACTATCACTCATAAGCTGCCGTCTTTTCATACTCTGACATTTATGTGGACATGAATTTATATGTTTACACTTTACTGAGCTTGTTAATGTCGTCACTTATAGTTTAAATCTAGACTTCTTTTCCACAGAGGAACTTTTGCTTCAAGAAACTGTTTCAGGAATATTGTCGCGCTCCCTCCAGCCGAGAAAAGACTATGAATTGAATTTTAAATTTTTTTGAAGTTGCCAATTAAGTTTATCTTAAAGAGATGAGAAAATGTTGTCAAGGCTGGGAAGGCTAATTGTTTGGTCATAGACACATGGGTTTTGTGGGAATGATATTACTAGAATTAAACTGATAATAAAAAAAAAGGCCTAGTCACAATTTCCCTGGAAAACAGTTGTGATGTTATGAGAATTAACTTGGACTTTGACGAGAAAAAAAAGTCAAAATATTATAAGAATAAAGCCTAATATTTGTTAAAATCAGAGAGCACCTTGTTAAATTGGACTGTAGTGTAGAAATTTAAAAATCTTTCATCTTTTCAGCATCGTATTATCGTAAGTGTTGTGACCTTGAGAAGAAAATGTCAGACATGAGACAACCTCTTGAAAGCAGATGTCTTAAAGAGCGTTTTATACTCGCTTACACCTTGTTCACAGGTCATAGGGGCTCGTTTCTCGCGCAGCAAGCTCTTAAAATCCTCCTCTGATTCTTATTCCAAATATACCTAGTTATTTCTCCGAATGACATGTACGGATTAGATGGGAGCCTAGACGGCAAAACTTAATTGTTGTATCATTGTGAGAGTTCACTGACCGAAACCACATTTGTCCAGAAATGTTGATGATTTTTCTTTCTTATGTTACGACTTTATCTCCCCAAATTACAACTTGATTCTCATATTATTATGACTTTTTGCAGTTTGTGGAAGTGAACTGGAATAAATGTTCAGTCGCAGTAACATTTTAGCATCTTTTAACTGACACGTCTTCCTCAGAAAAAGCTTAAGGCGCTTGGTATTTGTTAGAATTGTGTATTTCTGTTTTGTCTCATATTTGTCACTTAGATATGCTTTCATGTTGTCAGCCGTTGGTGAGAATTATAATAATAGCACTAATGTAATTATGAAAGAAAAATCACATCCAAAATAAAAGGCATGGTAAAGTAAATTGGAATAATTTTATTTGAAAACATTTATGCCATTATTATTACATATTCCCATTGATTTTACAGTGTTTTGTCTATTTTCTTTTGGCAAATAAATTACATCTGAGATGCAATGATTTGCATCTGTGGTAGAAAGAACTCAAAATCAATGACATCGTGTATGTTATTAATATAATTGCCATATAATATTTTAATATGATTTTTACCAACACTGCTTGATTGCATTTATCTTAAAATATATAAATAACACTATTAACCGTAAACATGGAAAAGATCCTTACGGTCTAACGTTCATTTTATGCGCAGTCAGAGAAACACATGCACACACACACACACTTTTTAATGTTTTCCTTCGCTCTCTTGTTTCACTGAGAAAAAACACGGGCCTGTTAAGAGGTGATGAGATGATAAATGGCGTTATAGCTAGACACAAGAATGTGGCCGCAGAGGAAACCGTGCATGCGGACACGGAGAAGCAGCCGGGATCCCTGCCACTCCGCTCTCTGGGACCCGGTGTTCCCAGAAACGAAGGAATGCTGGCGGGAATCCCGAGTCTCACCAAACCAGACAGTGCACACAAAAGCGCCCGCACTCTCACACATGCTCGCACAAAGAGCAATTAAGAGGTACAAGTGCAATTTGTGAGGAACAGCACCACTGGGTGAATGATGCTCTGAAAGATGGGGGTGAAGTAATGGCTGGAGGTTTTCTGTGTACCGGCACTAACCTCCGTTTTTTTTCTATTCTACTCCCTCTTTCACAACCTGTACCCTCCGTCCTCTCACCCCCGTCATTCTCTCTACGCCCCGTTGCGCCCCAGTGCCTCCACAGAAGCCTGCCAACCTGACCTGCTGGTCCAGGAACACCAAGGACCTGACGTGCACCTGGGCACCCGGAGGAAAAGGAGAAACTAATATCAGTACAAAGTACAAGCTCAAGTACAAACTCAGGTATAACTGTTTCACTCAGTCTTTATACCCTTGAGACTCTGAGGAAAGGCCTTCCCTCAGTGGTGGCTCACTAAGCTCACTAACTCTTGGCTTAGATGGTATTCATGAGTATTATTTGGAAAGTACAGCGTTGCAACCTGGCTTCAATTTGATGAAAAATTGCTAATGGTTCATAAACAATACAAAATTACTGTTTTCTTTTGGTTTTATGTTTGTTTGTTTTTTTTGGTTTTGCCTGCAAATTGTTTTATTTTAACAAAGATAATAAAAGAAAAAGGAAAAACATTTTTTTCAACTGTAAAAAGACCATTTTAATAAGAATGACCAAAATGCAGGGAAATCTGGGATTAATGAAATAAAAAAAACTGAGACTGAATAAAAGCAGAATTTCTATTTTAAGTTACTTCAGAAATCTAAAAAATTACACATGTTGCATGTTGCCTGCCAAATGCAAAGAGACTTCATGTTGAACCCAGACGCAGACTTAATAAAAACATGAAGCATTCTTCCCCAGCAACAGATTAAACAACAAGTTGCATTTCGACGACGTCTGTTTGAAGATCCTGAATGATTTCCAGAGTTTTGTCAGACTCTTTTATTTTTTTCTTTCGTTGGTCCCCTCTGCTCTACAGATGGTACGGTACGGAGAAGGAGTGCCAGGATTACACTCATACGCAGTCGTACTCCTGCAGCATCACCCAGGACCTGCATCTCTTCACGCCGTACGAGATCTGGGTGGAGGCCTTCAACCAGCTGGGCAGCGCCACCTCCGACGTCGTCACCATTGACATCTTAGACGTAGGTGAGTTGGAGAACAAATCCTATTTGGCCCTCTTGGACTCCCCGGGAGCCAACGTTTAACCTTTTAACATCGTGGGAGATCCCAGAATGCCTCGTTTTAGGTTAGTTATTTTCAAGCTCAAGAGCTTGATTCTGATGCTTCCTGAAGAAAACGATTCTTATTAATTAACACGTTGAATCTTGTTAAATTCATACTAAAACAATGACATAGCAGCAGAAGTTTGCGGTTTAGCAGGGCTTTATGTGCCAGTTTATTTTCTTAGCCAGCAGCAGTTTTCACCCTATTTGCCTTTTCGGTACTTTAAGGAATCCCAAATGTCTCGGGGCTATAAGTTTGTGCTGATTTTACAAATATGAGAGTGCCGGTGAATCTTTTAACCAACCTGTACAGAAAAACCCAAATGAAAATATTTTCTAAGAATGCAGTTTGCTCCAAAGAGTGATTTTTCTTAAGATGCTCATGGAAAAATTTAATCTTTGAGCCTTGCCGTTTGCCAAAAGAGGCATATTTTTTTTTTATCGCTGGAACCAGCCTGGTAATTTTTTCTCTCATCTCTGCCATCAAAACATTTTTTTCCGAAAGATCTACCTTACTCATAATGGATGGTTTTTTTTTCTTCATTTTCTTCAAACCATTTTCAGTTGCGTGTCAAAAGCTCCCCATAGGTCTCCTGAAATATTCGTTTTAACTTCTCTGGCACAAACAACCGCGCCACTTCATGTTCACTTAAACCAGAGCTTTCTTCTTTCTTGTGATGCTGGGTTTGAACTTCATCAGATCCACTCGACCATGTCGATATGCCCAAATAAGAGGTTTATTATTCACCATCATCTCACAACCAGCCTGTGAAAAAAACATAATCCAATGAGCTTTACCTTTGATAAGTTGAAGAATCATCTCTGCTTTACATGGTTGTCAGGCTCTGGGTGAGGAGAACAGGTAGAACAGAGTTTTAATCTTGCTCAGGAGCACTCAACCAACTTCACTTGGTTAAGAACTGAGTGGTATTTCCTTTAAAAGCTTTAATTTGTGGTATTTTGCACAAGTTAGTCTAGTTTGAGCAGGCAGACATACAGGACTGTCTCAGAAAATTAGAATATTGTGATAAAGTTCTTTATTTTCTGTAATGCAATTAAAAAAACAAAAATGTCATACATTCTGGATTCATTACAAATCAACTGAAATATTGCAAGCCTTTTATTATTTTAATATTGCTGATTGTGGCTTACAGTTTAAGATTAAGATTCCCAGAATATTCTAATTTTTTGAGATAGGATATTTGAGTTTTCTTAAACTGTAAGCCATGATCAGCAATATTAAAATAATAAAAGGCTTGCAATATTTCAGTTTAATTGTAATGAATCCAGAATGTATGACATTTTTGTTTTTGTAATTGCATTACAGAAAATCACAATATTCTAATTTTCTGAGACAGTCCTGTACACACCCCTGGACATGCACGCATTTACTTTGTACTGTTGGATTTATCTCTGTGTAAAGTGTCTTCAGAAGAATTTTGTTGTGTAACTGAATAACTGAACTGAATTGAAAATGTTGTCTCTTTTGATAAGCTCATTTTCTCATTTTTTACTCGTGATCACAGGAACACAAACACGTACACACACAGAGATTTTTGGAATTTTCCAGGCTGGTGCTCAGACTTAATCCTGACTTCAAGGCGGCTGTGGATCCCGAGGCTTCAGTGGGTTTGGGCTTTGAGGCTTTAAGAGTTGGACCTGAAATAATACAATCTGATTAACTTGGAATTCTTCACCGGGTTTGCTCCTAATGCGCTTCAAACTGCGCTGGGAAAAAACATCCTGAAAGAATATTGAGTTTCAAGGTGGACATGCCACGGGCGAGGAAACAAGCAGTAATCTCCCTCTTCTTGCTAATGTATGCAAGGGCACACCTGTCTACACACCCCGAGGGCAGGGCAGCGCCGCGTGTGTGTGTGAAGAGTGGGTGTTCTCTGCACTTGCATGCGTGAGTTGGAGTTTTGTCTCGATCTAGCGGACCCAGCCTTCCCTTCCGCTCAAGTGTTTTCCATAACAGAGGCAGGTCATAAAGAAACCACACCTGTGTGGAACTCCTGTGAGTCACTCTCATCTACAGTCGTGTCCAATCAGTTACGAAGGTGAGGTGGAAACACCTAGAGGTTTTCTGCATTCCTCAATCCCAGGGAGACGTAATAACCGAGGAGACTAGAGGAAACTTGCATCGCCGTCTGAGTGTGAGCTCCCGATGCGTTAAGGAGTGACGAGAGATACTGACAGTGAATCATCTTGTAATTTGTCACGTCTCTTTGACTTTTATTGTACGCATGACACGCGCACACTTTTGCTCTTACAGTTAACTGTCTGGGTGGAGATTTAATAATAATAAACAGGAGGTTGAGGTTGAGGTGTCGTATTGGTGCTTTAAAACACTTCTTCAGTCCTGAACTTTTAGTCTAATCCCGTGGAAAACAGAGGCATACTCGTAACGGATACAGAAACATAATCTCTGTTAATTCTCTGATGTACTCTGTGACTGCTGGCAGTCTCGTTGCTACTGCTCCATGTGCAGCATGGGAGATTTCACATTACAGGACTGTCTCAGAAAATTAGAATATTGTGATTTTCTGTAATGCAATTACAAAAACAAAAATGTCATACATTCTGGATTCATTACAAATCAACTGAAATATTGCAAGCCTTTTATTATTTTAATATTGCTGATCATGGTTTACAGCTTAAGAAAACTCAAATATCCTATCTCAAAAAATTTGAATATTCTGGGAATCTTAATCTTAAACTGTAAACCAGGGATATTCAACTGACGGCCCGCGGGCCACTTGCGGCCCGCCAGGAGCTTTTATGTGGCCCCTGGTCATATTTAAAAAAAGGGGGGGAAAGTAGTGTTGTCCCAATCGATCGGACGTCACTTCCGGCCGGCAAGCGAAACTAACATTGTTTACATCGCATTTTGTTAATTAATAAAAGTTTAAGATGCCTGGTAGCCTCAGTTGGTTAATGATTCATTGGACAGTGTTTGTACATATTAATCTCTGTTGGAGATGTTTTTTACTACTTCAGATTTTTTTCCAGTGTTGCACAGTGATAATGTCACATTATTTGTTATTAACCTCCGTTTATAGAGGACTTGTTTACATCATTAGGCTTCTAGGATTGGCCTGAAATTTTTTTCATTTGAATCTCTAAATGAGGACTTTGCAAGTCCTCCTATGATTTCATGCGATTGTTTTGTTTTGCTGATATAATGCACAGATGTGTCATAAAAAAAGGAGCTTATGGTTAATATTTTGGTTCCTTATTTATAACGTCAAACTGGCTACTATGGACTGAAAAGCTTGTGCTCAATGCTTAATATAATATTCAAATAAGGAAATCTTGGTGGAAAGTGGTGCTTTGTCATTTTGGCGTGTTTTATTAAAAGTAGGTCAATATCAATTTCATTAAGTTTGCACAAGGCATGGTTTCAAAATGAACTTCAATTTAAAATAATATTTCTTTATCTGAATATTATATTTAACATTCATAATGACTAAAATCTGGAGACAATTAATACATAATTCATATGTAAACTAGACATATATATTCTCCTGCTCATTCCTGTGCACAAATGTATTATATACTGTATACATAAATCTTAGTCTTTGAGTGCAAAATACATTTTGAAAACCCCCAAATTTTCCGCCTGCGTGCTTTGTGCGCGAACGCAGTGCGGCCCTCTCCATACAGTCTTTTTGCAGATGTGGCCCCCGGCCTAATCTAGTTGAATACCCCTGCTGTAAACCATAATCAGCAATATTAAAATAATAAAAGGCTTCCAATATTTCAGTTGATTTGTAATGAATCCAGAATGTATGACATTTTAGTTTTTTTTAATTGCATTACAGAAAATAAAGAACTTTATCACAATATTCTAATTTTCTGAGACAGTCCTGTATGCTCACTGCAGGTTACGTTCATCCATACTTTATAAGGGAAAAAATGTTAAAACCGAAGAGTCCATTTCATCATTTTTCAATCTCAAGAACAGCATATTTGATTACATTAAGATGAAATTGTTCCATTGAGGAAATAGATGCATGATGCATTGAGAAAAAAAGATGCATACCTGCACTACTGTTACTGAAAGAGCATAGGATTAGGTTTTTTTCTGGTGCGGCTAAGGACTTGTATACGAAAAAGAACTTGCTAATTTTACATGAACGTATGCAGCTGTTTGAATTGAGAGGTCCTGGAGTGAATGTCATTATGTTTAAAATGTTTTTACTCACAGAGACACACACAAACCCCATCTACTGATTTAACTATGGTCAAAGACCAGATGGCTTTGACTTCATTGGCTGGTCTTCAGTACTTACACATTATAGCAGTAAAAGCATTACATTAATGTATATACACAGAAAAAGGAAGAAAAAACAAAGGCACCCTGTTTCAGTATATACACAGAAAAAGGAAGAAAAAACAAAGGCACCCTGTTTCAGTTTTACGATGTAACGCATCAGCATGTAATAAAATTCATCTGGTGTTTACCGGGTCTTAAATTGAGGTAAATACAACCTCACATGAACAAAACATGACATAATGCATTGTGTCATTGTTTATTTAAGGGTAAAAAAACAAAAAAAAAACAAAAGCCAAGCCACAGAAGTAGTGTGTGAAAAGTGAAGTACACCCCATGGTTGTCACGAGAACTGGTCTGGTAGGACAGAAAACAAAAGCAGATAACAAGCGGGAACACGAGAGTTGTGGCAGGTGGTCTGAGACAGGACAGGGAAAAAAATCACCTGGCTTTCTATTACCAGACTGGATTGTATTAGTTTCAAATGAGTGAAATTACTGAAATGTTGACCTGGTTGCATCCTGATTGGTGCTGAAGCTGGCTGCATCAGTTAAACTGAAATGTGCATTTCCTTGAATAACCACGAGAGGCTGGCTCCGAAATCGAGTCGGTCTCCAGTGATTGGGACGTTAAACTGTCCAGTTTTAGAGCAGAAAGAAACATATTTGCAGCCTGGTACCAAAAGCGGTTTTGGTTTACAGCCATTTGAAGTCCATAAGGGATGTATTTTTATTAGGCCTGTGTTGAAAATTTTTTTTCCGATTCTAAATCGATTCTCATATGAATTCCTAAAAATCGATTCTTATGTCTAAAGATCGATTTTTTTTATTTTTTTTTCCATCATTTTCGCCAGGTGAACATTAATCCCAGTAGTCGGACACAGAGTTTGTCATGATACTTCTGTAAAATGCCAGGTGCTTCATGGCAATATGTGTGCGTGGTGACAGAATAAATTAGATAAGCTAAAACGATTTATTTACTGCATGAACTGTTGCAATTTCTTTCTTTTTTGCACTTTAAATGGATATTGAAAGGCCTGTTTGAGTTATTTATTTTATTTCTTAGTTATTTCACAATAATTATTGTGAAATTATTATTTCACTAGTTATTTTACAGTCATATAATTCAGGCAACAGCTCAAAAAACATTTTAAATAACACTAAGCCAAATCAATATCGAATCGGATCGAATCGAATCATGATAATCGATTCTGAATCTTAAGAATCGGAATCGAATCGATTCTTGACATTTGAATCGATCCCCAGCCCTAATTTCTATGTACCTTGCCAGGTAAAGATGATATAAAACCACGTATTTATGCATAATTAGGAGGCTTTTTGTATGATAGCTAGTTAGCCATCCATGACATCACACAGTTAGGTGTTACCACTTTTACTACATTTGGTGAACCTGACACGTGGGTTGTGACAACTAAAAGACAAACCTGGACCGGCTCTGGATTGATGTAGGAGAGTCCGGGGACGAAGGGGGCTCACCTAGCACCAGCTAACGACCTTTGGCCATCAGTTTGGCCGCTGCGACCGGCAGCAGAGGGCAACGCCTGGCCGGCTGCCTCGGGGCCGGATGCTGAAAGCTGGCAGCTGAAAGGGGCCTTTGGCCGGTTCTCTTTATTACAGCTGACATTGATGACAAATAACAGCCTGACGATGAGTGATGAAGAGCCCGGGATGGATAAAGTGATGAGTTGCAGCTGTGCCAGGTGGCTGCCAGAGAGCTGCCCAAGTCTCTGCACACACTCTGACAAACACACACATGGACACACACACACAGTATAGCTATTTCATATCATCGTGATTGAAATTTAGTCCACTCTTCTTTATGACATTGTTTCAGTATTACTGTCAAGAATTGTAACATTTAATGCTCAAACCGAGACCTGTTTGAGTATTAAACTGAGTTTTTGATGAGGCTTTTGGGTTTTTTTGCATTTCCTTCAAGCATTTCACGGCCTGACCTTGGGACGAACTTGCTTGAGCGTTCCCTTCTGGGAGGATTGGCAGCTATCTTGTGAATAAACTATTTTCTCTTCCTGTCTTGTTACCCTTCCCAGATAGAGGGGAAGGAATAATGACTTCTCTAAAATCATTGCTGATGTCTTTTCCCATTGGCATTGTGTGAGCACATACCAGACTGCTCCAGACTAGCAAACCAGCCTGCTTTGTAGATGCATGAGGTCATTTTTCCAATTTATTGCGGTTGTGTGTAATATCCGCTGTTTCATATCTGCAGTTATTACTCCACTAGCAAACATGTCTGCACATTTCCCTCGTTCCCGTTCCCGTTGGAAAAGGAAGAAGAGCGGGGAAGGAGGTTTTAATTCTGTTTCCAAACCAAGAATATCTGTTTGCAGAGCTGAGACTGAGACTGTTAGAGCACGCGGGTTTTCAGGAAAAACATCCTCGGACATTGATGTGGTATATTTGAAATGGGGACAAACAATCAGGAATTGACAATAAAAAAAATATTGTATGGCCTGATATTAAAAGTTTGGAATTGTGACAAAAAAAGGCAAGAAAGAAAGAAGAAGAAGAAGAGCTGTTGCTTTTATTTTACTGAGATTGATAACCATTAGTTTCAAAATCCTGGATACTCGAGGCACAGGTCCCATAAACTTTCTTTTCCCCTCCACTGAATTTTTCCCATCCTCATCCTCCCCCTGGGCGTTTGAGTTTGTTTACTTGTCGGGAATAATGACATTCTTTCAGGGAACGTCTGTGGTATTGACATTACCTCAAAAGCAACCAAAAAAGTGAAGTAAAACTAAAGTAATGGTCTGTCACTGCATGTTTGTTTGTAAAAGAGATAATTATTGTCAGATGAAGAAGCCTCCACCAGCTCACTCAAGTAGCCTTTCAGAAATTAAAAAGTAGCCAGAAACCCAAACCGTCAGCGCTGAACGATCCCTGCGTGTGCTGTGTTCCACAGAAATACGTCATTTCTGCACGGTTTTTAAACTGAAAACAAAAGGCTTCCTTGACCCTTCGTACAGACGGTGATCTTAAGTTGTATTTTTACCACAGGAACCTTTTCCAGGAACTCTGGCTTTTGGGAATTGCCTTTTTTCGTGTTCTTTTAGGATATTTTAAGAATCATTGGGCAAGTTTTGTTTTCATCTTTCTGTCTCAGTCAGTTTATTATTCCCAATAGTTTTAAAATCTGTAATTTAACAGAATTCAGCTGAGATGTCATAGACACACTCCCGATTGGCTGGAAATGGCGTAAGCCTTTTCCAAACTGATGGACAGCAATAATTGCGTTAAGGAGATCATTGCAGAGATAGATGGGAGACTTTTCTGGACGAACGGTGGGATGGAGCTATTGATAGGATCACCACATCAACGTCGTGCGCTAGGCTAGGCCTTATCCAATTCAAAATCTTTCATAGACTTCACTACTGCAAATCTAAACTAGCCACGATATATCCCGAAGTTGAAGATAAAGGTGTACCCTCTCATCGGCTAATCACACTCATATGTTCTGGTCTTGCCCCAAGCTAGTAGGTTATTGGACTAATATATTCAAGACTCTGTCTGATGTATTTGACATTCGTTTGGAGCCATCACCCCAGATAGCCATTTTTGGAATACCACCGGAGTTTGGACTTTTGACCACACTGATAGCAAGACGCAGAATATTGTTGGGGTGGAAATCCCCAAAGCCTCCTTCTATTGCCTTATGGCTCAACGATATTATGGCTTTCTTAAAATTGGAAAAAATAAAGTTTACAATTAGAGGTTCATTAGAAAGGTTCTTCTCGAGCTGGCAACCATTTATTACTTATTTTGAAAATTTGAGAGTACTTCCAAAGGACTGAGCTGATGTCTTTGTTTTTTGTTGTTGTTTTTCGTTTTACTATCCCTAAAAATAGTAACAGCCTAATTACTAATACATTGGTATATAAGTCTGGGGGTGATATATGACAACATTCAAACTCAAGTGTTTACTAGTATAACTTGTGACTACTACTGGAATTGCTAATTATTGATCTAAGAAATAATTATTAGTCTCTAGATAACCCATTTCGGTTTCGTTTTCATTTTATTTTCTTATTTAAGTTTACATTCATTGCACTACTACTACTTTTTTGTTATGTCACTATATTAGTATCTTTTTATTTTTATTTATTTACTATTTTTTTTAATTTTTATTATTATTATTTATATGATTTTTATTTTTTTTTGCTATTCCCAAAGGAAAATTAATGATGATAACCATGGGGGGAGGGATGGGGAGAGGGAGGAAAAAAAAAGTATGTTCATCTGTTTTGCTATGTATTGTGGAAACAATCTGCCAATAAAAAAAAAAAAAAGGAGATCATTGCTGATGTCTTTCCCCCTAGGCACTGTGTTAATATACACCTGCACACTGCCAAACTCTGCTTTTAAAAAAGGTGGTTAAATATGCTGATGATCAAGTATTAAAGTGCATGTGATTAACGGTGTAAGGCATTAAATACCCTCTCCGTCTCCTCCTCCTCCAGTGACGACGGACCCTCCGGCCGGTGTGACGGTCAGTCGGGTCGGCCAGCTGGAGGACCAGCTCAGCGTTCGCTGGGATGCCCCGCCGGCCCTCAAGGACTTCCTGTTCCGAGCCAAGTACCAGATCCGCTACAGGCTGGAGGAAAGTCAAGACTGGAAGGTAAAACGACACAAACCCGTAGGACGGTGAATCTCTTCTCTTCTCCCGTCTCTTTGGTAACAGACAGGTGCAGAACTGCAGCTCGCCCATCCAGCTGTTTCACATCCCAAACTACCCTGATGGAACCCATTCGTCAAAAGCTTGTATCAGTTATGTATCTCCAGACGTTTTTTTAAACTCACGAACACTGGAGACGTTCAGGTGAATTTGCGGACAATTCGATCCAGACTTTTTTCCCGCGGCCGCTGCTCACACGTGCAGCGCAGGAAGATGCTCCCCCCCTCAGACGCGAGGGAGGGGGCGTCTGAAGAGCGGCGCCCGGGGGGAAGAAGTTGATACAGAAGGCATGCTGTGAAAATTGCCGTGCTCTCTTTACAACACGCCGTGAGTGGTAGATTAGGCTCCTGACGACGGCTTTTGTGTTCATGTCAGTACCGTACGCATGTGAATGTATCCACAACACTGAGAGGCACGTGGGACGACCCAGCATGCACTGCGGCTCTGGGATAGAGCCAAAAAATAAAAAAGAGTAATAGTCTAAAATAGCAGCAGGCATAAACCCTGTTGAGACAACCAGCAGTCACTGATAAAATCACCTTTGACAGTATTTGTACTGTAACATTAACAGCTCTGTGCCTGGAGGACTGCAGTTGCTCCTATGCTGATACCAGCTTTGGAAATTCTTACCAATTCTGACAAAAATAAAGGATCTGCAAGTTTATTGCACCGCCTGATACTAGGGCTGGGCGATATGGACCAAAAGTCATATCTCGATATTTTCTAGCTAAATGGCGATACTCGATGTATATCGATATTTTTTCTGTGCCATAATTGGGGTTTCCCCCAAAGCATTATAGCATAGCATCTCTGTTAGCTTCATTTTTTTCTGAGGCAAACCCTTAAAAAAACAGTCAGTTTTAATACAAAGCCTCGTGCCAAATGTCACACAGGTACCTTTATTAACAGAGGTCTGCACAATATCAAAATGTATAAAACAAATGAAATAAAAATAAACTGCCTGCATATATAGAATAAAAATGCTTCTTGAATAAAATAAAACAAATACCCTTTCCTGCATAACAATTCAATTAAAATACACTGTGCAATTAATACAATGTAGACAGTAACAGGCAGACTTTTCCACTGAGGTTGACAGTTTACAAAATAAGCTATATCCAAATCATAATTTTTTATTTATTTTTTTTTTAAATCGATATAAACGATATTGTCTCGTACCATATCGCGTTTACAAATGTATTACCAATTCGTCTGGATTACTCTAAAGGCCACCACAGGAAGCTATGAAATACGGCTTCAGCACTTCCTGTTTTGAGTCAGCAGGTGGAGAAGCAGCGTGACGTGACGACTCCACAAGATGTTGTTTTCAATATGCTCATTATACAAGGCTGCAGCTTCCTCCAAAAGGAGGCACAAATGCTGCTCGGAGAAAAACAAGGAAACAAAATGTAAACCGACCTGCATTTTTAAGTGTTTAAGGAGCAGATTGAAGACCGCAAGGAGTTCATGAAGTCAAAGGAGAAGACGGAAGAACCACAGCAGCCAACTCTGAGGCTTGCTTTTCAGAAATGAGAAAAACTCCCAAAGAAAAGCCGGAAATGAAATTCAGTGTCCTGGATAAGTCATTAAATGTCTGATTTTACCCCTCAGATGATCACTTGGGAGTCGCGGTGCAGTTGGCCTGACTGTGACTGAGCGTACTGCGTGCCACGTAACCCCTGACAACGGAACCAGTAGGAGTAAAATTCTAGTGAACCATCTGAAAGTTCTTCCAGTAATCTTCACTGGAATTTAGCCTGCTCGTGTATCTGCATTTACATAAACCGGAGGAAAGGAGGAAACAGTCACGCAGGTTAGAGCCGAGGGGAAAATGTCGATAGGAAATCTGGAGGGCATGTTGTGGACGTTTGCTCTCTCACACACCAACCCTCCCTAACGTCTCCCCAACATCTCGGGCCTGCAGTGTTTGTGTAAAAAACAGCTTAGAAGTCAGGCTTTGATCAGGAGGAGAACGTGGGCCAGATCCTCTGTATACAAACCTTTCATGCATTAAAAATACAGTTTGAAAACGTCAGTCATGCAGATGGTGCCTCCTAAGATTTCTCTCAGGGTTGGGGAGGGAAGATCCTCCTTGTAATTAACTGGGAATTACACCGTCATAAAAACAAAACAAAAAAAAAAACAAGCCTTTACTTGCTTGATGGAGGAACGAGACAAAAGTAGCGGAGAGGTGTGGCGGAGGGATAACAGCGTTCAACAGAGCAGAGAAGAGGATGGAATCCGAGCGACTTTAAGGGTTGTTGTTGGAAACAAAGCACCTCTGAACTGGACCTAATCATGAGGTCATGCTGAGGAATGGAAGGATACATCTCAGCTGTTAATGTCTTCAATATGCTGTGAAGACGCTCAGCTGGAACTCCTGCCTATTTGGCTTCGGTTACATCACATCATTAGCCATCTGATGCCTGTAATTTCCATGTTCTGCTTTCTGTTGGAGTCCTTCTTAATAAGTGTTTACAGATTGAATGCCAGAGGGACGGTGGGGATTATTTGACCAAATATTAACTGCAGCCTGCGTGTGTGTGCGTGTGTGTGTGTGTGTTTCTTCCTGTCTCTGCTGAAGCGTTTTGCCATCTTCATATTTGCATGACTACCTGTGTGCGCTCCTGTGCGAGTGAGCCTTTCCCAGAATATCCAGCATTGTGACAAATAATGGAGAACAGATTTTCACCCAGCAGGCATGAGCGGCTCCGTAAACATGCTGATCAGGAGCCGGTAAACAATGTGGTTTTCATGCATGTTTACGTCTGTGGATGGTTAGCGCGCGGTTGTGTTTTCTGCATCTTGATGCTGCGCTCTGTTTTAAGTTCATGTCCATCGCTATTTAATACTGCGGTCGGACCTCCATAGCGCAGCTACTCAGCGTTCGTGTCTTTTCTGTGTCGCCTAGGTGATGGATGATGTTGGGAATCAGACGTCCTGTCGACTGGCTGGACTGAGACCCGGAACGGTGTATTTTGTTCAGGTATAATCAAAGCGTGCACGTGTGTAAGTGCACCCAAGGGTGTGATAATGTGTTTAAGAATTTGACATGTTAAATGATGCATTTTCTGCAGGTTCGCTGTAACCCAGTGGGCATCTACGGCTCTCGGAAAGCTGGGATCTGGAGCGAGTGGAGCCACCCCACCGCTGCATCCACCCCCCACAGCGGTCAGCACACACTCGCTGCTTTTTATTTACTTATTTATTTTGTTCTTGCTCTCAGTATTTGGGAGCAATTTGGTCCTCTTAAAAAAGGCAATTTGTGCACAAAAGCTAACTTCATATCATGGTGTACCGCATTTCCAGCAGTTCTCAGTAGCTGCAAGAACATGGTGTCCATTTTTAGTCTCATAGCATTGGCCTTTTAAAATTTGGTACAAACCGAGACAACAATCGCACATCGAACTCTAATCACACATCCTGAGGTTTTACAACATAGTATGTATGTATGTATATATATATATATATATATATATATATATATATATATATATATATATAGATATATATATATATTTGAAAAAGAGATAATTATGAAAAAGAAATGTCACATATTTGCCATTCAAGATTCTGGGCAACTGAAAAATTAGCAAAAAAAACCCCTTTCCAGTAAATAACACTTTTTTCTTAACGATTAATGCAAAAGAAAACTCAGAAAGTATTAAGTACTCTGTGTCCTGAGCACGCACGAGGCGACAGTGAGGAGCAACAACTCCTTAATAACAATAAGTGTCTCTGTAGCTCTTAATTTGTTCAGAAGTTTTGTTAACAGCCGGAATGGGTTTGAAAAAGGGAAGAGACTCACTTAATACACAGTTAATACACACTTAATAAATAAAATGTTTTCTCAAATCTTGGAGAAAGGTGCCCTCTGCAGCCCTGCAGCTTTCCATTCAGAGCAGCCTGTGGTTGTGCAAGCGGTTTGAGCTCCATTCTGTCTGTTTTTAGAGGAAATATGTGAAACTAAAAAGATTCTCTGCAAGGTTATTCAGCTGGTCTGTTAATACGTTTGAGGAAAAACACTGTGCTGTATTTTTATCGCATCCGTGCCAGTTACACACTGTTGGGAGAGCCAGAGTTCTGCTGGTGGGAATCAGGTCTGCACAGTGAGACCGCAGCAGCTAGAGAAGCAATAGTTTGGGTACAATTGTAATAAGCGCACAAACAAATACTTTTTTAGGGTATGTGTACATAATGTATGAGAATTTCACAGATTTCTCTCTCATAGATTCAAGTAATTTTCAGATTTTACAACATCCCCTTCTTCTTTTGGCTGATCTTTATCTATTTAAACCAGTTTGAGGCATTTATGGGAATTTTATGCGGTTGATGCAGAGGTCTGAAAAAAAGATCATCGTCATCATCAGATATGATACATTTGGCATTACAGGATTAAATACCAACAAAATGATATCACATAAATGTTTTTTTTAGGTAGTTTGTCCATCACTCGTCTCTCAGTCGTGGGATTATTCGTTCAATATAAATCTTTGTACGGAACATAACCGCAAAAATTAACTTTTGATTTCACCAACTCTAAATTATGCTTATGGTGTTTTCATTCCTTTTTTTCTACTTTACAAGAAAGTTTTAAATTGTTTCAAGTTCATTTGAATCATATTATTGAAAATGTAATGTTATTTTTGTAAAAGGAAAATGCAGAAAGTGACTTATTTTCTTTTAAGTTTTGATTAGTTTCTTTATTTATACACATTTTCAGTGGTTATCGTGTTCATACTGTAATAAGATAAGCTTTATTACAGATTAAAATTCCTGCATGGTTGAAACGCAGATCGTTGTGCTCCTTCTTCTTGTCCAGACATAAGCTTTGCACCTGGTCCCGTTCACTGCAGCAAAGGCATTACATTTTCGTCTGATTATATATAATACCTTTAATTTTTAATCAAATCCTGTGTTACGTGGAAGCAGTGCTGCAGCAGGCGATCACTACGCCCAGGTAGTGGTGCTAAGACAAAATATAGTTCCTTTTATCTGTTCAGAAGATATTTACATCTTTGTTCTTTTGAATTTCTACAATATTTGAGCAGAATTTAAATGTTAGTGCCCCGACATTGAAATAAGGACATTTTGGCAGCTATGAAGCATTTATAAAGTGGTTCCTGGTGCAGATGAATGCTACTTAAGTGTGTATGTAGGAGTCAGACTCACCGTCCTCCTCTCGTTTCCCCTCCTGCAGAGCAACTGATGTCGGGCTCCTGTGACCCCAAGTCCAGCGGCGACTCCAACTCCACCCTGCGGCGGGAGCTGAAGCAGTTCTTCGGCTGGGTGCGGAAACACGCCTACGGCTGCAGCAGCATGTCCATGAAGCTGTACGACCAGTGGAGGGTGCTGATGCAGAAATCCCACAAAAGTCGCAACCAGGTAGGTAAGCATCGCTAATGCAAAGATCAAGCACTGACACAATTCACACGCGCACGTCCTGCAAACATACGTACGTAAACAGACTGCAGGTCATTTTGCAAAACTGATTTCTGACTGAATTTGTCTTTAATTTAGGTTCTGCAAGGGGATAAATCATAGCACATGCTGCCTCTGCAAGCAGAAAAGAACTGAGTGAATGCAGTTTGCTTTTGTTTATTCGCGTGAATGAGAAGAAGAGATGTCATTCGTATATCGGATTCATAAAGACAATTTGCTCCAACCATCTTTGGACGGACACCAGCCGTGACTGTGAGAAGAAACCACTTCCTTTATGCATTTTTTTCCACCCGACGGCGCCGGTGCGAGTGACGGAGATGGCCGACTCACCATTAACATCCTCATATCGTGAAAAGACGCCATGTGGACTGTTCTGCTGTCACAAACTACATCGTAGCATGACCATCTCACACAACAGTAAAGACATTTGACATGTATTTGATGTAAAGAGGAGAACAGAGCAAATCTTAAAGTGTTATGTGACGTTCTGGGGTTTTTTCTGTGGATCGAAAACACCATCTAGTGGCTGCTCATCATCCTGCGGATTCTCTAACCAATGCCCCTCACTGATGTCCTAAAGTAAAGAGAAAAGTAAGAAATTATAAAACAGTATTTTGAATTAATGCTTTATGTAGTTGAAAAATGTGCCAAACTGATTCACCCAGGATTCTTGTGTTTCTGAGTGACGGTATGTTACTGATGATATGATGGTGTTTGCGTTTGGACACTGCCTTTATTTTTGTACTGAACTGTACCAGTATATTTAAAGTATAAAGTTATGTTTTATAATTCTTAAATTATGTTTAGTTAGTGAAAGACTGTACAATGACTGAAGTTGTTATCGATCTCTAAAGATGTCCCATAAAGATGCTGCCAGAAACACAGAGTTTGGACATTACTGGTGTTTGCACAAGAACACAGCTCTGATTTTTCTCACTTCGGGTTCTCATCCTTCTCTTCCTCACTCGATTTGTCCAAAACAAGAGTATTTAAACTGGAACATACCAGGAAGAAAGGAACCACTCCTTTAAGTTCTTACATGTGGTCAGTCACCAGCAGGGATGAGCAGTTGATTTTATTCATATCTTTATTTTATTGATCAGCCTGCGTGTCATTGTCACTGCTGTCAACAGTGTGACCTCCAGAACCATCCTCACGTCATCTTCAAGCACCAAACAAATTATCTTGCTGGACATTTATGATCAGGTTTCCTTGCAGAGCCTTGTTTAGAAATCAGAAATCAGAAAT